>NC_090245.1:16777628-16802628 GCF_037325665.1 Littorina saxatilis
CAGCATTGAAAGAGAAAGAAACTTGGGGAAACGTACGCTTAAATGCCTTAAAAAATGTACCTTACACCTCGAAATAGTGATACGGCCCGTGAGTACTCTGACCATGTTGTGCAAAGAAGATCTGATTAACAAAGGGAAGTAAGCGCTCTAATTGCATACGACATGTGTAATTGGGTAAGTGAGATTTATTCGGAACCAATCTCCTGGCACCTGAAAGAAAAATATAATTCTAATACATTATCGTATTATTCTATTGAAAATATCATTTTATTAATATTATCTAATTTGTGCAAAGAAGGTTGCGTTGCGAGGCCATAGCTGGCTCCCCTAATTTTCACACCAGTGTAGGCTGATTCTTCTTCTGCGTTCGTGGGCTGAAACTCCCACGTACACTCGTGTTTTGCACGAGTGGAATTTTACGTGTATGACCGTTTTTACCCCGCCATTTAGGCAGCCATACGCCGCTTTCGGAGGAAGCATGCTGGGTATGTTCGTGTTTCTATAACCCACCGAACTCTGACATGGATTACAGGATCTTTTTCGTGCGCACTTGGTCTTGTGCTTGCGTGTACACACGGGGGTGTTCGGACACCGAGGAGAGTCTGCACACAAAGTTGACTCTGAGAAATAAATCTCTCGCCGAACGTGGGGACGAACTCACGCTGACAGCGGCCAACTGAATACAAATCCAGCGCGCTACCGACTGAGCTACATCCCCGCCCGTGTAGGCTGATGATATCACTAGATTCTGCGGTCTATGCCAGGTATGGTCAAAGACTCGGGAGACGCCCGGAATGAAATGAATGGTCTGCGATTCGCGGAGAATGTCTGCAGAACTGAAATGCACCACGTTCACAAACTCAGAAAGTGCGTTGCACACGGTCTGCGAGAGGTCAGTTCTATAACAAACTGACCGTAAAATCGGAGAAAGCCTTCACCGTGGCCGCTTTCCTCGATACCATTTCTTCGCCCTTTGCACTCAGAAAGCTGTGAGCTTTGCCACGAGGGTACTTTTCTGACGTCCAAGCCGCAGAATCATCGGGCGAGAGTCTTGCACAGTTATTGTTTACTCTAGCTATGAGACCAATGGTGGCGAGAGAGGTGAAGGGAGGGGGAATGTTTACAGTGCCGTGTGCCGGGCTGTGAGCAGTACCCGCCAATGTTTAGCTCAGGCACCGTCGCGGCGGACGCGCCTCAGTTCTATACCGAACACTGCACCCTCATTCAAGGAAAATGCACCGCGCTGTTCTAGACAACTGTCCTCACCTACAAGTCAGAGGTGTAAGTTACACCGACCCTGGCGCCTAAGGCAAAGCCAAATGCTCGTCTCAAAACCGTCTGCTTGTTTTTGTGAGGAGGAGTTCTGGAGAAACTGGGTTGTTGAGAAGGCGTTGTGTTCAACAGTGTACAGATAGACTCTGTGATTGTGTAAGCCAGTGTTTGTGCACGACGGAAGAACAGCATATTTTGCTGTTGCTTGTATGTTCATGCTTCTCCGTTTCATTGGTTATTACCTAGCCAGTGTAACGTTCAACTTGATTCAGGCCGCTCATGAATCTGAGGCCAGTTATTCCGTTATTGCCTTAATTAGCTTAGCATCATCTGAGTAAGGATAAAGAAACTTGTGTTTACAGTGAACATGCTTCCGTGGAGGAAAAGTGAGAAATCCCTCACAAACAACAACAACAACAACAACAACAACAACAACAACAACAACAGATAAGGCGTGTAAAGTTTGTCTTGTGTAAAGACACTCCCTACGATACTAATACCAGTTGTCACGTCTAGGGGCTAGCAAGACAACTCGGTTCCAGCCAAGTTGTTTTCACAAAGAACGATGTATGCTGTGTTGTGCCTAGCGACGGTTCTTGTCACAGCGATTCGTGCACAAGACAACAACAACCCAGACACTTTTCGTGGCGGAGTTCCTTTGGCCAATGGACCAGAAGTGAATGTAAGTTAACTATTTGTTTATTACTGTGCAAAACAGTTGTTGCTTTTGTCGACGAGGCTCAGCGACGGGTAGTCGAGAAGTCGAGAAGTCGAGAAGTCAAAAGGTCGACTTCGGACTCAATTAAATCAAGTCAAGTCACATTTTTATTTCAAGAAACCCCATGGGGGTACATGAAAAAAATTTACAAAAAATAGAAAAAATACAAGAACAATAAAGAGAGGAATGCAGGTTGTTCCATCAATACATACACACAAACTCGTTCCGTTGAGAAAATAAAATGACTCCCATAAGCCCGATTTTCTTTTGCAGACAAGCGACGATGCAGTGTTCTATGACCTCAACGCCCTGGACGACATCCCGCATTTCCCGGGGTCCTTTGTGTATTGGCCGGACACTGACCAGCAATGGTCACCCGGCGATGGCGAAGAGGGATTAGGTAAGATGTGACGAGTCATTACTGATTAAATTGCTTGATTGTTGTGACATCATAGAGTCCTGTCCCTGTACGCAAGGCAAGTAAAGGCAAGTCACGCTTGCATGTACACATGAAGATTTATTAAAATTAAAAAAAAACCACTATTCTGGTACCGTATGTATGGATACAAATCATGGTGGACTTTGAATACATTAATTTGTGGTTCGAAACTGGAATCAAGGCTCTCTTGCGAGTCCAAGATTCAGGATTTCATATTCGAACCTTCTTTTTACCGTTGCCTAATGGAAACCCTGAGGCCAGTTTCAGTACCACATCATAGTGTTTCTATTCATGTATGTATTCGGCCATTACTCAACGATCTAACCTTTGAGGACCAGTCTTTTTACACTGAAGTTGAAACGTTGACCGATATCATTAACAGGAAAAGGACACTCCCTCTTCGGTCTCTTGAACCGAGGGGCTGTTTTCACCACCTATCGGATTTGATATGTGTGTGTGTGTGTGTGTGTGTGTGTGTGTGTGTGTGTGTGTGTGTGTGTGTGTGTGTGTGTGAGTGTGTGTTTGTTTGTGAGTGTGTATGTGTGTGTGTGAGTGTGTGTGTTTGTTTGTGTGTGTGTGTGTGTGTGTGTGTGTGTGTGTGTGTGTCTGTGTCTGTGTGTGTCTGTGTGTGTGTGTGTGTGTGTGTGTGTGTGCATAAGGGTCTGCGTGTGTGTGTGCATAAGGGTCTGCGTGTGTATACTCGGAGGCAAAAGAAACGCAAATAAAGGATGCGTTAATTAAACCTTTATGGACTTGAAATAAAAAGAAAATAATGATACTAGCATGTTCTGCACGTGTTGTTTTAGCGGTCTTATCTTGTCAGAACCGTGTTTGCCGTTATCTGGGTCACACGTGAGGTCTTCTTGACGTGGATCCCAAACCGTCATGGGGACAACTTTCAGCACATGCACAATGTGGAAAAGCAGTTTTTCGTGTTCAGAGTGTTCAGGCAAGCTGTACCATACTCACAAAACTGTTACAACATTCATTTCTGCGACACAGGCGCGATGCCGAGACTATCACCAGATCAGCGCCAACAGGCGATCGGGAGACTTGATGCCAGACAATCAGTTCAGCAAGTTGCTAGGGCATTTGGAGTAAATGTCACCACGGTTTATCGCCTGCAACAACATTTTCATGCCAATAACAGTCCCGGAGACTTGCCAGGACGTGGCAGACCCCGGGTAACAACAGCCCGACAAAATCGCCATCTTGTCCATCAACACCAGCGAGATGCATTCGAAACTGCCGCCAACACAGCCCGTAACACATTTGGGGTGCATGGACAACCCGTCAGTGCCAGAACTCTACGCCGACGCCTTGGTGGGCAGAACCTGGTAAATCGGCGTCCTGCTCGACGTCCCGTCTTGACAGCTCAGCATCGCCTGGATCGTCTAGCCTGGGCCCAGCAGCATGCCCACTGGCGCCATCGGGACTGGCGGAGGGTTCTTTTTTCAGACGAGAAGCGCTTTTGCCTGGAACCTGGCGATGGGCGTGTCCGGATCTGGCGAAGACCTGGACAGCGGTTTGCTAACAATAACATCCTGCAGCATGATCGATGGGGAGGTGCCAGCGTCATGATATGGGGCGCCATTGGTGTCAATTAGCGAGTGGGACCTGTCGTCTTTCAGAACGTCGGCCAAGGTCGTGGGAATGGTGTCAATGCAGACCGCTACATCAATCAAGTCCTGCGTCCCTATGTGGTTCCATTTGTCCAGAGGTACCAGAACTGCCTGTTCCAGCAAGACAATGCCCGTCCCCATACTGCACGTGCTACCCAGGACAGGTTGCGTCACAACAGCGTGAACATTCTGCCTCATCCTGCTCGATCTCCGGATCTCAACCCAATCGAACATTTTTGGGACATCATGCAAAGAAGGATTAATGCCCTTGCCCGGAGACCCCGCACAGCAGCAGAACTGCGTGCTGCCGTGACCCAGGTGTGGGCTCAGGTCCCTCAGCAGCAAATTAATCACCTCGTCCTCTCCATGTACCGGAGGTGCGCCACAGTCATCAACGCCCAGGGAGGAGCAACACGCTTTTGACTTTCAACAGTCTTCAAACAGTGTTCAGTGGAACATGGCACGTCATATGCTCTCATCCCAATACACTTTTCCGTATGGTTTTTGTATCGGTCAATTCGTTTCCTTGTTATTGTTAACCCGAAATAATTAATTCGACATTAAAATTCATGGGTAAGCCATCTTCACTGCAGCATTTGCGTTTCTTTTGCCTCTGAGTTTATATTGGCGCGTGCGTGCGTGCGTGCGTGCGTACGTGCGTGCGTGCGTGCGTGCGTGCGTGTTCGTGCCTGTGTGTGTTAGTGTGTGTTTGTGAAAGTGTGTCTGTGTCTGTGTGTGTATGCATGCGTGCGTGCATGGATGCGTACGTCTTTCTGTGGTGATTTGTCACTCCACAACCCGTCAAGAATATTTTTTTTTACAGAGGACAACAGCCTTCAGGGCAGCTTGCTGAGTGACTGTCCAGAAGACATCAACCCGTGTGACCAGGTGTGCTACCTCATCGGGGTGGACACCACGATCTGTGACTGTCACCCGGGACACGCTCTGCTGCCCGATGGACAATCTTGCAGAGGTGCGATTTGACCAGCCTGATGGCATTTCCATTGTTTGAATGTATTTTTTGAATTTTTCTTTGGGTGTCCGTGTGTGTATATGTCGTGCCGAATTCACGTAATTGCCGATTCCGCGTAATGGGCAACATTTTTGCCCATTTCGCGTAATCGGCAAAACGCTGCCCAATACGTGAAATCGGCAGCGTTTTGCCGAAATCGCGTAAAGGCTTCTAAAATTTGCCCATTTTGAGAAATCAGCAGCCATTTTTTGGTTTTAAAGTTCTCAAATGCCTGGGATATCATTACACTTTGACAACTAGATACTCCAATGGATAGATATCGCAATAATCGATAAGTTATGGCAAGTTACTGCAGAAAGTGTAGTTTTCGTGCATTTCCGGAGTTATGCTCGACACAGACCAAAATAGACCATACAAAACATAGTAGGGAGGTAAAGCAATGTTAATGCAATGTTCTGGTGACACAAAAAGTAACAGACTAGCTGTCGCTTTTGCGAAATGGGCAAATTTTAGAAGCCTTTCCGCATTTTCGGCAAAACGCTGCCGATTTCACGTAATGGGCAGCGTTTTGCCGATTACGCGAAATGGGCAAAAATGTTGCCGATTCCGCGAATTCGGCAATTCCGTAAATTCGGCACGACACATATATATATACGCTCGTATATATAAATGTGTGTGTGTGGGTGTGTGTGTGTGTGTGCGTGTGTGTGTTTGTGTGTGTGTGTGTGTGTGTGTGTGTGTGTGTGTGTGTGTGTGCGTGTGTATGTGTGTGTGTTTGGTGATTGGGTCAAAATGTCTACCAAGCGGCTGTTGTAAATCCACTTATTTTGCTTTATAGAAACCCCTAAATCCACACACACCCCACCTACACCCCCACACCCACACTGTTTGCATCCACACATCCCAACCCACCTGGACTTTATTGATGCTGTCTGTTCTGTAGTCAGTATCATTGTTTTCGTTCTGCAGACCTTGACGAATGTGAACTGGGATATTGCGGAGAGAACGGAGATTGCACCAACACAGTGGGCAGCTACATCTGCACGTGCTACTCGGGATTTTTGCCTGGGTCTGACGGCATCTGTGTAGGTCAGTCAGCTTTGATTATACCTGCGTTTGTGTGTCTGTCTGTGTCGTTGTATTTCCACCCGCGGTGCACTTTGCCAAACTCAGTTTAGCAAGAAAAGATACCTGGAATTTTATGATTGCTTTCCTACTTGTTTTTGTTTTGTTTTGTTATGGTTTGTTTGTTTTATGTTTGTCTCTTGGAGAGAGTGTCGAATGACGAGTGTTCTTTATTTGGCATTGCAGTCAAAACCTAGCATCTGATTCTCTAGTACGTATATGTTGTCCACTAGAGGTAAATAAACCTGTACTCAGAAATATTCCGTCAGCGTGTATGTAGAGCAGAGTCACACACTGCTGTTAAGAGCAGATGAACCATACTTTTCCATCCATTGTTTAACTGTATGGGCAATAAATTATCTTATGTTGTATGTCTTATGTCTTATGTGTAGGCGCCTTTAGGATAATCCTTTGGTCACTCTTTTTCTTTTTTTCCCGTTTGTATGGCCATGTTGGGTTTGATGCGTGCATGGCTGGTTTTCTCCTGTAGATGGGTGTCGGCACAGAAGGTCTGCCCGCTGTCCTCAGCCAACATGCTCCGTCTTCATGGCAGCTCAAATTTTTTATCGAGGTTCTCTCCTCTAGATCCGCCGTGTTTCGCCTAGGGACTTGCGCTGCCTAGTTGATAGGGTCACCTCGTAGAGGATGTGGTCATAGACCACGCACGGTCGGTCTTGGGATAGGGAAACGTTATGCTAGTCCGGAGGGATTACGCCACAATGGCCACCTCGCGTAGACCCCTCTATCCGCACCTCCAACACAATCCCTTCCCCTGGTAGCTTCATCCCCAAGGAGGAAACAGAGCTACCTGCAACACCCCCTTTGGTCACTTCTTGAAATAAAACAGTTGGTTGAGTTCCTGCCCAACCTCTGATTGTATTTCGTAGAAGTTTTGCCCATAACTCAGTTTGAACGGATTATTCTGTCAAACGACGAATTCCGAAAATAACTCTGTCGGGTTGTGAAAGAGGGAAAACCCTTGCTTTTTGTCGGACAAACATTGGAGGGGCCAATCACTAGCCTGAGGGGTGTTTCGGAAACACGTGGACAGGAGCTCATGTGAATTTATTTGTCCAAGGAAAAGAAGGGTATTCACTCTTTCACAACACATACAAACCCGACACTGAGAGTTATTTTCGAAAATGTTCTATTGTTGTGTGCTTTGATACTCTGCTTGTTTGATCAGATTTTGACGAGTGCGCGGACCCCGAAGTGTGTCGGGGTAGGGCCGTTTGCAACAACCGTCCAGGCTCCTACCAATGTCTGTGTCCTGCCGGCTATCACTACGTCATCGACGACTGCCAGGGTACGTTCTTGACGTCATTGATATAGTGATCATAGTATGATGGTGATATTATACATGTCTTGTCTAAACATCTGATCCCGATTGCTACGCTGAAACACAATAGCTGTCAATAATTCATGATTGTAGAGGGCCTTTCTCCGCCAGCAAAGAGATGTATACATTTGAAGTTGTCCAAAAAGTTATATCAATCTGGGCGGAAAAGGTATCGCAGAGAAATGTAACGTGTTGATATCCAAATGCTGTCATAAAAGCATAACTTTTTCGAGTCTAGACACAAGACGTGAGAGAAATGTGTCCAGATACACTGTTCATTCTGATTCAACAAATTACTATGTCTGTTGAGTAGTTGAGCTTACTGTAGCATGTGTATTTTTATAATGAAGTATGGTGAACGCCCCATGATTTAAAAGTCTTGAAACGAAAGAGCGTTGTTGGACCTTTGGGCATAGAAGCATACTTTCTTTCTTTCTTTCTGTGTTTCTAGTTACTATCTTTATTTGTCTTGGTAAACTCTCGGTTTTTCTTAAATCGTCTTTACCTTTTCTTGGTGTGCAACGATTTTGAGGGGGGTTTACTGCAGCCTTCGGTGTTCGCTTTTCCACAGATGAAAATGAGTGTCTCACGGGGGTATGTGGGGAGAACACATACTGCAACAACACTGAAGGCAGCTACACGTGTCACTGTCTCAACGGATACACTCATCAGAACGGGACTTGCGTTGGTCAGTCAAGATTTGTCTTTCTCTATATATACCTTCGTGTTCGTGGAAGTTGACTTATGCCTGCTGCTTGAAGACTGTACGAGAAACATTTGTGTGCGTGTCTGTTTCCGTGAGTGATTGCTGTGAAAGTCTTGGATGTTTTTAGTGTAATTCTGAGCTGTTTGTAAATGTTTTTTGTGTTTTAAACCGCCTTACATTGCGAGGCAATTTTCCTCATTTCTGACAGTAACTACATCTTTGAGTCTTTGAGTCTTGAGTAATAGTGGCTCGATCAAGCCTCTGAATATGTTTCTTGGTGCCAGACATTGACGAGTGTGCGTCAAACCCGTGTCCCGGGGTGCTGAGATGTACCAACGGGGAAGGCACCTACTTCTGTTCCTGTCCGCAAGGCTACCGCCGTGATGGCCGCGACGGATGTGTTGGTATGAGGTTTTGTTTATTTGGTTGAAACAGAATTTTATTCACAATAACGAAATTTTGTATCATAAGTGTTTGTCTGTCTGTACCAAAAGTGTTTGTCTGTCTGTACCATAAGTGTTTGTCTGTCTGTACCATAAGTGTTTGTCTGTCTGTACCATAAGTGTTTGTCTGTCTTCTTAAAAGACCTCTGGATCGACGTACTGTAAATGTTATGTTTTGTTTTGTCAATAATTAAACGTTTTAATAACCTACTATTCTTGTTTTTATGATTCTGAAAATAACGAACATGAATCAATCAGTAACAAGTACTTATGACACGAGCTCAAGCACAAGCTTATATTACGTGTCTATTTATTGATATATGCTTGCTTTTTGAGTGCCTGTGATCCTTGTTTAGGTTTTGTTATATATATGTCTTTTGCTCCGTTTGTCACTCGTCCTTTGGACTAGTGTGAGAGTTACTATGTCTTTTAGTCAGTCAGCCACAGATGTCTGAATGACGGAACTGATAAGTCACCAACAAAAGCGATGAAGCAAATAGACGATTTCCGAAATAACTCTGTTGGGTTTGTGTGTGTTGTGAGAGAGTAAATTCCCTTGCTTTTTACTCGGACAAACATTGGAGGGGCCAATCACTAGCGAGGGGTGTGTCGGAAACACGGGGACAGGAGCACGTGTGAAGTTATTTATCAGAGGAAAAGCAAGGGCATTCACTCTTTCACAACTTATACAAACCCGACAGAGTTGTTTCCAAAAATCGTCTATTATAGCGTTGATTGTTGTTGTTGTTGTTTTTAAAAATCTTGAGCAGTATATTCCTCCACTTTTTATTTTAAGTTTGACATTTCGTTGTTGGCTTAAGCATAATAATGTACTGTAATCTGTGAAAACGTAGCAACAGAAACTGTTACTTGTACGGCGTACCTTGCTGTCCTAGATGTGAACGAGTGCACGGAAGGAGACAATGTGTGTGACTCCAACGCCAACTGCAGCAACGTCAACGGGACGTACTTCTGTCAGTGTCGCAGTGGTTACACTGGCAATGGATTCGTTTGCTTCGGTACGTGACACGACCATCCTTGAGAAGAGTTTTAGACAAACCAACTGCAACTCTGTATTTTCATGTTAAAATTATAGTGCGAATACACGAATGCTACTTCTATTCGTAGATCTTTACTTGCATGCAAAATGTCGTTTTGTGTTGGCCATCATTTCGGCAGAGCCGTCAGACTGTTTTTACAGTGGGGGAAAGCGTAATTATAAATACGGGTTGTGCATAGACTGAACTCACGATGTCTAGGATACGTGCCACCTTGTTGGGCATTCCGGTTTGCAACCGGTACGTGTAATATTAATACCAGTGTTGATGCTTGATTGTAACATGAGGATTATAATTATTTGTCTCATTGAGGTATCTTACCCAACAAATGCTTGGATACCGGTTTAAACCCGTCTTCTGTTCACAGTCTGTTGTCTTCTTGTCTCCACACTTTGTGTCCCATGTATTTTGATCTGTAATTGGAATTAACTTTTTTGTTTGTTTTTTGCTTTGATGTTCAGACATCAACGAGTGTCGTATCAGCAACGGACAGTGCCCCCAGCGGTGTGTGAACGAACCAGGCAGTCATCACTGTGAATGTGATATAGGCCATCGGCTACTGCCTGACAACGTCACCTGTGCAGGTATAGGTTCTCTTGGGAAGGTTTCACTGTTGGTCATTCTTTCAGCAATCTTAACACTCCAGCAGTACCAGGATTGAATTTTTAATTTTTGGTCTTTTACGCCTGCTTAACAGAGGGGTTGGGGCGGCGAAGGGGATGGCGACAGGTAGAGATGGGATGGGCGATAAGCAACGACCTCTATATACAATGTCCAATGCCGAATTTCGCACTCTAGTATGGATCCCCGAATTCTGAACATATTTGTGAAAGAGCATAACAGTCGGAACTTTTGACTTACAACCTTGACACTTTGCGAATTTATTATCCATCATCTGAAGTGAATATACACCACATTATAATGTATTTCGCTGAATAAATGTAGAAGTTATTAGCATTTGTGTGGGTGGCATTTTTGACGGTCACCCTGCACTTAACGTTTTGACGAGATTGGTCTGTCGTGTCGCAAAAGTGCGATATATGCCATAACGATCCCAGTTATGTTTTCCTCTTGTGTATAGACATAGACGAGTGTGCCCACGACAACGGCCTGTGTGAACAGGTGTGTGAGAACAGCCCAGGCGCATACCAGTGTGGATGTGCGCTCGGCTACCAACTGCACGCCGATGGTACCACGTGTGTTGGTGAGTCTGACTCCCTCGATTGGTCTTAATAACATTTTATTCATGTGCACACGCGACAACACAGCATTTTTTTTTTTCATTTTCATTTTCATTATTTTATTGTCCCACCGCTGGGAAATTCGGGTCGCTTCCTCCCAGTGGAAAGCTAGCAGCAACGGAGTCGCGCTACCCAGGTGTCTGCGTGTTTAGGTGTATTCAGCCACCTGCACTTATGGCAGATTGACCAAGGTATTTTACGTGCCATTGTGGTGGCACGGGGGTGGGACATGGCTTCCGTCTCTGGGTCTGCACATAAAGTTGACCCGTGTCCGTCCCGGCCCGAATTCGAACCTGCGACCTTCCGATCACAAGCCCAGTGTTCTACCAACTGAGCTACCGGGCAGCCTACTTACAAAGGTGCACAACGAGTTAAACACTTATAATAAGAGCTCATAATTTATCATCTTACCCACAGTATCATTAAAGAAAGAAATGAAATTTAAAACTTCTCAAACATCATTATGTCAATATCATTAACATTTCTAAACGACATACAAGAAAGGAGGAGGATCTATATCCAAACACTGGAACGGTGATTGTGTTGAGATCTGCAGTGTTGAACGCTGATTTTGTTGATACCGACAGTGTTGGACGCTGATTTTGTTGATATCTAAAGTGTTGAACGGTGATTGTGTTGAGATCTGCAGTGTTGAACGCTGATTTTGTTGATACCGACAGTGTTGGACGCTGATTTTGTTGATATCTAAAGTGTTGAACGGTGATTGTGTTGAGATCTGCAGTGTTGAACGCTGATTTTGTTGATACCGACAGTGTTGGACGCTGATTTTGTTGATATCTAAAGTGTTGAACGGTGATTGTGTTGAGATCTGCAGTGTTGAACGCTGATTTTGTTGATACCGACAGTGTTGGACGCTGATTTTGTTGATATCTAAAGTGTTGAACGGTGATTGTGTTGAGATCTGCAGTGTTGAACGCTGATTTTGTTGATACCGACAGTGTTGGACGCTGATTTTGTTGATATCTAAAGTGTTCAACGCTGATTTTGTTGATATCTAAAGTGTTGAACGCTGATTTTGTTGATATCTAAAGTGTTGGACGCTGATTTTGTTGATATCTAAAGTGTTCAACGCTGATTTTGTTGATATCTAAAGTGTTCAACGCTGATTTTGTTGATATCTAAAGTGTTCAACGCTGATTTTGTTGATATCTAAAGTGTTCAACGCTGATTTTGTTGATATCTAAAGTGTTCAACGCTGATTTTGTTGATATCTAAAGTGTTCAACGCTGATTTTGTTGATATCTAATGTGTTCAACGCTGATTTTGTTGATATCTAAAGTGTTCAACGCTGATTTTGTTAATACCGACAGACGTGGACGAGTGTCAGGAGAGCAGAGCAGAGCGGTGTCAGTACTACTGCACCAACCTGGAGGGGTCCTTTGAGTGCTCCTGTCCCTCCCACCTCGTGCTGGCCTTTGATGGTCTTACCTGTGGAAGTAAGTTTACCGCTGTGTGTGTCTTCCGGTCTCAACTGTGACGTGGGAGCAAGTTTACTGTGTGTGTCTTACCTGTGGAAGTAAGTTTACCGCTGTTTGTGTCTTCCGGTCTCACCTGTGACGTGGCAGTACGTTTACTGTGTGTGTCTTACCTGTGAAAGTTAGTTTACTGTGTGTGTCTTCCGGTCTCACCTGTGAAAGTAAGTTTACCTGCGTGTGTCTTCCGATCTTACCCGTGAAAGTAAGTTTACATGTGTGTGTCTTCCGGTCTCACCTGTGAAAGTAAGTTTACTGTGTTTTGTCTTACGGTCTTGCCGGTGAAAGTAAGTTTACATGTGTGTGTGTATGTCTTCTTTACTTGTTGGACGTCCGCTTTCTGATAGTGATCTATGACTTCGAGTAAGATATATCTCGGCGAATATAATTTTCTTTCTCTTACATTAAACATGACTTTGCTGTTATTGTGACAGCAGGAAAGGTGTCTGATGTGTTTGAGAGTGAAAGAATTTGGAAGTGGGTGAACGGATGGATGAGTATTTGAGGGATGGGTCAGTGTTTGGTGAATGATTCACCTTTGATTTTGACTTTGACCAATAGTGTGCTGGTAATGAAGATAAACAACAAAAAGCTCAAATGTGACCCTCCACCACGGAATGAGTCGCATGTCACCTTTGCATGATTTTCATATTTTTACATTTTCATAAAGTGTTTTTTATGCTCTATCCAGTGGTGAAAACCGTTTTTGAAAAGAGCGAAAACTGTTGGAGCTATAAGCCTGTGACTAAGGTGACCCTCACACTGTTACCAGACACTCCCCGGATTTATATTAAGTCTAGCGCAGAACCGCGCGAGGTGACATGCGACTCATTTCGTGGTGGAGGGTCACAAATATCTTTCAATATAACTACCTATACTTCATTGAGCCTATACTTGACTTGAAGAAAACACAAATCGATTACAGTAAAACCTCCCACTAACGACCTTGAAAATGTCCAGAAAAATCGGTCGTAAAAGGGAGCGGTCTTTACTGTGAATTTTAGGGTAGAATTTCGTCACAGGGGAGGTAACTTCTTTTTGAATGTGTTCTGTTACAACTTTCTCCGCTTTCCAATCTTTTGTGATCAGACTCTTTGATTATTGAACTTATTGTATTTGAACAACATTCTTTTGCGTGCAGCCATCTCGAGTTGTGAGCAGCGAAACGGAGGGTGTGAACAGCTGTGTGTGCCATTACCAGGGGGAGGCTTCCGTTGTGACTGTCGCACTGGGTACGCCCTCAGCCCCAATTCCATCAACTGCCAAGGTGAGAGAGAGGGGGGAGAGGGAGAGAGAGAGAGAGAGAGAGAGAGAGAGAGAGAGAGAGAGAGAGAGAGAGAGAGAGGGAGATAGAGACAGAGAGACAGAGACAGAGATAGAGAGAGAGAGAGAGAGAGAGAGAGAATCAGAAACAGACAGAGAGAGATAAAGACAGCAACAGAGAGAAAGAGAGAGATATATACATAGGGAGATAGAGAGAAAGAGAGAAAGAGAGAGATGGAGACAGAGAGAGCGAGAGTAGGATATATAGATATAGAGAGACAGAGAGAAAGATAGATAGAGGTATTGAGAGAGATAGACAGAGATCTAATACCATCTTATACGTACGTATAAGAACAGTGCCATCGTTGACGTTGATGTGGCTATTGCTGTTGCTATTGGTGACCCTTATGGTGTCTTCCTCCAGACATTGATGAATGCCAGAACCTGAACGGCGGCTGTGCGCAACAGTGTCAAAACACAATCGGAAGTTTCCAATGCGCATGTCAGGAAGGCTACATTCTCCGACGAGGAAGAAACAGTGAAGACATCTGTGAAGGTAATTTCAGGATCAAACCTGAGAACATTGTAACGACCAGGAAACCTTATTATTTTTCTTCCAATGGATGATACAATTTGATTCGTCTGTAGAGCTTTGGTAGTGTTACATGGTATGTGAAGCTCACTCACTCACCAATGGTTAAACTTATTCAGAAAGATTGAGATATTTGTTTAATTGTGTGAGCTCCAGCACCTTGTGGGAAACGGAGCAAGCAAGTTACTTATTGCTGCCAACGCGCAATCTACGCGTTTTGGTATGATTATTCTCAATGTTTGATTTGCTGCATATGGAAAAAAAGGCTTTAACTGTTATCACTTTTTCTTTTGCCGTGCATGAAAAGAACTAAACTGTATCATTTTTACATTTTCCAGCGGTGTGTGACCCTCCGTGTCGTAACAACGGGCAGTGTGTGTCACCCAACGAATGTCTCTGTCCTCCGGGCTACCCTGGACCCCAGTGCTCACGTCAGTATTAACAATTTAGTTAAAAAAAAATAAAAAAAATAAAAATTTAGTTGTCGTCATAGTCGTTATCAGTCAGACGTGAGGTCATCTGAACTATCGTTAATGACTGTGGCATTGCGGTTTCATACTTGTTTCCTTATGGCAGTAACTTTTTTCCAGTGAAAATATTTTACAGTTGTGTTGCTTGCGATTGGAATGACATTTCATAACAAAATGTGTTACAGATGTATGGAGGTCATGTTTAAACATTGTGTGGGGTCATCTTTAGTTCAATGCTACTAAGCGGTGTGTCGCATGCGGGAAGGGCAAGGGGAATAAGGGCTATTGAGGGCGCGGTTGTGTAGTAAAGTTTGCGTGCACATTTCAACCCTAATCTGTTTGTTATTACTCGTGCGCAATTTTATTATATTTATATATATATATTTTTTTTTTTTTTTTTTTTTGTGCCTAAGTTGCATGCAGTCCGCTTCAAGCTGAAAAATAAATGAAAAGAATGAAACCCTACGTTTTTTATATTTAGTCAAGTTTTGACTAAATATTTTAACATCGAGGGGGAATCGAAACGAGGGTCGTGGTGTATGTGCGTGTGTGTGTCTGTGTGTCTGTGTGTCTGTGTGTGTGTGTGTGTAGAGCGATTCAGACTAAACTACTGGACCGATCTTTATGAAATTTGACATGAGAGTTCCTGGGTATGAAATCCCCGAACGTTTTTTTCATTTTTTTGATAAATGTCTTTGATGACGTCATATCCGGCTTTTCGTGAAAGTTGAGGCGGCACTGTCACGCCCTCATTTTTCAACCAAATTGGTTGAAATTTTGGTCAAGTAATCTTCGACGAAGCCCGGGGTTCGGTATTGCATTTCAGCTTGGTGGCTTAAAAATTAATTAATGACTTTGGTCATTAAAAATCTGAAAATTGTAAAAAAAATTAAAAATTTATAAAACGATCCAAATTTACGTTTATCTTATTTTCCATCATTTGCTGATTCCAAAAACATATAAATATGTTATATTCGGATTAAAAACAAGCTCTGAAAATTAAATATATAAAAATTATTATCAAATTTTTTTTTTCGAAATCAATTTAAAAACACTTTCATCTTATTCCTTGTCGGTTCCTGATTCCAAAAATATATAGATATGATATGTTTGGATTAAAAACACGCTCAGAAAGTTAAAACGAAGAGAGGTACAGAAAAGCGTGCTATGCAGCATAGCGTAACCACTACCCCGCTCGCGCGCTCTTCTTGTCAATTTCACTGCCTATGCCGTGAGCGGTGGACCACGAGTATACGGTCTTGCTGCGTTGCATTGCGTTCAGTTTCATTCTGTGAGTTCGACAGCTACTTGACTAAATATTGTATTTTCGCCTTACGCGACTTGTTCCTTCTTTCTTTCTTTCTCTCTACAGCTGAGCGTCCTTCTTCATTGGCGTTTTATAAATTTATCAATTGTGTGTGGTTTTCTACAATGGACAAAATCTTGCATCTTTAATGTTGGTTATTGTCTTACATATGTCTGTGTTTGGGTTGACTTAAGTGTTGTTTGTGGCGGTGTCATGATGGAGTTAACATAGTAACAATCACAATAAGTAAGAGGAAAAGCAAATTGTACGCGTGCTAAAGTTTTCTTAGTAACAGTTCTCTTTTCATACAAGTGGTGTTTTGTGTAACAATGTAAGTTCCGCCTTTACCCCGGTGCCGTTCTCCTTTTAGCGAAACGAAAGAAAGAGGAGGCGGTGAGGGAAGCCAGAAAAGAAGTATTATATTTATTATTTTTTGTTGTGTAGTTCAGCTAGTGGTACAATGATACAAAGCGGTGTGTCGCATGCGGGAAAGGAAATGGGAATAAGGGCTCGTGAGGGCACGGTTGTGTGAAGTTTGCGTGCACAATTCAACCCCTGTCCGTAGTCAATTCAATCCTAATATGTTTATTAGGCCCCAAAAAAAAATAGGTCTGTTTACGGTAACCCGACCGACCCTATTTTTTTCGCGCGACCCTAGACTTTTTTTTGAGATTTGGAAAAAAAGAAAAAAAAAATCTTTTGTTTTTTTGGCAAAATAACGTAAAAATATGGTTTTTTGGGAAAAAAAACAAAAAAAAATCCCGACCTACCGACCCTATTTTTTGGGCCTATGTTACCGTAAACAGACCTATTTTTTTGGGCCTTATTACTCGTGTTGCAGCACTGTGCCAGCCACACTGTTCGCACGGAGGAATGTGCATGCGACACAACTTCTGCAGCTGTACTGACGGATGGTCCGGAGAGGGATGCAAGGAGGGTCAGTAGTGATCCTTTTTTTTATCGATTAAACATTGGATTTCACTTCTTTTAGCAATGTGACGTCAGAGTCCGACAGAAACTCAAATTCAGGCGGCCAGCCGAGAGTACAAAAGAGTGCTTGTTTGTGCGCGTTCAGTCCTAAAAACTAAAAGGAATTCTTACCAGAATCGATCGATACATAAATGTATTTTGTACGAAAATATGACATTTTACACAGATCTCGACAGTTATTGTTCACCGTTTGGCACGGTCTCAGAGGAACACTGACTGTCTCGGTCTGTGCAACATGTCATATTTTGGTTCCAAATACAAATAACGTAGCCTATAGTATTTCAAATGTTTAGAAATGTTTCATGACAAAGTGTTTTTACCTGGTTTTTTCCCTTGTTGATTGGGTACGCAGTTGTATAGTTTGGTTATTTGCTTGCTTGGTGTTATTTGTGACCCTCCACCACGAAATGAGTCGCATGTCACCTCGCGCGGTTCTGCGCTAGGCTTAAATAAAAGTCCGGGGAGTGTCTTGGAACAGTGTGAGGGTCACCTTAGTCACAGGCTTATAAAACGGGTTTCACCACTGGATAGCGCATAAAAAAACTCTTTAGAAAAATGTAAAATTATGAAAATCATGCAAAAGTGACATGCGACTCATTCCGTGGTGGAGGGTCACATTTGTTTTTATTGTGCCTTTATCTCTAAGGGATCTCACTTGTACACCAAGAAAGGTTTCCGAAGCTGTCTCGTGTTCCTCTTTTTCAGCCGTGTGTGAGCCACAGTGAATGACGGAAGATGCATCGCTCCCAACAAACTGTCTCTTGTTCCTCTTTTTCAGCCGTGTGTGAGCCACAGTGCATGAATGACGGAAGATGCATCGCTCCCAACAAACTGTCTCTTGTTCCTCTTTTTCAGCCGTGTGTGAGCCACAGTGTATGAATGACGGAAGATGCATCGCTCCCAACAAACTGTCTCCTGTTCCTCTTTTTCAGCCGTGTGTGAGCCACAGTGCATGAATGACGGAAGATGCATCGCTCCCAACAAACTGTCTCCTGTTCCTCTTTTTCAGCCGTGTGTGAGCCACAGTGTATGAATGACGGAAGATGCATCGCTCCCAACAAACTGTCCCCTGTTCCTCTTTTTCAGCCGTGTGTGAGCCACAGTGTATGAATGACGGAAGATGCATCGCTCCCAACACATGCCAGTGTACAGAGGGCTATACTGGAAACATCTGTCAAGCAGGTATTATGTGTGTGTGTGTGTGTGTGTGTGTGTGTGTGTGTGTGCGTGTGTGTGTGTGTGTGTGTGTGTGTGTATGTGTGTGTGTGTGTGTGAATGTATGTGTGCGTGTGTGTGTGTGCGTGTGTGCATGCGTGTGTGTGCGTGTGTGTGTGTGTGTGCGTGCGTACGTGCGTGTGTGTGTGTGTACGTGTGTGCGTGCGTGTATGCGTACGTGTGTGTGTGTGTGTGTACGTGTATGCGTGCGTGTATGTGTGTGTGTGTGTGTGTACGTGCCTGCGTGCGTGCGTGTGTGTTTGTGTGTATGTGTGGGTATATCTGTCTGTCGGTCTGTCTGTCTATGTGTGAACATGCGCTTGTAAGAATATCGCAAGATGTAATCTGTCTGCTAGCTCTTTCACTCGTAGTTCAATACTTTCAATACATCGGGCGACAACAATACTGTAAAATGCGTACTTTCGTGGAGGGAGGGGTGTGTGTGTGGAGGTTAGGGGGTGTTGAGGAGAAAGGGAGCAAGTAGACAAACGTCAGTGTTGTCCGAGTTCTTCTCCTTTGTGTCATCACGAGGATTCATATTGTCACGGTAGAGATGGCACGGAACGTAAGATTTGGTTCATTGGCAAGTTTTTCAATTTATAGTGTCAAGGTTCTTGATAAAATCTTAAGAAAAGGTGTTCTTTTTTGTCATAAAACGTGATATTTGAATCAATTATGGGTCAAAATTGACGTTTTTTGTGGCTTGCTGGGATTTGACTTTTGTTGTTGTTGTAAACTCACCTGCTCGTGTCACCATCCCTGCGTGTAGCCATCTGCTCCCCGTCGTGTGAGAACGGAGGGCTGTGTGTTCGTCCCAACGTGTGTGCCTGCAGGAACCACCACACGGGGCCCAGGTGTGAAACACGCTTACCTACCCACCCAGGTAAGTTGTACAAAACAAGTAAGCATTGGTCATTCCAATAATAAAGACATAGTCAACATAAAATAGGGAATAGGTTGAAGCAGCCTGCATGCAACTGCGGTGGAAAAAAAGACAAACAAAGAAAAGTGCATCAGAATTCAGAATGTCCGCTTAGACTTACTGTTCACATATATTTTGATCATCAGTAACAGCTATTGTGTTTTCCGCGTAGCAATAGGGTCCGATATTTAGACGAGACAAGTATAATGCCGACGAGTCGAAGACGAGTCGCATTATACTTGTTCGAGTCTAAATATCGGACCCTATTGCTACGCTGAAAATACAATAGCGATTATATAGCTGTTCTGACCTTGATTTCTTGTTCCAAACTTACAAAATGACAGTTTTTGCGTCGATGCGTTGATCTCAGGTTTTGATAGCAGACGCCGTTTCTTATGCGCATTAGTTTTGCGCAGGCGCCACACTGACTTTGGAAAAAAACTCGATTTGACAACACAGCTGTTAAACAGCTTTTTATTAGTTCATTCGTATACAACAAAAAGAAGTTTGAGTTTTTTTAAATTTTGAACAAGACTACTTATGAAGAAGACCAAAACACAATATCAACGGAAAACTAGAAACAACTGAAGAACTAGGATGCAACAAGGGGAGGAGAAGAGAACAGCTAATCCGTACAACGCGAACAGACGGCAGCGAAGTTTTCAGTTTGGTGAATGGCATTTATACTTGTCTCGTCATGAAGCGAATTTTTCTACCTCAGTTATAAACGACTACATGAATGTTAGTGCCATGGGTTGAACATCAATACTTCAGAGGGTAATTGGGGTATTTAGTGTGGAGTTACGAGATAAGAAAAGCCGAATGTGAAAGTTTGTGTCAGTCGGCAACTTAGAGGGCCCCAAAGGGGGGGTATCATCACGATCACGGGAAGGGACATTTTAGCTTTCACGATCACAGTTACCTTGATTTTTGTTTTCACGATCACAAACACCTTGACGAATAGAGGATCATAGAGTGATACAGCTGTGAAAAATGTACGTTGAAAATAAAATGCTTTGCAATAATGCCCATCACGATCACGAAAACAAATGACGATCACGATCACGAAACTTGATTTTTTTGTCATCACGGATCACGGGCAAAGTCCCATCACGATCACAGAAATGGAAATTTCGGCAATCACGGTCACAGAAAGGTCAAAAAACGCCAATCACGATCACGATTTTAAACCCTTTGGGGCCCTCAACTTAGCTCACACAGGCACACAAAAACGGCTGTTCCGTTTTATTCCCCTGTTTGTACTACATCTTTCGACTTTGGGCATTTTGTGGTGTTTAGGGACAGAAAATAATTGGTTTAGTCCTGTTTCATCAGGAAGTTAGCAGAAAAGGGTATGCTATCGACATTTGTAAAGCTGAAAAACATTCCCGAGAAGAATTTCAAGTTGTCAGTGTGTGCTGTTGTCGATTGAAACATCGTGTGGCACAGATGGGTAAACCGGAACCATGCGTCTTTGTTATTTTCAATATGCTTTAGGATATTGGCAAAAATGGCCGACTTCCGTAGCATTATGCTTTGATGATCGGAAGAGACCATCCAATCACAGCCCCCGAATTCCCCCACGTGTCCATCAGAATAGCTATAGTTTACTATCTGCGTCCGTTCTTGACTGAAGTTATTTGGCGGAAAGCTCAGTGCCTGATATTGAGTTCTGTTTGAAGTCTAGACTATAACTGATGACATTAAAACTCGTACTAACCATGTGCTCTCCTCGGTGTAATCTCTGCTGTTCAGTTCCACACCCATTTCCAAGTAGATTATCAGTGTCAGCATCCGGAATGGCGAAATCTTTACTGTGACCATTCTATACATTGTTGATGTGATGACAGCTTACAGACTGTGTGACCCGCCCTGTCAGAACGGAGGTCAGTGTCTCAGCTACGGACGTTGTCGCTGTGCTCCCGGCTTCAGAGGACGTCATTGTGAACAGTGTAAGTATTGACGTCACTCTGAACAGTGTAAGTATTGGCGTCACTGTAAAGAGTGTACGCAACGACGACATTGTGAACCGTGTAAGTAATGATGTCATTGTTAACAGTGTAAATATTGGCGTCACTGTAAAGAGTGTAAGTAATGACGACATTGTGAACAGTGTAAGTACTGACGTGACCGTAAACAGTGTAGGTAACGACGACATTGTGAACAGTGTAAGAAGGGACGTCAGTGCGAACAGTGTAAGTAATGACGTCAGTGTGAACAGTGTAAGTATTGACGTCACTGCAAACAGTGTAGGTAACGACGACATTGTGAACAGTGTAAGAAGGGACGTCAGTGTGAACAGTGTAAGTAATGACGTCAGTGTGAACAGTGTAAGTAATGACGTCAGTGTGAACTATGTAAGTAATGACGACATTGTGGACAGTGTAAAAATTGAAGTCAGTGTGAACAATGAAAGTATATTGACGTCACTGTAAAGAATGTTAGCAATGACGACATTGTGAACATGTAATTAATGACTTCAGTGTGAACAGTGTAAAGAATGAGGTCAGTTTGAACAGTCAGTAAGTAATGACGACAGTGTGAACAATGTAAGTAATGACGACAGTGTGAAAAGTGTAATTAATGACTTCAGTGTGAATAGTATAAGTAATGACGTCAGTGCAGTGTGAAAAGTGTAAGTATTGAGATGGCCTTGTGTGATTTCACTCTGTAGGATGGCTACGTTGCAGTGTAACTGGTTTGGTTTAGGATTTTTTCCCATTGCAGTTTTCAAGCATGTTATTTTGTTGGTAAATGTACGAATTTCTTATTTTACTACGTTATGCAGATTGCTAGCGTGGTAGGATATCACACTGAGGCAGATGAAGTTTGCTGATTGGTTGATGGGTTGCCTAGGTCGACTGAAGCGATTCCTGCGATGTCGAAAAGTAAATCCGCCAGAAGAATAAATCAGCCAGAATGATAAATCCGTCAGAATACGTACCCTCCGAGCCTTGTAGCATATAGAACACATATGTAAATGCTATGCAGCTTTCCTAGTTACAACAAGAAATTCCTCCGAGGTAAGAAAAACACCCCCGTCCTTACCATTCTCACTGCCACCAACTGAGAAGGTTATTTCCCTTTGACCATTAATATGTCCCTCTATAAGTCCTTGTAGAATCTTAATCCACCAATAACTCCCTAACCGTGTGTTTGACTGGTCCCAATTTTTGTAAGGACCGTCTCAGGAATGTATAAAACCTGTTCACCAAGTTTGGTGACGATCGGTCCGTTCATTCTTGGGATCTATATGCGAACACAAACAAACAAACAAACACATGGAGCGAATCCTATACACACCCCTATACTATACCGGGGGTGTAACAAAGAAATTATTGCTTCGTCGTACATGCTTTTGAAATTGTTTTACTGTTTTATAGCTTTCCGACCAGACTGCAGACCGCCATGTTCCAATGGCGGCACATGTCTCCATGGCAACAGATGTGAGTGCCCCGAAGGAACGAGCGGTTACCGTTGCCAGAATAGGTCAGTGATCTGCTACTAGCTCATTGTTTAATGTGTGTGTGTGTGTGTGTGTGTGTGTGTGTGTGTGTGTGTGTGTGTGTGTGTGTGTGTGTGTGTGCGTGCATGCGTGCGTGTGTGTGCGTGCGTGCGTGCGTGCGTGAGTGCGTGCGTGTGTGCGTGCGTGCATGCGTGTATGTGTGCGTGTGTGTGTGTGTGTGTGTGTGTGTGTGTGTGTGTGTGTGTGTGTGAGCACGTGCATGTGCGTACGTGTATATGTTTTGTGCTATACCATAACCATATCTTATTCATCAGGTCCTCGTGCTTGGCATCAATGTCATATTCATACATCTGAAAAATAATTAAGTCAGAAATATAACTTGTTCTTTGCACACAATTTTCTGTCAAAGTATGATTTAATACAGTCCTTCTTTGATGTCGATGGGAGACAATCATGTTGTTATACTCTTGACTTCCTAGCGTGTGTCGTCTGGTGACGTACACACAGTCGATGCGCAGAGGACTGCGCAGACCGGTCACCGAACCATACACAGTTCCGTGTGGACGTTTTGGATGGAACTCCTGCACTGCGTATAGGTGAGTATCTGTGCACGCATAGACATAGACATAGAACACTTTATTATCTCAACGAGGAGAAACTCAGGTGTGGTGTATACAACATTACAATAATGCTGTATACACCACACCTGAGCATATACATGATACACGATATGATATTATAAGATGTTTGATGGGTTGTTGACAGACCAGCTTTTTTGTCGGTCCGAGGGGGAGCATATTGTCTTTTGTTTCATATGTATTGACCAAGGCCGAAGGCCGCGGTCAATACAAATGAAACAAAAGTCGATATGCCCCCCCCCCCCCCCCCCGAGGACCGACAAAAAAGCTGGTCTGTCAACAAACCACCAAACATCGTTTTTGTCATCATTTTGGTAGTGAGAAAATAAGTGCACAATCAACACAGGGATCGAGCCATGCTTTGAAACACGGGTTCCGTGCTGATAACCACACGAGTCCCGGTTTGATAACCACTGGCAATCAAAGCTGGCGTGTGAAAGCAACTTTCTGTGTTTTTGAGTTCATTAAATGTTGGGATGAATATGTCAGGTTTGAGGATGCACAGTTCTGTAGGTTCATCTCGGTATTCCACCCCCTCGGCTTTCTCTTGTAAATATTAAGCTGAGTGATCGAATGTGGAAGCTACGTTTGGTCAAAGGTCACAGAAGATTTGCGTCGTGCAGCGAAGGAAAGAATTGCGATCTTGTTTCCGACTCAGTAGGGGCCTACCTCTTTGTTTTTCATTAGACCTGTCATTCTGCTTTCTAAGCTTTGTTAGATGTTTGCATATCTTGTTGCTATTTTCTTTGCTTTTATTATTGTTTCTTATTTGTGCTTCGTTTATCGATACAACGTCTTGAAGTGCACGGGTCAAAATGTGTGTGTCAGGGGTCGTTTTACTTGAACTTGACGTTCGCGGTGTTTCTCCGAACGTCTGTGTATCGAAACACAGATACACGCACTCCATGACTCTGTAAGAAGACAAAACATATCGCTAGGTTTCATTTGTTTTTGATGAATGTATGACCTTTCATGAAGTAGTTTTGTTTTTTGTTTACTTTTGCCAGTTTGCCAGTTCGTTTTTGGAACTTTGCAAAGCAGTGTCGTGTCGTCTGTTTAGGTCTGGGGAAACACCAATGAAAAAAGCCGAAGAATCCCCGAGCGTTTCTATTGGGTTTGCTTTTGATTATCCATGTAGAACCTGCTTCCTGCAACTATGGTAACCGGAGATTTATTGCCTGGGGAGCGTGAGATTTATTTCCCAGGTGCTTGTGAATGAAAACTCGTGATGATGACAAACATATACGGTATATATATTTGTATTCAGTGAGATTTTTGTTTAGATAAGAATCGTATTAGTTAGTACATTTGTTTTAATGTTAACATTGTTGTAGTGTTCCGAGTGTCATCATGTTAATGTTAACATTGTTGTATTGTTCCGAGTGTCATCATGTTAATGTTAACATTGTTGTAGTGTTCCGAGTGTCATCATGTTAATGTTAACATTGTTGTAGTGTTCCGAGTGTCATCATGTTAATGTTAACATTGTTGTAGTGTTCCGAGTGTCATCATGTTAATGTTAACATTGTTGTAGTGTTCCGAGTGTCATCATGTTAATGTTAACATTGTTGTAGTGTTCCGAGTGTCATCATGTTAATGTTAAACATTGTTGTAATGTTCCGAGTGTCATCATGTTAATGTTAACATTGTTGTAGTGTTCCGAGTGTCATCATGTTAATGTTAACATTGTTGTAGTGTTCCGAGTGTCA
>NC_090245.1:16805128-16830143 GCF_037325665.1 Littorina saxatilis
TTTGTGTACGTCACAGGGTTCAAGGTCGGTTACAGGCGGAAGTGTGACCCTTGACGACCCTCTCAACCTTTAACCTGCAATCAGCAACCTTCCCTAGGACTTTAGCAACCTCAACCCTGGAGAAAATTTTGAAGAAAAAAAATCGATATGTAAAACGCCATTTTTAGATAAAATGTTCACATTTTTGGACAGTATTTGTTACAATTTCGTTTTTCTGTTCAATCGTTTAATTTATTTTTTATTTTTGTCATTTTGTAGTAGGACTACACTGCGTTACCACTCTTTTCATTTAGCTCTTTCTTTTCTTTTAGTATTGTTTCACTGATTATTTGGACAGTTAGCCTGTGCCATTAACCCTTTCACTGCCAGATGTAATAACACAAAATCGGGTCACCAGTTATATTTAGTCATGAGAATGAGGTATCCTACTAAGCCATTGGCTAGTATTTGTGTGTCAGCAGTGACGCAGCATTTCTGGAAAATTCCTGAACGGAGAAGACGGTTTTACCCGTCCTAAGGCGCTGCGGATGCACAGGCACATGACGGGTATACCCGTCTTAAGGCAGTCAAGGGGTTAAACTGAAATGCCGACGAACTCGCTTAAAGCAAGGAGAGACTCTGAGGCTGGGGAAAGCAAAAGTCATTATTTTTTCCGACAAGGTGTGAATCTTTATGTAAAACGTCTGTTTGGAAAGAACTGTCAGAACTGGAAATTCGGGATATTGTTGCCGCTACCTCTAGATCATATCCTCAATGTATAATTGTGATCCTTTACCATTGGAATGAGCGTAGTCCGTTGAGCGTTTCACTACCTCAAGAGAATGTTTGTTTGATAATGACAACACTTACAGAACGGGTGCCACATGGTGATAAGCAAATGGACGAGTGAAGCTACCTAAATAAACATGTACCGGATATTGAGCATCTTGGCATTTGAATTACGCGACTTTTGACACTGTATCATTGTATGTGTTCGGTCTTAGTCAAGTTTGTACTATTCTATGAGATCATGAGCAGAATCTCAGTATGTGTGTGTGTGTGTGTGTGTGTGTGTGTGTGTGTGTGTGTGTGTGTGTGTGTGTGTGTGTGTGTGTGTGTGTGTGTGTGCCGGTATGGTGAGACGATACTTGTGCTGGTTACTGTTTCTGAGAATACACACTTGAAAAACCTGCAGAAATGCGACGTCCGGAGATTTGAATATGGTCGCGATGGACCACGACTGTGTAGGCCAGCAGCATACTGACCTGAAAGGAGCACACTGACCTGAAAGGAGCACACTGACCTGAAAGCAGCACACCAGTAGAACCTAAGACGCATGCACTCATCTGCCGCGCAATGCCTTGATACAGTAGTAAAGTTTCTATTTGTGTCCCCAGAATAAGTTTCTATTTGGGACATGAAGTGGTTATGCGCTGAGTCCCTTGATACAGTAAGGCCAAATACAACAAGAAATTCCTCCGAGGTAGGAAAAACACCCCCGTTGGTCAAAGGGAAATAACCATTCTCACTGCCACCAACTGAGAAGGTTATTTCCCTTTGACCATTAATATGTCCCTCTATAAGTCCTTGTAGAATCTTAATCCACCAATAACTCCCTAACCGTGTGTTTGACTGGTCTCAATTTTTGTAAGGACCGTCTCAGGAATGTATAGAACCTGTTCACCAAGTTTGGTGACGATCGGTCCGTTCATTCTTGAGATCTATATGCGAACACAAACACACAAACACACAAACAAACAAAGAAACAAACACATCGACCGAATCCTATACACACCCCTATACCGGGGGTGTAAATATATGTTGGTTTAGGGTGACCCGACCGACCCTATTTTTTCCCGCCGACCCTAAAACTTTGCCGCGCGGACAGAGAAAATGTTCCCTCTTTATCTTCTCCGCGCTGGCAGCAAAACCCCTCACGCGGAGGTGTTTTAAGACAGGCCAGACACAGGTTGTCCCGGAGGTGTATTACTTAGTTTCCAAAGACCCCAGTACTGCATGATCAATCGAAAAACAATTCAGTTATACTTGTTAGCAATGACAATTTGACAGCTGAGCAAGGCCTGTTGTGAAAAAACAGCCTGTGTTCTTGGCTCTGCTGCATCGATCAAGGAGGAAAACAAGCCTAGTTCAAGGGACGCAACAAAGCGTTAAATAAAAGGCCCGTACAAATGTTAGTATGCACGAGTTGTCTCCTGTGCATTGATTTTCTGTCAAATGCTGCTGGGATCTTATGCAGTTATACTTCTCTTTCTCGTGTGTGTGTTTGTGTGTGTATGTGTGTTTGTGTGTACGTACGTGTGTGTGTGTGTGTGTGTGTTTGTCACGTGTGTGTGTGTGTGTTTGTGTGTGTGTGTGTGTGTGTGTGTGTGTGTGTGTGTGTGTGTGATACAACAGTTTATTCAAAGAGAAATGAGCCACAATAATGTTGGTTTTATGTTCGAGAAAATAAACGGTAGACAAAGACAGATACTAAGCTGAGCAGCGTCCACCTGAAAATTCTCATGGGATTGCATTTCGCATCTTAATTGAAACACAATTTAATCACTTGACGAAATCAAACGGTTTAAACCAGCGTGCGTTCGAATTTGTTTATAACCCGTACAAGAGATGAACAAGATATTTTGCAAACGAGAAATACATATAATCTCAATTTTTATTTGAAAGAGCACTACTGTTTAAAGGCACAGTAAGCCTCCCGTAAACCATCACAGAGCTCCCCGAGCGTCTAAATACAGTACAAGCATACTTCCATTTGAACGCTCACCGAACGGGAACATCCTGGCTGCTTTCTGTCGAGCGTGAGACATTTTCCAAGAATTTATTTTCGTAGACTTGTTCCGTTAACAACAACGGCGCCTCGTTTTTGCGCTAGACCTAACTTTTAAAATCTAAATAATAAATTGACAGCTTGTTACACAAACATTCTTTAATCATAAAAGAATTCGTTTTTCATCAAGACAAGATCAGAACAATTCGAAGTTGTGAAAGTTTAAAAAAAGAAAAGCCCGGAAGCAGGGTCACGCAAGGGTCGTAGCAGACGACGGCCGGTTTATCAGTGCAAATCGCCGTTCTTCTCAACAGTCAAAAGCCATCGCTAGAGTTCTTGTGAACCACAGCCGTTGTTTCGTGCATAAAAAAAAACGTGCTATTGTAGATAAGCTCACGTCGAGCGGCATTCAAATGACAAACTATGACGACTGCATTGTGAAAAGGGAAAACTGGATCACACGGGTTCACGATGGCTCAGGGGTAAGATAAACCACGCAAAAATAAATGCTTTGAAAATTGTTCGCTCTTTACGGAGGGCACCTAGGATGTTCTCAATTGGTGAGTGTTTAAATGAAATGGTGTTTGTACTGTGTGTAAAAGCCTGACCGTATCTGTGATGGTTTACGGGAGGCCTACTCTGCCTTTAAAAACAAAACATTTTGATTGGCACAGATTACCAAATAAAGAACCCTTTGTTATAAACATAATAAACATTTCTCTGACGAATAATTCCAATGACAACGTTACTGATTCCATCCTTCCGCACCACGCTAGAACTATTTTTTCTCAGTTTATTATCAATATTCTTCACTCTACCCTCTGTCATAAGAAAATGTTATTTGTGAATTAGACGTTCTCTGAAAGACGCTTGTCAAAGCCGGTAGATAAACGATAGTAGGCAATAACTCTGTCAAGTTTGTATGGGTTTTGGAAGAGTTGCTTTCCCTTGTTTTCCCCCTGCTTTTCTATAGAAACGCTGAGTCAAGCTACACGTGACATTATGGACCAATCACTAGTGAACGGTGTGTCTCAGTATGCTGCGACGATCTGTGCTTTGTGCGCTGTCAGCTCATATATTGTAACTCTCCTTTCGTTCGAAATTACGCATCTCGTAGATGACAATCGGCATTGGGGATGTGATCGCGATCCTCAGTGCACAGATCAAACGACCACGTGTGGAGACGTCATAGACGTGTAGCTTGACTCGATGTTTGCAAGGAAATGCAACTCTATCACAACCCGCGATAAGAACCCAAAAAGGTATGTTCAGAACGGTCTATTGACGTTTTGAACAAATTTTGTTTTTTAAATTGTTGATTGTAACTGCAAGAACATTATATCAATGTGTAGTGATTTCTGTTTGTCACGTTATAATGACATCATCTGGGTTTTTGTTTTTACTTTTTTGTTTTATTACAGAAGCATGAGGAGCTTGCAATCTTGCATCCTGTATTTTAATGAAACGACAATCATTTGTTCAAGCATTAGCAAATAGCGTTGTTAAACAGACCCGCGATTATCAGTGACCACCGAGCTCTCTGTGTCAGTGCCGACTGAGTGGCAATGACCGTCAGTCGCCAAGCACCACACTTTAGAAGAAAAAAGTGTTATCAACACTTAACGATTTGTGCATTAAGCCTACGTGTTATTATCATCTTTTGCATCTTCTCCACTCCCACTCCTATCCCCGCCCCATCCAAAACCCACACTTGTTTTGTCTATATTTTTGTTTATGTTAATTTGCTTTTCATGTTTGTGGCTGCCCCTCCACGGAAAAAAGAGAAGCAAATAGCTAGGTTTCTTCCGACTAAGTACAAGCCGAATAACCAACCCTTGTATTATTATTTATTTTAATTTGCTTTTCATGTTTGTCGGCAGCCCCTTGCATGGCCAACGGAAGTTTGCGAGACTCGCGACTCTCCTAACGTGATTGGAACGGTTGACGTTTATTTGGGCTTATTTACACTTCAGAACGAAAAGTACACAGCGACTCTAGATCTGACAGACATAGACACAAACAGAGACACGCGACTAGGTCTGGTGCGCTTGAAACGCAAAGAGAGAGAGAGAGAGAGAGAGAGAGAGAGAGAGAGACTGAGAGAGAGAGAGACAGAGACACAGACAGAGAGAGAGAGAGACAGACAGACAGACAGACCGACATACAGACAGACAGACCCTCGATAGACAGAGACTAAGAGAGAGACTGAGAGAGAGGGGGGGGAGAGAGAGAGAGAGAGAGAGAGAGAGAGAGAGATCGGAGAGAGAAAGAAAGAGAGAGAGAGAGATCGGAGAGAGAAAGAGAGAGATATATCGGCGAGAGAGAGATAGAGATATCGGCGAGAGAGAGAGAGAGAGAGAGAGAGATAGATAGAGAGAGAGAGAGAGAGAGAGAGAGAGAGAGAGAGAGAGAGAGAGAGAGAGAGAGAGAGAGAGAGAGAGAGAGAGATCGACAGCCTCGCCCAATTCCAGCCCTTAACTAAAAACATTCAAACCGAAAAACCAATTTCAAAATCGATGGTTAATTTTCGCTCTTTCTCAGATGTCCCAGTTGGTCGAGGCATCCTGTGTCGCCCCGCGGCATGCACAGACAAGCCGAGAAGCACGTGCGAGCGGAGTGCAGAAATGAATTAGGCACAGGAAATGAGCCGAGCCGCCTTTTCACCAACTCTTCCCTTTCCCTCTGTGTATCCCCCTGACAGTCGAACGCCAGAATCAAATTCATTTCGCCACCTCGCTCTCTCCGTCTCTCTCTTCTCCCAATGTGCCCAGTCCATACTCGCCACCGATTAGAATTGTCTCCCCCGATCGAATCGGCTCCGGCTGGAGTCTAAATTGGACCGGAAGTGAGATCAACAACCTGTGACACACCCCACTTCCGGTGCTCAACCGCCCCTTGATTCTGCCGTCGGGGGTAGGCAGTGTGCCCGTACGTGCCGAGGCCGAGAGGGGAGCCGGCTGTTTGATGGCACGGCGATTTAGTCCCCTTCTATTCAAATGCAGAGTAGGGTAAAGCGACTGATGTGCTAGCTGCTTTATGGGTTTGGAATTTGTCAAAGCTTTGACATCCGCACAGCAGTTTGTTCTGTCAAAGAGTAGTAGAATGTCTTTTGTTCAGTGTTGGGGCATGTAAAGCGGGTTTCAGGGAACTGTGATTTGTTTTTAGCTGCAGTTATTCTGCGACCACTTTGTTTTATGTCGGGTTGGTCCTCTGGTATAAGTGATATTTTGCCGGTTGGTCTTTGTTTACCTTTGAAAGAAAATGGGAGATGGGGGGGGGGGGGGGGAGGGTATGGTCGATCCAACGGAGGACTTTTATTCGTAGTAGGTTGGTTGTCGTTGTCCTCATCCTTTTCCTCTTCCATACGTTCATCTATTAGTTAGCCCTGTTCTACTGTATAAGCATCATGTTATGAACACTGTAAGGTTAAACCCAAGGATGACGACATTTCTCACGTTGATGAATCACCATGGGAGGTCGCCTGGTCCAAGAATGAAAATTCATGCACAAGAATGCGTTAGTTAGAAGGGGTTAACAGCTTTTTTTCTTGGTTGGCTTTTGTCATGACATTGATGTTTTTTGTAAGCCGACGAAACTTTGACAAACTTGGTTTGAAGACTGCCTTTTTGTTGTTGTTGATGTCCCTTTGCCTGAATTTGCAGTGGCCATGACTCTAGAACAATCCAACTTTTGTTTTTACCAGAAATGGTTTTATGATTTTGTCCCCTTGTTTAGGTGATGTCCTGTAATGTACAGCATATACATATGTTTAAAACAAATTCCACAAAAAGAGAATAAAAAAATGAAAAAATGGTTTTGTTGCATTTTTAAAACAAGGAATGTCTGCGGCCAAAATCATTAAACAGTGCGCGTGATCCACATTCACAGACTTAACTATGCCTTGATTTTTGTTTGCATTTTCTATTACAATTGAACTTTGAACATATCGTGTGTGTTTTTTTAACATAGAGGCTGGGGGGGGGGGGGAATCGAGACGAGGGTATGTGTGTGTGTGTGTGTGTGTGTGTATGTGTGTGTGTGTGTGTGTCTGTGTGTGTGTGTGTGGTGTGTGTGTGTGTGTGTGTGTGTATGTAGAGCGATTCAGAGTAAACTACTGGACCGATCTTTCTGAAATTTTACATGAGAGTTCCTGGGTATGATATCCCTAGACGTTTTTTTCATTTTTTGGATTAATGTCTTTGATGACGTCATATCCGGCTTTTTGTACCCTCATTTTTCAATAAAATTGATTGAAATTTTGGCCAAGCAATCTTCGACGAAGGCCGGACTTTGGTATTGCATTTCAGCTTGGAGGCTTAAAAATTAATTAATAACTTTAAAAATCTGAAAATTGTAATTAAAATTATTATTTTACAAAATGATCCAAAATTACGTTCACCTTATTCTTCATCATTTTCTGATTCCAAAAACATATAAATATGTTATATTCGGATTAAAAACAAGCTCTGAAAATTAAAAATATAAAAATTATGATTAAGATAAAATGTCCGAAATCGATTTAAAAACAATTTCATCTTATTCCTTGTCGGTTCCTGATTCCAAAAACATATAGATATGATATGTTTGGATTAAAAACACGCTCAGAAAGTTAAAACGGAGAGAGGTGCAGAAAAGCGTGCTATCCCGCTCAGCGCGACCATTACCGCACTATTCTGGCTCGTCGATTTCACTGCCTTTGCCACGAGCGGTGGACTGACGAAAACTACGAGAATGCGGTCTCTGTGAGTTCGACAGCTTGACTAAATGTAGTAATTTCGCCTTACGCGACTTGTTCTTTCCTTAAGTTTACCCACAGTTTAAGATACATAGAGGTTATTATCCCGCTGGTGTAAATCGGCAAAGGCACACTCGCATAAACTACCGGCACGGTTGGCCTAGTGGTAAGACGTCCGCCCCGTGATCGGGAGGTCGTGGGTTCGAACCCCGGCCGGGTCATACCTAAGACTTTAAAATTGGCAATCTAGTGGCTGCTCCGCCTGGCGTCTGGCATTATGGGGTAAGTGCTAGGACTGGTTGGTCCGGTGTCAGAATAATGTGACTGGGTGAGACATGAAGCCTGTGCTGCGACTTCTGTCTTGTGTGTGTCACGTTATATGTCAAAGCAGCACCGCCCTGATATGGCCCTTCGTGGTCGGCTGGGCGTTAAACAAACAAACAAACTCGCATTTAAACTAGTGCACTCGACTGATTTTTTACAAAGTTTGCCGGTCTAATTCCAGCTATAGCAGTCTTCGTTTTTGGAATTAAACCCTTGTCTTCGCAGCAGGCCGCCAACCACATCGTTATAGCAAACTACACAACGCAAATCTCCTTCTGACAGAAACACCCATAGAACCGCCGTAAATCAATTCGCCAAAACAGCTCACTCGCACTCCGACATCTGAGATTCCCATTGGAGCCGGTGCAGGACTGACAGTTGAAGGGCCTGCAACTCTCATCTTCAGCATTATCTTCTGACCTTGCTTGGGGAGATCTTAGCGGTGTGCTTCGCGCGTTTTACGCTCCGTAGATGTGTGCCAGGCCCCTAATGCGTCTTTACTGCCGGGGATTGACGATAAGGGGTTCATAAAGTCGTGCAGATGTAAAGAAAGAATTATGATGTGAAAAGCTTTCCGTGGCGAAATGTTTGGAGTTAACATCTTTGGCATCTTTAAATCGAAATCATTTTTGCTTTTTCCGCTGAGGTTTACCTGGAGTCTGCAGGGTGTACAAACATGACGTTTTTTTTGTCTGTGTTTTTTTTATACCCTTGATGAGGAGAAGTTTGGGTGTTTTAAATAAATAAAACGTGATGAAAGGTGTGCCAGAAATAAAGATATGATGCGCATGGGAAAAGTTGAAATGGGGGGGGGGGGGGGGGGGGGGGGTACGCAGGAAGAAAGTGCAAGCTGTTTTGTACTCTGTTGATTTGTAAGGTTTTATCGATTTGGATTTGCTCATGACTCTGTGTGTATGTGCGTGTGCGTGTGTGTGTGAGTGTGTGTATGTATGTGTGTGTGTGTGTGTGTGTGTGTGTGTGTGTGTAAGTGTGTGTGTGTGTGTGTGTCCGTGTGTGTGTGTCCGTTTGTGTGTGTCCGTTTGTGCGCCGAGTTGTGTGTGTATGTGCGCGAACGCGCGCGAAAGGGAGAGAGAGAGAGAGAGAGAGAGAGAGAGAGAGAGAGAGAGAGAGAGAGAGAGAGAGAGAGAGAGAAAGAGAGAGAGAGAGAGAGAGAGAGAGAGAGAGAGAGAGAGAGAGAGAGAGAGAGAGAGTGAATGTTTTTTCTAATTCTATTGTTTTGTACTGGTGTATTTTTTGGAGTCGTTTTGAGGGTAGAGGATATTCGTTGGAAATGGGGACAGTACACATGATCAGTTGTTATTTTCACCTTTCTAAAATCTCTGTCACACTTGCCTTGGTGCGTGTAAGCACGCGTTGGGGGGGGGGGGGGGGAGGCGGGAGTGAGAGAGAGAGAGAGAGACAGACAGACAGACAGACAGAGAAAGACTGAGAGATAAACAGAGAAAGAGAGAGACAGAGAGGGACAGACAGACATACAGACAGAAAGAAAGAAAGAAAGACAGACAGACAGACAGACAGAGTCTCCCATGTTATATCAACCCAGTTAAGAGAGCGTCCTCACCAGAGGCTACACCCTGCAGATTGTGAACGCTAAACGGTCAAGTGTTTGTGACAAGTCAATTTCGCTCGCTCATAGGGGGTTCTTTTATTCTCCGACACCCCCCACCTCCCATCCCCTTACCCTTCTTAAACTGCCTCTCCAACACACACGTACGCACATCTCGCCCTTTCAGTCTCCCCTTCACCAGCAGCGAGTTATGATGTGATTGCTACACATCCGCACAACGGTGCTTTTCAGCAAACGAATGAACGTTAGAAATGCGAACGGAATGATGAAGAGCGTGCAGGTTAATAAATCGGAACTGATTAATAACAGGTTCTTTCTTCAATACGAATAATCTCAGACTCCGGCCATGGGCTCAGTCAGACTAGTCCAATTGTTCATAAGAATAATTTCTGTCCTTCCGGAAGGTCAAATTTAACGTAACAGCTTGTTCTTGTGCATTCTCAGCTACCATGTCTATAATATAGCGGTTTCCATATGATTCTTTCACAGACTGAGACTGCCGTTCTACTCAACAATTACATTTTAAAGTCGTCAAGACATTGAGCCGTTGTATGTTAACCAAAGGACACTAATAACCCATGAAAGTTTGAACGATGTACACCGTTGGAAAAAAAAGCTTTCATTTGAGAAAGAACACTTTAAATGTTTGTACTCCTTTCATTTCCGTATTTTCCCCCTTCCGTCTTTTCTAACTTTTTCACTTTCTTTCTTACTGTGGACTTTCCGAAAATCCAATCCAAACGCTATGCTAACAACCCGTTTGGAACAATAAAAGGAGTGTCATGTTCTGTGTTTCCCGGTCCGGAGGTTGGCATACGATTAACCTACACTGACAGAGTTGTTTGTGCTCAACGTAATCCATCATTAGTCCATTGTAATCCTTTTTGAACAGTGAACTTTTCCCAAAAAAAGAGTTTGAAAGAAAGTTATTTCATAATGCATTATCAGACTTCTTTAGTTATTTTGATTTTTGGACCGGATTGCCAATTTTCATTTCCGCCGTTTTGTCCCCGGAGAGAAATTGACTTGTCAAACACAATTCATTGACGTCACTCAAAGGATGGACAATTTTCATAATACTCTCTCTCTCTCTCTCTAACTCTCTCTCTCTCTTTCTCTCTCTCTCTCTCTAACTCTCTCTAACTCTCTCTCTCTCTCTCTCTCTCTCTCTCTCTCTCTCTCTCTCTCTCTAACTCGTCACAGACAGGTCACTACAACGCAGGCTGAAGGACTCCGACAGAAACAATTCTTTCCGTAAAGTAGTATTTGACTCGCGACATGGCAAGAAGCACCTCCTCCTTGAGTCTGACGACATTGTTTTGATTTTGGACTGTGCACTAGTAGGGAAAGACCATGGGAATCATGCCATTATTCACTGGTTTTTCAAGCAGGATGAGAGGTACCTGCTGGATAAGGAAAAGACTATTATCAGGAACATTCACACCAGGCGACCTGTGCAAAACAGACATTATTACGAAGAAATCGAGGATGCACGGGTGTCACTTTTGACTTTCACCAAAGCAGTAACTATCTACATGGGCTAACTCTGCGAGACATATGCAGCGGGTAAATCAGAGATGCATTAAAAAAAAATTAAAAAAAGGACAAAAAGAATAAATGAACTGCCTTCGAAAGGAACTGTGCAGTAAATCATACCTGGCATGGATACCATGCTTGAGAAAGTCTGTAAATATTTCGTGTAAATACGTTCATTTTCAAAACTTTATGTAAATATGTTCATTTGCAAATGTGTGCATTACCCATTGTCGAAAAGGCTTTCATTAGCTAAAGACATTAAACTTTCAAAGCGTTAAATCGTCTCTAACTCTCTCTCTTTCTCTCTAACTCTCTCTCTAACTCTCTCTCTCTAACTCTCTCTCTCTAAATCTCTCTCTCTCTCTAACAGTCTCTCTCTCTCTAACTCTCTCTCTCTAATTCTCTCTCTCTAACTCTCTCTCTTTAATTCTCTCTCTCTCTCTAACTCTCACTCTCTCTCAAAGATGCATTATTGTATGATGATAATGCAGCTGGGAGGAAGAATCTGTGTGTGAGCGCGAGTGCGGACGTGCTTCAATGCGTGTGCGTTTGTGTGTGTGGCAGAGAGAGACAGGGAGAGAGAGGGAGAAAGAGAGAGAGAGAGAGAGAGAGAGAGAGAGAGAGAAAGAGAGAGAGAGAGTGTGTGTGTGTGGATGTGTTTGCAGAGATGGTTATGTTTACTTCTTCAGTAAATTATATCCCCTTGTCTAAAGGGCTTTTAAAGCTGAGGACAATAAACTCTCAAAGCGTCAAAGCGTCTCTCTCAAAGGAAGGGTAAGTTTGAAATATTCCCTCCCTCTCTGTTAGTGGAGGGATGAAGAAAGTTCGAAAAACACAGCGCAAAACATTTAATACTTCCTGTCTTGGAATACGAAAGTCAAGCGAAGAATCCAAAGTCCCCATCAGGAGACTGTGCATCTAAAGCAGACAACACATTGGTCAATTCGGTTTACGCATACAGGAATACTACTAGCTTGGTCCAAAGTGTATAGGTGTGACCGCACTGATAAGCCTTTAAAAGTATTTGATTCACTGAAGCCGAAATAACTGCGAAGCTGAGTATATGCCCTTGGATGTTTGATTTGCGTATATTTACACATATCATTGCCGATCGAGGGTGTAGGTTTGATCCGAAAGAAGCCGTCGACGTCACTTTCAGTCACTGTGATTGGCCTGGACTGAGCTGCAAAAGCCAGTGTTACAATTGAATGCTCATGAATTGTTGTGCCGAGGAGGAGCTCTTCGCAGGGAGATTTGTAGTTGGAAGGCATCGAGTCAGTGTGAACCGAAGGAAGACTTTAACATCATCCAGTATAATTCGCCAAGGCCAGACAACAAGCGATGGCCGATTACAGTGGAACCCCCTTTTAAGACCCCTTACTTTAAAGGCACAGTAAGCCTCCCGTAAACCATCACAGAGCTCCCCGAGCGTCTACATACAGTACAAGCATACTTCCATTTGAACGCTCACCGAACGGGAACATCCTGGCTGCTTTCTGTCGAGCGTGAGAAATTTTCAAAGAATTTATTTTCGTGGGCTTGGTCCTAAAAAACAATGGCGCCTCGTTTTGGTGCTGGACGGCTGTTATGATACCGAAAATCACGCCCGGGCAGTAAGCCTCCCGTAAACCATCACAGATACTGTCAGGCTTTTACACACAGTACAAACACCCTTCCATTTGAACGCTCACCAAACGGGAACATCCTAGGTGCCCTACGTAAAGAGCGAGCAATTTTTAAAGAAATAATTTTGCAGATTGTCTCGAACACTTTTTGGACCCATCCTGAACTCAGGTCAAACACTTCGGGTCTCATTCTATCGATGTAAACTGGCGATAGCCGTGAATCGATGATTATCAAAATGTTTTTGGACCGTGGTGCGTTTTTGCGCTAGACCTAACTTTTAAAATCTAAATAATAAATTGACAGCTTGTTACACAAACATTCTTTAATCATAAAAGAATTCTTTTTTCATCAAGACAAGATCAGTACAATTCGAAGTTGTGAAAGTTTGAAAAAAGAAAAGCCCGGAAGCAGGGTCACGCAAGGGTCGTAGCAGACGACGGTTTATCAGTGCATATCGCCGTTCCTCTCAACAGTTAAAAGCCATCGCTAGAGTTCTTGTGAACCACAGCCGTTTGTTTCGTGCATAAAAACGTGCTATTGTAAATAAGCTCACATCGAGTCGCATTCAAATTACTAACTGACGACTACATTGTGAAAAAGGGAAACTGGATCACACGGGTTCACGATGGCTCAGGGGTAAGATAAACCACGCAAAAATAGATTCTTTGAAAATTGCTGGCTCTTTACGTAGGCCACCTAGGATGTTCCCGTTTGGTGAGCGTTCAAATGGAAGGGTGTTTGTACTGTGTGTAAAAGCCTGACCGTATTTGTGATGGTTTACGGGAGGCTTACTGTGGCTTTAAGACACCCTCCCTTTTAAAACTTTGTTTTCTCAGACTTTCTGTTCAGAACCTCTGTTAATTTATCCCTATTTTAAGACCCCCTCCTTTTTAAGACCTGATTTTCTCAGATTTGTTTAGGTCTTAGGGGGTTCCAGTGTATAGGTGATTGTATGCCCTTGAACTGTTGCCCCTTTACAGGGAGATTTGCAGTTGGGAGGTAAAAGATCACAGCAATGATGGAGCATCGGCGCCCAGAGGTCTGCAGCTTCGCCTCGCAAGACGAATGACAGTTTCTTCCAAAAATGTTCTGCATCACGTGATGCCGGCCGCCATTTTGACAGTTACTTCCCTTGACGGATGGGGCCAACGCGCGCGCTTTGGGGTTTTGCCTTTTGGGAATTCGACGTTTTAGGAGCGATCGCGCTGGTCGTTATAATGCTTTTTTTTTAGGTGAGTTATTTCTGCTATGGTTTTCCTCGGGTGATGGACGTATTGTTTCATGTTCGTGTGGCGTTTTCACTTGCTCTGTGGGAAATCCCGACATTTCAACCTCGCTAGGCAGTACTCAGGCTACAACTGGCAGTTTAAAAAATAGCATATAATTATGTCAACTGATATCTTCAAATGTTCTTCTTTTTAACGTGTTTTTTACTCTCATTTTTTCTGTCTTTCTGATTCTTCTTCTTCTCTTTACATTTAGTCAAGTTTTGACTAAATGTTTTAACGTAGAGGGGGGGAATCGAGACGAAGGTGTGGTGTATGTGTGTTTGTGTGTGTGTAGATGTAGAGCGATTCAGAGAAAACTACTGAACCGATCTTCATGAAACTTGACATGAGAGATCCTGAGTATAGTATCTCCAGACCTTTTTTTCATTATTTTGATAAATGTCTTTGATGACGTCATATCCGGCTTTTCGTGAAAGTTGAGGCGGCACTGTCACGCTCTCATTTTTCAACCAAATTGGTTGCAATTTTGGTCAAGTAATCTTCGACGAAGCCCGGACTGTGGTATTGCATTTCAGCTTGAAGGCTTAAAAATTAGTTAATGAGTTTGCTCATTAAAGTTGTCATTAAAATCGATTTTTCGCAAACAGATTTAAAATTGATTGCATCGTATTCTTCATCACATTCTGAATCTAAAAATCTATACATATGTCATGTTTACTCTTAAAATGTGATCACAATTAACGAAAATAGATTAATTAATCTTACGATTAAAATTTCAGAAATCGATCCTAAAATGATTTCATCTTATTCTTTATCATTTCCTGATTCCAAAAACACATAGATATGATAGGTTGTACTCAAAACAATCTCAGATTTCCTTCACGCGGGGATTGACGAAGCTGTACTGTACTGTCTTGGTGAAAAAATACAGTGCGTTCAGTTTCATCCCGTGAGTTCGACAGCTTGACTAAATGTAGTAATTTCGCCTTACGCGACTTGTTTTAAGTGTGCCATCATGTACTATGTATTTATTCACTAACACCATCCTAGCCCTTTTGCTCACATTTCACACATTTACATTCTACCGTTCGTAGCTAAATTTGAGGGGGGGGGGTACATTCTCTCACACACTCAAACACACACTCAAACAAACTCAAACACGCACACAAGCACGCACACACACCCACGTACGCACGCAACCGCGCACGCTCGGACGATTGGAAGTTCGCACGCACACACACACACACACAACACACACACACACACAACACACACACACACACACACGCGCGCGCGCACGCACACACGCACACACACACACACATACTCTCTCTCTCTCTCTCTCTCTCTCTCTCTCTCTCTCTCTCTCGTTAAATAAAGAATTGTCAGTGTAATTGTCCCTCACGCTCTCTTCAACAGGATGCAATTTCATTAAATGCGACGCCAGATTACTTGTGTTCGCGATGCCCCTGGTCGTCATTGAAAAATCGCCATCAAACTGTAATATCACTGATAAGAGTATTCATGCAGGCACTATGCAGGCACTCATCGGGTCAAAACATCTAAGTCTGATTGTGAGACGCCTTAAACGTAGAGTCCTTATTGAATGTGTTAACGACTTGAGTCCTTCCCGTGTAAATGAATGAAGTCACCATCTTACATCTGTCCAGGCTTTTACATGGAATACTAATAGCCCTCCACATGGACACAGACCAAAACCAAAAACAAACAACAAGTATTAAACAATGGCGACTGCACGTGAGAGGGAACAATAAAGAGACCAAAAAGCAATGTACCCACGTTAAAATGACGAACACGGAACGAATAACAGCGACGTTTCGACCTAAGGGTCTGCTTCAGGCACAAAAACACAAAAAATACACACACAAAAAAGAAGAAGAAAGACGATAGAACAAATGAAGAGAAGAATAACTGACAAAACAACTGCACTGCACAAACCAACAAATGACAAAGACAGAGAAGCAAGGGAAGCTACTCGAGGGGAAGCCAACAATAACACAGGCAAGAAAAAAGAGTTGAAAAGCGGCAGTTTTGAGGTCTGTATACCAAACAAAAAGTGGGGGGGGGGGGGGAATGAATGGGAACGAAAGAGAAAACTCACGTACCCGTGCGGACACACACACACACACACGCGCGCGCGCACACACACACGCACACATACACACAAGGTGGAACAGCGGGAAAAGTTCTATCGTCTTTCTTCTTCTTCTTTGTGTGTATATTTTTGTGTTTTTGTGCCTGAAGAAGACCCTTAGGTCGAAACGTCGCTGTTATTCGTTCCGTGTTCGTCATTTTAACGTGAGTACATTGCTTTTTGATCTCTTTAAACAACAAGTAACAAACCGGCACGGTTGGCCTAGTGGTAAGGCGTCCGCCCCGTGATCGGGAGGTCGTGGGTTCGAACCCCGGCCGGGTCATACCTAAGACTTTAAAATTGGCAATCTAGTGGCTGCTCCGCCTGGCGTCTGGCATTATGGGGTTAGTGCTAGGACTGGTTGGTCCGGTGTCAGAATAATGTGACTGGGTGAGTCATGAAGCCTGTGCTGCGACTTCTGTCTTGTGTGTGGCGCACGTTAAATGTCAAAGCAGCACCGCCTTGATATGGTCCTTCGTGGTCGGCTGGGCGTTAAACAAACAAACAAACAGCAAGTAACAAATGGAAACTCCCTGGCCGCTTCCAGTAAAACCTGTACATTTGTGAGACCGCTAGGTCGAAATATCTGTGAATGTAACGTATTGTGTTGTCAATAACAAATGTTCCAACAACTTACCTTTCTTGTTTTTTGATTCTGTAAATGTGTGATAATATAGGTTGCTATTTGCCACTAGCGTCAGTCACTTAATAAATTCATCAAAATAATTCTCAACCTGCACAGAAAGCAGGTGGTTGATTGTGGGTATGTGTACAAATGGATCTGGTCTTATCCCAAGTAACGACTTAAATCGTGTCAACGGAAAGGCCTCCGACTTTAAAAACAATTACATTACGTTGATTTGAAGGGGGAAGAATATATAAATTGGGAAAACGCGAACGTTCGACAGGGCATTCTGGGAGGCCATGGTCTCACAGAAACGAACAAATCTTAAAGATTGCTCGATGAACTGTCTGAAAAGTAAGGAGGAAAACCATGGGAAAGTTGTTTGGTATTCTGATCAAGCAAAAGTTGTCGTATTTGTTAAGCCTCCATTTTCATGATTACTTTCCAATCGCCTTTCCGGATTTGGTAACGTGACAACAAAAGGTAGAGTTTTATGTTTCCTGGGATTAGGAGGTAAGGCTGAGGTTCGAAACAGGGGAGAGAAGATCAAAAGAAAGTAGACACAGAAGACTGAAATACTTTCATTCTTTTCGGAATTCAAAAAGGCAAACAAAAACGGAGAAGTAAAAAGATTGAAACGGGTTTCAGAAAAAGTTCCATAAATTCACAATTTTCATATTACTCCCCCCATCTGAAGCTTTCCTGTACATAAAAAAATAATAAAAAAATAACTGATTTGATCACGTGAAAGGCTTTATAACAACAATTCCAACCTTTCATGAGGCATTAGCACATTACTTTTCTGGACGCATTTCTCCCCAGACGACAACAAAACCGCGCATTGTGCACGCGCATCCGTTTTCTGCGATGTCCATAGAACGTTTGAACGCTAGTATATAGATGGTCCAGGATTGAAAGAATAAAGAAAGAGGTCGAGGATGGGTGGAAAGAGGTCGAGGATGGTTGATAGAATGAAATAGAAGAGAATAAGGATGAGGTTGGGAGGGTACAGAGGGTTTGTGTGGGGTGGGGCAAAAGGGTAAGAGGACGAGGGTGGGTGGAAAGGGATCGAGGATGGTTGATAGAATGAAAAAGAAGAGAACAAGGATGAGGATGGGTGGGAACAGAGGGTTTGTGTGTGTGTGTGGTGGGGGGGGGGGGTGTCAAAAGGGTAGAGGTCGATGGTGGGTGGAAAGTGGTCGAGGATAGTTGATAGAATGAAAAAGAAGAGAACAAGGATGAGGTTGGGTGGGTACAGAGGGTTTGTGAGGGGTGGGGACAAAAGGGTAGAGGACGAGGGTGGGTGGAAAGAGGTCGAGGACGGTTGATAGAATAAAACAGAAGAGAATGAGGATGAGGAGGGGTGGGTACAGAGGGTAGGGGTGGAGTGGTTAAAAGGGTGAAGGTGGGTTGATGAAATGAAATGAGAATCCGATCGATTTTGTGAGCGGTCTGCGTCAACACGAGCTAAGACTTGGGATTAATTAACTAATTGATTTAATCTTCGATTGCACGAATGCGAGCTGAGGCGAAGACGTCGGTGCTTACCGTGTCTTCGGATGCGGTGTGTATAAAGCTTCAAAGTAAAAGCGAGGGCAAGGTTTGAACAGTCTCTTCCAGGCTGTTTCTTCTTTGGTAGATTTTTGAAAAATACAATCTCGTTAATGTAAGATGAAAAGGAGTGTAAAACGAAAGACTCAGTATTGTTTTGCTTTTTTGGTTTGATTGAACCGTCAACTGTTTTTTAACTTTTCTTCGTTGAGAAAACAGTTACTGTCAGTTGGTTTGGCTACCTGTTTACCATTCTTACTGACGACGGTTTTAACGCTGACATTTATAGAGACTATGGACCCAAACCTGTTTGACATTATGAAGCCATGCACACAATACAAGCTTTTATCATTCTTTATAGACGTTTTAACGCTGAATCGATCGAGAGAGAATATGAACGCCCAATGTTTCAACACTAAAGCTATGCTCACGACACCAACTTTCAAAAACACCCTAACCCTGATCTTGGAGAGAAGAAAAACCTACACTTGGCAAAGAGATTGTTTCAGAATCTTGACGATATCCTGATGGACTAGCAAGAAATATGCACGAAGGGCACTGGCCGCTATATTGAAATCACAAGCACTCAGGCAAATAGATGTGTTGCGTGTTTTGTCTTGCGGAAGTTTGAGTAATTACTGTGATGGAAATCTACGTCAGTCTTCAGTCACAACGTCTCGGTGAGCGAGTGCTGAGGGAGGCTTCACAACTCTTACATGACGATGTTGCCGGAGACACACGCGAATATCAGCCACACTGCAATATGAATATTTGACCCAAACAATCTGATAAGTAATTAATCAACAAGCAGGTGAATCAATCAATCAATCAATTAATCAACGAATCAACTAATCAACAAAGCAAACAAGCAAGCGAGCAATCGATCAAAATACCAATCAATCAATCAATCAATTAATTATTTAGATAAGAAGGATTTTGCTAGGTTTTTTATTTCTTCGGCAATTTTTTTCGAAATGTCCTTAAACGTTCCGGCAGTTTTAAAGCAGTACTTGGTGTCATGCTTTCCCCACAGTACGACGGCGAAGTTTTCGGCGGTGTGAAAGAATTTCGGTGTTTTGTCGACTGCTGACGCCAAATAACATCCCTGAATAAGTACTCGAATATATACTATTTCCAACCATGCATGTGCCAAGCGACTAAAGGCGAAGCGCCGAATTTGGACAAGGGACCTTCTCCGGCTCTTCCAGGAACTTCAAGGAATATCTTCTTTTTTTGTCGCAGTCGGGTGCGTCTGCTGCAAAATGGAAATTCCGAACAAATCAAAAATCATCATCTCGATTGGTTTTTGATAGAGGCAGACTTTCTACTGCTATAATGCCAATCATCCAATGCCATGTTTTATGTTGTCATATCAGTTAATGTTGTATAGGCGTTTCTTTAAAAGTCATAATTTCCTATTCCATTCAAGGCGTTTAACGTGAGGAGTGATCTGCATGGAATGCACATTCAGTTGATATGTTCCAGTCAGCTATATTTAACACTCACAGCCAGCAATCAATATCTACTTCCAAGACGAACAATCTACCGTAAAATATCTATCCCTAAAATCTGTACTTGAGAGCTTGGAGAGAGCTTGTCTCCAAATCATACAAGACCACTCACAGAATTCACTCAGATATTCTCCCACTCCACTCGAACCTAGACAGCTGGGAAATTGGACACTAATGTGGCTGCTCTTACCTTCTGAAAGAGCTTCGCATACCCTCAGAACCGATCACTCTTCCACGTGGTTTGGACAACACCCATAATACCTTGTCCCGCCCGCGCCCTCTTGCGGCTAATTACCCAGTAAGCGGATGTGGGGCCGGCGGAGGAATATCAGAAATGGCGGATAATTGAATGACATGCTCTTCCTTCCTGCTACATGCAGCCATTGGGAATCACCTGTTTCACTAAAGTGGCTTCGTGTCACGAAAGGCCTCCAGGCTTCCAGAAAAGTCTGCCCTTCTGGGCGTTCGAGACTCACTCGTGGGCGTGATCCCGGATCAGCTATTTTCTGTAAGGCGGACTACATAATTATGTATAGATTTTCATGCTTCTTTTCCTTCATCAGTATTGTTAAAGCTGCAAAAAGTCAATGTTGTTACTACGAGTACTAGTGCTTTTAAATATGTAAGTGCTTTTTTAACGAAAAAAACTGATACTAACAAAATATACTTTAAAAAATATATCACAAAAGTTATCATCCTGAAGAAGTCAGCAACTATCTGACGAACATTTGATGAACATTTACCCAAACTGGTTGCTGTTGACTGTTGTGTTTTCGTTTGGTTAAAACAAATATGTGACCCTCCACCACGGAATGAGTCGCATGTCACCTTTGCATGATTTTCTTATTTTTACATTTTCCTAAAGAGTTTTTTATGCTCTATCCAGTGGTGAAAACCGTTTTTGAAAAGAGCGAAAACTGTTTGAGTTATAAGCCTGTGACTAAGGTGACCCTCACACTGTTACCAGACACTCCCCGGACTTATATTAAGCCTAGCGCAGAACCGCGCGAGGTGACATGCGACTCATTTCGTGGTGGAGGGTCACATATACGGTCAGAATCCAAATTCAACGTCCCTGTTTTACTTTGCAATGTCTACCAGAATCAAGAATCAGTGTCCATGCTACCTTTTTATTCGGACTTTGGTCTGCACCGTGGGGTTAGTTTAAGAAATTATGATTTCATGCTTGGAACATCGTTGGTCAATGTATGTAGATTCTCAGGTAAGGTAATTGGTTTCCAATTAAAACGCTTGATAGAATTCAGATTCAACTAAGCTGCAGTACAGTGCAAAAGTAATTTTTTTTTAGCAATGTCTTCGGAACCACTGCTTTACAGATCTTATTGTACAGCAACTTGTCCTGTTTTCTCGAAGCTCTAGATCTGTCACCCCTCCAATGCATCCATAAAGCCTCCTTTCTGTTTCCAGACTGAATGCATGTGGTAATAAGATTATTTGGACGACGTTTGTAACTGAACATTATAAAGCACAGAACAAAAGTAAATGGCCTTTTTTGGTGTGGTTTTTTTTGCGTGTGGAAGGGACAGAATCTGTAATAAGGTAATTGTGTCGCGTCAAAATTCACATAATCATCTGCTATGTTGGTTTCCCTTTGAACTGGCAGATACTGTTGTGGATGTAAGCTAAAATGAGAGTCGTCAATGGTAAAGGTATAGTATGCCACATTATCGTCGTCCCCCCCCCCCCCCCCCCCCCCCCCCCCGTGCTTATTAGTCTTTTTCGGCTGTTTTGAAAGCATGCAAACGCAGACACACGCACCATAACCCACACACATTCACACACACACACACACACACACACACACACACACACACACACACACACCTCCCCTCTTTATCACTCTCTTTCTCTCTGTCACTCCCCGCTCGGCTTGAATGTACATATTTCCCCTTTCTCCATCCATGTATTCTTTTACCTTGTTTTCTTTACTTGTGCATTTCAGTTGTCCCGTTTCACTCTAAGGGGTCACTTGTTTTATTTTGCAAATAATCTACGGATCAGATGCATACGCAGACACAAAGATGTCACATTACAGATGAGCTTCGCAACTAGGACTAAACTAAGGCAGGGCATGTCAGCCACAGTTCTCAAATGGAACGGATTGTACGTGCAGTGCATGCATTTTACTCTGAAAGGTTTTATGTGTCGACACAAACTTTCAATCAAGATTCCCTGTCAGAATGTTCTGAATTGATGATAATCATTTCGAACCGGAAAAAGCATCCGGAGACTCGCCCGTACAATAAAAGCAGACAAAACAAAGTGCCATTGCATATAACGGCTTCACCTTGAAACGACCTCGATGGGTTAAATCCAGCAAGGCGACTTCGTTGCTATAATGGTTAAGTTAAAACGTCACACTTAAGAAGTATATGTTTTTCCTCCTGTCAATTGCGTTGGTCTTCTCAACGTTCTTAAGTAACAGGACCAAGAGTTGTTCAAAATCACCAATGGCTGATTATCACCCTCTATTCTGCCTTAGAATAAAGGCAACATCAGCACTTGTCCTTAAAATCAAGTTAATCCTTGGATTTCTGCCTGAGGAGCTTAAGTCTGTAGCTACAGGGCCGGGGATGCAGGTCCGTAGGGCCTATCTGCATGCATGGAACAGCGGGTTGTCTACATCAGAATGACTTTCTAACCCAGACGAGCAGTACTGAGATCCATTCTGCTACCCCACTCTGTGTTAAAAAAAAAAACCACCCACCACGACCAAAAAAGAAAAAAAAACCACTGAAAACAAATAAGCACACAGACACAAAGAAAAGACAAAACAAAACAAAAACCGCAACAACAAAAAAACACGTGGGTTTGTCTACAACTCTCGTTGCGTCCGACACTTACCCCACAACACGTGCTGCATGTCTACCGGAAACGGAAGCTGAATTGTCTCCCTTGGTTTGCAAGGGCAGATTCTAACCGCCATTTTGAGGAGAATTACGCGTGCTCCCCGGGCAACAGAGGGGCGGTTCCCCGTTTTGTGCTCTGTCTATAATAGAGGCCGATCTTTCAGAGAAAGTGTAGGATTTCTTTAAACGTTTTTACGCAGTGGGGAATCTTATCGTGATTCCCTGTTCTGCCGGCTGGGGATCGATAGAGAAGTCAAAGGAGGAGGACATGAAAAATTCTTGCCCCCGAGTGTTCCCCAGCTGAAGAGTGGTAAAAATGTGCTGGATTGAGCGGTCGTGGCTTTTGCCTTCACGCAGCCAGTTATTTTTTGCCCGGAGCCGTGATGTGTTTCTTGCAGCCTGGCTTGTCGTGGTTGTGGAGGATGGCGGAGAAATGCAGTTAAAGTTTTTTGAGTGAAGCGTACGTGCGCACGCACACGTTCACCCTTTGTCGGTGACGGGTGAGGTGCATTGATGCTGGGAGAATATAAACACATTTGTTGAGGGAAACAAGCAAGAAAATTAAGTAGACGGATAAACAGACAAAAAAACCACTGTTTTATTGAACACAGTCCCACTAGTCAAAAAGTGTTCTAATTATGGAGTAGGTAAAGCACACACTCACACACACACACACACACACACACACACACACACCACAACACACACACACACACGCACACACACACAGACACACACACACCACAACACACGCACACACACACACACGCACACACACACATACACACACACACACGCGCGCGCGTCCACCCCACAACACACACACACACACACACATCCACCCCATCCCCACACCACACACACACACATACACCTAAATGTCAGAATGCAACACACCCTTCACCCAGACCACCACTAAACCTGACAAAAATGCTTCAAGCGCCTATGCTGGAAGACACAGAGATGAGCGGACACAAGAAGCGTCAAATGACAGGACAAAACCCAGGGAGCATAGCTAACAAGACAATCACACCGGACGGTGCCAGAGGTCCATCCTGTTAGTGCCAGACCATAACAAGCTGCGAATAAATCGTCCGCTGGACCCTAGTTATTACAGCGTGGTGGGTGTACTTTGTCAGTCTCATTACTCCCGGGGTTTGTTATTCACATCCACAGAGATGTTGTCTTGATTTATTATGCTGGACGTCTCCAATGTGGCTGCAGCAGGCACCTCTTCTTCTTCTTCTTCTTTCTTGGTATGGACTGGGTTCATCCGAACGTCTGTAGTCCAGCGGCGGAGTACTGAGTAATTGGTTACTGGTGGTGGGTGACCCAATAACTCCGAGAAGATGGTTAAAAGTATAAAACTATTTACACGAAGAGCTGCAGGGTTACTGTGTCAGCGAGGCAAGTCCGTGGGTACGACCCAGACCAGTTTGGAAGGACTCCAGTGAAGGAGCAACTGTGGTCTTAGGGTCGAGCTTGTTCCACTGACGCAGTGTTCGGGGGAAAAAGGAGTTGAAGAGAACAGGATGGGATGCCCTCTCCTGGAACAGTCTCTGGGCTCCTCTGGTGCGGCTGTCGCCAGAGGTGTAGAACTCGGCCTTGTTGATGTCGACTATGCCGTTGTTGATCTTGTAGAGCATAGTGAGGCGGTTGGCGAGTCTTCTGTCGGCGAGTGGTTCCCATTGGAGGGTCTTCAGCATGCTGGTCACACAGCCTGGGGTCCGATCGCTGTAGTTGTTGTGGACGTAACGGGCTGCTCTGCGTTGGACTTTTTCAAGCTCCGTGACGTCTTTCTGAGAGATCGGGTCCCAGACTGGCGAGGCGTAGTCAAGGACCGGTCTGACCATGGCCTTGTACGTAGCAGCTCTGACGGTGGTGGTGCACTCCCGGAAGTTCCGCCGCAAGAAGCCCACAGTTCTGTTGCCCTTTTTGACAGTCGCTTGCACATGGCTGCTCCAGGACAGGTCATCGGAGATTAAGACCCCTAGGTACTTGCTGGATGGTGTTGTTTCCAGAGTCTGTCCATGGAGGCTGTAGGAAGTTGGCAGGATGGGCTTCTTCTTGTTCGGGGCAATGCGGATGACGGTGCACTTGCTGGGGTTGAACTCCATCTGCCATGTTGATTCCCACTGTTCGAGGCTGGATAGGTCCTGTTGGAGCTGCAGACTGTCCGCTGGAGAGGATATACGTTTGAAGAGTAGGGAGTCGTCTGCAAAGAGTTTGACGCTGCTGAACTGAACGGATTCAGGGAGGTCGTTGATGAAGGCTAAAAACAGGAGAGGACCCAGGACGGTCCCCTGCGGAACTCCGGACTGCACTCCGACTGGAGACGATAGGACGCCCTCCAAGGCCACCTGCTGTTGACGCTGACTGAGGAAGGCAGAGATCCACTTGAGGGTGTCGTTTCTCACTCCGTAGTAAGCCAGTTTCGTGAGCAGGCGGGCGTGGGGCACCTTGTCGAAGGCTTTGGAGAAGTCCAACAGGATGGCGTT
>NC_090245.1:16830343-16852112 GCF_037325665.1 Littorina saxatilis
GGTGGGCGGATAGGGGAACGGTCTTCAGATATGGAGATCAGCCGCTTGCGGCCGCGGACCAAACTGGCTCCGGGTGGGATCCCGGAAAATCCTCCCCCCTGTGCTCTCAGGGTAGGACGTACGGGCCATGAGCTAAGGGTGAGGTAACCCCGACAGAAAACCCCGAATGCTGAAGACGGAGGACCCGGGCCGCACGGCGCATTCTAACAAACCACGGGTACACGCACTTACGCAAATGATGACACAATCAACCAGCACAGATGGAAATGGCGCTCGCCCATTGAGGACCCCCCAGGGTGGAGCAGCGTCGGGTCCCATGCCTCAAAGGGACCCAGCCCCAACTACTGGAGGTCCCTCCCGTCCGTCTTGTCACGCCAGGGGACGCGGGAGGAAAGTGACTGGCACCACCACAACCAGGAAGAAACCCAGTCAGCAGCGACCTTTTCAGGTCATGCACTGGAACGCAGAAAGTATCCTGAACAAGAAGACAGAGTTGGAGCATATCCTGCATGAGAAGAACATCAACATCTGCTGTATTCAGGAGACGCACCTGACACCCCAAAAGTCCTTCAAAGTGAGAGGCTACCAATGCCTTAGGTCCGACAGAACAGACCGAAGCAAAGGAGGAATCCTGACCCTCATCAGGAACAACATCAATGCCTGTTTGATAGAAACGCACATGGAGGACTCCGAATATCAGGTGATTCGAATCCAGACGAAGACATCAGAATTCCATCTTGTCAACTTCTACTGCCCCAATGATAGACACCTCGCCCTTGACACGATCCCCGCAAAGGCCTCCAACTTCATCGTGGTGGGTGACTTCAACAGTCATTCACAGAGTTGGGGATATGACCACCTGGATCGGAGAGGAGAAGAGGTGGAGAACTGGCAGGACGACAAAGGTCTCATCCTTTTGAACAGTCCCTTTGACTGCCCTACATTCTACTCCAGAAGATGGCACACTACATCAACTCCTGACCTAGCCTTCTGCACGGAAGACATGCACCAGCTAACCAGCAGAGAGGTCGGAGAACAGCTAGGTGGAAGTGACCATCGGCCAGTCTTTTTGACCCTGGGCATGGAGTCCTGCACTGAAGCTTCCTTCCCACGGTGGAACTACAAAAGAGCGAACTGGTTCCTCTTTAGACACCGCACCAGCGAACTCACCAAAGACATCAGAGTCGAGGGTCGAGACATCAACATGGTGGCGAAGGACTTCAACATGAGCATCCTCAGAGCAGCGCGTGAGTCCATTCCCAGGGGTGCCAGGAGAGACTATAAGCCCTACTGGAGCAATGAATTGCAGGAACTGGATGATGATCTGGCAGACGCCAGAAGGGAAGCAGAAGTCAACCCGTCACAAAACAACAACATCCGCCTCCAGGAAGCCAAAGCCAAATTTCTCAAAAAGAAGCTACAGGCAAGACGGAGAAGCTGGCAAGAGAAAACAAGCTCTCTGAACCTTGAGAAGGATGGCAGAAAGCTCTGGAGGCTCACCAAGCAGTTGAATGATGAGAACACCAGCAGAGGAAAGATCACATTAGAAGAGAACGGGAAGGTGCTAACTGGAAAGCATGCTGCCAACCAATTTGCTGAAAGCTATGCAGCTGAGAGCAACCTCCATGTTAGCCCCGAGAAACAGAGAGAAGCAAGAAGAGAGAAAAGAGAGAGACCTGCCAGACAGTCGACAGTGGACGCCACTGAGTCAACCACTCACACTCCACGAGCTGCACTCAGCTCTGAAAAAGTCAAAGGCGAAGAAGTCCCCTGGCCCAGACGGCATCACCAACGAGATGCTAACCCACATTGGTAGCGCAGCAGGCAGGTTTCACAATCTTCAATCGCAGACTTCCTTTTTTTTCAACAAAATCAATCTTGACAGAGATCTTTGAAATAATGTTTTTATTAAAGCCTGACATCCTCCTGGATGGAATCAAGACAAAAACTTGTATGGAGACGCATTCTTGTCGACATAATGTGATAGCTTGTTACAGTACTCTATCAAACAAAGGGATAGACGTAAACAGAATTGGGTAACGATTTATTCAAAGAATATTGTCCAGAGGCTTTAATAAATTAAGCAATAACAATGCAAGCAAAATATCATTTCCGAGCTCAGTGAAAAAAGCAGCAAATAAGGACTAATTATGGGAATTCCGTTCTTCTGAACTGCTATTTCGCTGTGATGCACGTCATGAGCATACCTTCAAAAGTAACAATGTTAATTGCACTCCATTTCTCACTGTAAAAAAAAAGTAGAATCATTGACCAATAGAAAAAAACGAGTTTGGAATTTTTTTTGCATATTCTTGGGGAATAAATACCTGAAAATGTAACCCTACCCTCTAAATGGTGACATCATGACAGCGAAAAAAAATATACACAACAAGTCATGTGAAGTGATAATAAAACATTAAGTTGGTTTGAAACTAAAAGATCAACATTGGAATCAGGGATGAGTCATTAACAATGCTAGTGAGATTTGGCTAGCCGAAACCAGAAGACCGAGACGGGTTGCCTCTGCGAAGCATATGAACAAAACGGGCGATTTTTCTCATTTGAGCAGATTTTCACACTAAGCATGACATATATATCTGTTTATACATTGGGATCCAGGAAATCCAAAGGATACAATGCAATAACTTTTGAATCTGTAATCAAAAGTGTTATTGTTATTTGCAATTTTTAGAATGTTATGTACCAAATTTTATAATACATTTCATAACTTGACGAAATTTAAAACAAGTCGCGTAAAGCGATATAAAAACATGTAGTCAATCTATAGGCATCAAATTGAAGGATAAACTAAAAAAAAACAGTCCGATCGGCGAGACTAAATTCAGATAGTCTCGGCTAACCATACCCGAAAACCGTCACGGATCACACTCATCTCCGCGAAGCATACTCAACCTGTTTTCTTTAATTCTGAACGCGTTTTTAAAGTAAACATAACATATATATTTTAAATCAGGAGAAGATAAGAAGTACAATGCAGTAGTGTTTGAATCTGTAATGAAATATTCGTTTTTGATGACAATTTTAATGAGCGAACTAATTCACTTATTTTCAAGCTACCTGGCTCAAATGCAATATCAAAGTCCCGACTTAATCAAAAATTACTTAACAGGTCCGCCTCAACTATCACAAAAACGGAAATGACGTCATCAAAGACTGTGGCAGAGTACCTTAACGCAGTCCTAGTATATCCACTACTGACTGAACCGTGGCATAGTACCTGGACGCAGTCCCAGTATATCCACTACAGACTGAACTGTGGCATAGTACATGGACGCTGTCCCAGTATATCCACTACAGACTGAACTGTGGCATAGTACATGGACGCTGTCCCAGTATATCCACTACAGACTGAACCTTACTGTCTTGCATTTTCTACAACTACTCTGCACACATAAAAAAAAAAAAACCCTCTCGCACGCACACATGCAAGTACGCACGCATCAACACTCACGCATCAACACTCACACACACACACACACACACACACATACGCTAACACAAACGAACACGTGCGCACAACGCTCGCGCGCACGCTTACACACACACACACACGCACGCACGCACGCACGCACAAACACACACACACAAACGAACACGTGCGCGCAACGCTCGGCCGCACGCTCACACACACACACACACACACACACACAGCTAGATAATACATCATCTGATATGTTTCCTTGTTCATATGCTTTTTTCAAGTCATAAACGTAAACAATGAATGGTTTTACTGGGATTTTGTGCAGCGTTTTGTATTATCTGCGTTGTTGTCGGATTTAAATACTCTCTCAAAAACTGGGTATCTAATCACGATCGATAAGATTTTCCCCTTTTCGATTAAAAAGTACAATGAGATTTAGTCAGAACCATAACATTATTCTTCCAAAAACACTTATTAACATCCATGTAAAAGAAACACAACTCTGTTCATCAAATTATCTCCCCCTTTGCAAGAAACGTATGGCGAAGGCACATTTCGCGCCGCGGTGCAGATGACGCAATTAACTCTCGTGACGAAACGATTGGTTCGTGACGTCGCGTCATCAACCGTTCATGAATGGCCCTTGTATGAATGGCATTCTTTCTGTTGGGATGACGTGTGAACCTCATCATTAGTGACTTGGAAAATCGGTCGGATTTAGGTATCCCCGAAGTCGGTCGGAATTGGATACACTTACCAGGCTACACTCTTCCACACTGACAGGCGCGCACGCACGTACGCACGCACATATGCAACAATAACAATGATAAAAATCAAACTTTTAAAAGCACTTGAAAGTTAATAAACAAAGCAACTATTGATTCCCTACGATTATATGATCGTGACTGGCTCTCTTTCCAAGTTGGAACGTTTTCAATCTGCTGTCTGACGTCATCAAAGTGTTGAAAAACGTACGGCAATGTCTATAAAACTCTCACTTGACCACAACATTCACAATGCAGTGCATTCAAGGATTGAAAAAAACCACTGGCGTTGATCAGACACAGTCACTGAATGTTGTTATTTTACAAATGAATCTGCTTAACATTTGGTAAGAAATGACCGTCAAAGTGCCGGGCGGTCGTGAGAATTCAAGGTTTTCAGAGACAGACAGTAAATAACGTGCTCTGAAATAAACACATGCCGAAAAATTCTTTAGTCAGCCAGTTGATCATCTGCCTGACAACGGATAGGAAGTATAAAATTGGTCGCATCATGGCAATTTGCTGTGTATGGCGGTCATAGCAGACGATTTGTCTTCAGGACGGTCGTGAGAAAAAATGAGACAGACACCTTGCCCGAGTGACTAGACAGTAAATAACGTGCTCTGAAATAAACACATGCCGAAAAATTCTTTAGTCAGCCAGTTGATCATCTGCCTGACAACGGATAGGAAGTGTAAAATTGGTTGAATCATGACAATTTGCTGTGTATGGCGGTTATAGCAGACGATTTTGTCTGCAGGGCGGTCGTGAGAAAAAATGAGACAGACACCTTGCCCGAGTTACTAGACAGTAAATAACGTGCTCTGAAATGAACACATGCCGAAAAATTCTTTAGTCAGCCAGTTGATTATCTGCCTGACAACGGATAGGAAGTGTAAAATTGGTTGCATCATGACAATTTGCTGTGTATGGCGGTTATAGCGGACGATTTGTCTGCAGGGCGGTCGTGAGAAAAAATGAGACAGACACCTTGCCCGAGTGACAAAATGACCAAGCGCAAGTAGAATAAGCCGTAGTTAGCCTTTCAAAACCCTTTCATATCGTGATTTGATGGAAATTGCTACTTATTAAAAGCATGTTACGTCCAAACCTTTTAACAGCCATTCCAACTGAACAGATTTGTAATTAACGTTTTTGAGACAGACACATTTAGAAAAAAGACCGTTTACTTCACATGCGATTGTATCGACTAAACATAAACACATTCATTGTTTTTTTTAACTAAGTGTGTTCATCTATCTCTGTTCTTTGGTTTCTAATGTACTTTTAACTGGATTTCTTTGTGTGTTTTTGTACTGGTGCCTTTGTCTATTGCAATGTGGCTAAAAAGGGAAATCGTGTCTGTCTCATTTCTCACGACCGACCTACCTTTTTCGCTGGTGGGGAATACAAACTTGACTTAAATTCGATCAAAGTTTATTTTTCATATGTAAATTCCGAAGACATTCGACACAGACCAGTGAAAATTCACGACTCAACAAAACGAAACATTTTATTTGATATCAAAGTTAGGGACATACCCGACTCTGAAGACTGTGAAACCTGTCAGCAGAGAACAAGCTACTCGAGGTCTTCAACAGCAGCTGGCAAGAAGGATCGCTACCACAACTCTGGCGAGAAGCGATCATGATCCCCATCTTAAAAAAAGGGAAGGATCCAAAGAAGGCCTCCAGCTATCGCCCAATCAGCCTCACCAGCTGTGTTGTGAAGACCCTGGAGAGAATTGTGAACGAGCGCCTCAGGTGGTACCTGGAATCCAGGAACCTCCTCGCCCCTGAACAAGCTGGATTCCGACAGTTCCGCAGCACTGAAGATCAGGTCACTTACCTGGCGCAAGAAGTTGAAGATGCCTTTCAGGAACAGAAGCTGGTCTTCGTCACCTGGATAGATCTTCAGAAGGCCTTTGACAAGGTCTGGAAAGATGGACTCCTTGTAAAACTGCTGAGGAAAGGCGTGTCCAGCAACATGTACCAGTGGATTCGCTCTTACCTCTATAACCGCAGGGCAAGAGTTAACGTCGACCAGACCAAAAGCAAGAAGTTCCTCCTTCGTCATGGCGTCCCTCAGGGCGGAGTCCTCTCCCCCACACTCTTCCTTCTCTTCATCGACGATCTGGTGTCTGAGATGCCCAAGGGGATCAAAGCTGCTCTCTACGCAGACGACCTTGTGATCTGGTGCAAGGAGGAGCACGCAAGTACTGCCACCTACAGAATGCAGCAAGCGGCAGATAGGCTGAACGCATGGGCAGAAGATTGGTGCGTCTCCATCAACAAGGAGAAATCCTCCACCACCCTATTCACACTGTCGCCAAAGCAGAAAGCCGGAACCATTAGGCTTGGTGGAACTCCTCTGAGAGAGGATGAAGAAGCAACGTACCTTGGTGTCACCTTTGATAGACGGCAGACCTGGAAACCACACATTGCACAGGCAGAAACGAAGGCCCGGCGCAAGCTAGCCATACTCAGGAAGCTGGCAGGTACCACCTGGGGAGCGAACGAGAAGATACTGAAGACAGTATACCAGGGAACAATCAGACCCCACCTCGAGTACGGCTCCACAGCGTGGTTAACCTCAGCCAAGACAAACCTGCAGACCCTTGACCGTGTGCAAAACCAGGCCCTCCGACTCATCACCGGTGCAATGAAATCCACGCCCATCAAGGAAATGGAGAAGCTTACCACCATCCAACCCCTCTCTCAGAGAAGAGAAGCCAAGACTATGGTACAGGCCGAGAAGCTCAAGTGCCTACCCGACCACCCCATGAAGCACAGACTGAGCAACCTCACCAAGAACCGGCTTAAACGGAGCAGTTTTGTACACGAGAGCAAGAGACTTTCTCGACAGTACAGGGAAGTCCTTCCACAGAACACTCTACCTCTGACTCAAGAAGAAGAGGAAACCCCCAAGGCAACAGAGAAACCAGGCATCCAGATCTGCACCAGTGTTCCACATGTTACCTCAGGAGAAGATCAGAATGACACAGCTCGACAGGCACTCACCTTAGCCCTGATCGACGAACAGTACCCAAAAGAGGCGTGGATCCATGTATACACCGATGGATCAGCAACTAACGCCGTGCTCAATGGAGGTGCAGGCATTCTCATCCAGTTCCCTGGGGGACATACAGCTACATCCAGCGTTGCCACTGGCAAACACTGCACAAACTATAAAGCAGAAGCAGAAGCTCTCATGCAGGCCGCCTCCTTCGTTCAGGACTCCGCAGACCCTTGCTACCAAGTTGTCTTCCTCTCGGACGCCCTTTCAGTCCTTCAGGCCCTAGAGAACGACAAACTCCCACAGCTGGCCAAAGCATTACAGATGGTCAGACAAACCAGAAGAGTTGTCCTCCAGTGGATACCAGCACACTGTGGGATACCAGGAAATGAAAGGGCAGATGAGCTGGCAAAAGAAGGAGCCGTGGAAGACCAACCTGAAAACAGTGTCAGCTTTAGTGAGCAGAAGACAATCATCAAGGCATTGATGAGGCCAAGGACAAACAGAGATGACTACCACACAATGTCCAGAGAGCAGCAAGTCAACCTCATCAGGCTGCGTACTGGCCACAACAGGCTCAATGCTCACATGAACCGAAAGTTCAAGCTGGCGCCATCACCAACCTGTGCCTGCGGTCAAGAGGACCAAACAGCGGAACACATCTTACAGCGATGTCCCTTACTAGATGAGGAACGAAAAGAAGTGTGGCCGTCACCAACTCCCTTGCAGACCAAACTATACGGCAGTCGACAGGAGTTGGAGAAAACGACAACATTTATCACCAGTGCTGGACTGATTGTGTAACCTCTGCGAACGCCAAGAAGAAGAAGAAGTAGAGCTATACGACGTGAAAAGAGAGAGAGAGAGAGAGAGAGAGAGAGAGAGAGAGAGAGAGAGAGAGAGGGAGGGAGAGAGAAAGAGAGAGAAAAAGAGAGAGAGACAGACAGGCAGGCAGAGAGAGAGAGGGAGGGAGGGAGAGAGAGAGAGAAAGAGAGATAGAGAGAGAGAGGGAGGGAGAGAGAGAGAGGGAAGGAGAGAGAGGGAGAGAGAGAAAGAGAGAGAAAGAGAGAGAGGGAGGGAGGGAGAGAGAGAGAAAGAGAGAGAGAGAGAGGGGGAGAGAGAGAGACTGAGAGAAAGAGAGAGAGAGAGGGAGGGAGGGAGAGAGAGAGGGAAGGAGAGAAAGAGAGTGAGTGAGAGAGAGTCAGAGAGAGATAGAGAGAGAGTGAGAGAAACTGAAACTGAAACTGAAACTGAACTTTATTACCAAAGGATAGAGGTTTTAGGCAAAGCCTAATCTTACAAACAGAGAGAGAGAGAGAGAGAGAGAGAGAGAGAGAGAGAGAGAGAGAGAGAGAGAGAGAGAGAGAGAGAGAGAGAGAGAGAGAGAGAGAGAGAGATTTTCTAAAAAGCTGCACTTTTTCATGCGTATACGCCACACCTATAAGCATCTACGTATACCGAAATGAAACACTTTAAACACATGTCCCTTCATTGACGTAAACACTGTGTCTCTGCAGTTTTCTGATCTCAACAGAGACGGCAATTTCTGGTTCTGTAACAGAGAACTGACATTTACTTCAATTCTTTTGTAACAAATTAAACCAACAAAGATTCGTTACTCTCAAAAGGTTAATTAAGAAAGAACCACTGTAAATGCCATGGCAACCTGAAACCGTTTAATCAGAAAGACAAAAAATGCCAAAGTGGGCGGAATACCAGGTCCTCATCTGGCTCAAATTCAGACCGAAGAAAGCTAGCCCTGCACAATGTAACTCAGCGTTCATTCAATAATCTAAAATATGTCCCCGACCACAATGAAAAATGTCATTCTGTCCACCTTTCATTACACACACAAAAGATATGAAGTATTTTCAGATATATAGACCAAACTTGGAGACACTAGGCACACTTGGATATGTACACGGAACTTGGATACACTGCATCAAGTTTATCGGCATGACAATTTGGTGAAATTTGCTGCCCGGTTGCGCACATCCTACACAGTTGAATTACGTCTTACCACCAAAATGGTATTCTCGGCTGTTCAATGATGTTATGCAGAGGAAACTGCAAACGAATCGTCGCCGTAGGAAGAAGAACTTATACCGAACAAAGACATTCAGCGAACAATCAGTAGTGAAAATCATATACCTGCAACTTTATAAATAATAAATTCCTTCTCTCGTCCCATGAACAAAAATGACATGAATAAAATTGAAAATGTTCTAGGCGGAAACTTAGTCGACAAAATATCATTATAATTCGAAGGAACAAGCCCCCCCCCCCCCCCCCCCCATCACGCCTTCCCCACCTTCCCTAACAAAAAATATAGTTCCAGTGATTTTCCCCCCATTTTTCGCTCTGTAATAAGCCCCAAGTATCATTTAACTAAACACAGGAGATAGAAAAAAAAAATCATATTACTCAGTTAAGTTACACTTGAAATTGTTTCCCCTGTTTGCCTGATCAAGCTTCGGTTTCAGCTCGCGCATGCGCCGTGACGGGAAGTAGAAAAGCGAGAAAATATGGCGGGCACGATCAGCAAACAGACGGGATGAAGAGCAGACTCGGGCAGCATACAGGCGATATTTTCACCCGATGTCTCCCTCTTATCGACTGGCTTTGACTCCTTTTGCTGGCTATGTTTTTCGAGCTTCTGCATGAACTGCTATTCAGGCATTGGTATTGAGATATGTGTCTGTTGCTGCTATTGCCGAAAACCCGGGATTGATCTTAGGGCGTCTTAGGTCACTTAGTAATCAGTCAGGGCTTAGGCACACGAAGTAGCCGTAATTCCTGTTCTTTCTTATGTGAATGTTTGTAACCTTTGCCTAAAGGAATACTTTCCCCATCGTCTAAGGATTACTTTTGGATGCTTCAATCAAACACAAAATGTCTATGTATTTGTTTCTAGCTTATTGTTGCATTGATTCACTTCTTGAAGGGACATTTGTGACCCTCCACCACGAAATGAGTCGCATGTCACATTTGCATGATTTTCATATTTTTACATTTTCCTAAAGAGTGTTTTATGCTCTATCCAGTGGTGAAAACCGTTTTAGAAAAGAGCGAAAACTGTTTGAGTTATAAGCCTGTGACTAAGGTGACCCTCACACTGTTACAAGACACTCCCCGGACTTATATTAAGCCTAGCGCAGAACCGCGCGAGGTGACATGCGACTCATTTCGTGGTGGAGGGTCACAATTATGGACGAGTAGACTTGGTTTGACTTCACACATACGACATTTCAGTTTGAAAAGGTAACCAAACAAGTCACTTCCTCTGCCAGGCTTATATAGTCAGTCGCAGCCGCAATGTTATGTCTCGAGAGTTCGTGGACGCGTTTGGATCATCTGGCTTTAATGAGGTCATCTCTAGAATTAAAAGCTAAATGTGGTAACAAAGAAAGCTCTAGAGACTCCGTTGTGTCACTGTCAAGTTGTCCTTGGGTTGGCAACCATTTTCCAGACATTACTCCGGTAACATACTTCCTGACTCCGCAATACAGCTACACCCCTGCCTCAGTGCTTCGTTACAACAGAACACGACTAATGACAAGACATTTTGAAAGTTAATGAAATTAAGACTGTGCGTGTGCGTCACTGAGTTATATATATAGCGACTCAGTGGTGTGCGTACACAAATTGACAGCATGTGTACGCTTTAAAGTTTAAAAGAGAGCCCAAGTGACCAGCCTTTGGCCGGAGTTGGACAGTAAACGGGAGGAGACGGAAGTATTCGGGGCACGTCCTTTCGGCGTCTCCCTCTTGCCACCACAGGCACAATAAAAATGGAGAGATGGACGTATTGGGGCCAGCTAGTTTAGGCCGTTTCAACTCGACGCGTGAACCTAAACTTCCAGCGTAAGTGTATGAGCAAAATTACTTACTTTCAGGTAATGGTAGTCATCCAATACAGAGCCCATCTGTACTCACTGGCCAGTCTCAGAGTAGTACAGTTCAACTCGATAAGTAAACCTGAACCTCTAAAATAACAATTCGAGTAAATTATCATCCTTTCCCAAGAAAATGTCACTGGTAGTCCGTCAAGACGAGCAGCTTCGAATAATTACAATTACAGAAATCCATGTGGTGTGTCCACTTTCTCTGATGACAGAAGTGCAACTTCCTGGTTCCGTAAACTAGGCTTTGAATCTTGATTTATCTCCGCAAGGAAGATCCAAATAAAACAAAGTAAACACACACACACACACACACACACACACACACACACTCACGCAAGGATAGTCATCTTATAGTATTGGTACTCCTTCGTTGCATTATATGTGTATGTGGGTGTCTTTATTTACAGTTATTCGTGAGCGCAGTTTTGTTTTGCTCGATGGTCTGACAAAAGAGCTCTTTGAGCACTAAGCTTTTAAGAACCAGACCACAAAGCAAAATGCATGAATACAAATTCCATATCCCATCACACGGACAAAATGCCGCACACAATACATCAAAGCTAACCTCTCACAAAGACACCACCACCTCTTCTAGAAGCTGTCGACTTTAGTGGAGGGTCTCACAATACTCGTACTACACTCAACATCTAACGATCAATGCGGGGCACGCGTGGGTACGCTGTCAAGAAATATGTCTACTTTCACACATTTACATGATTATGCACTCACATAAAAGTAAAACTAGACACAAAGACAAACAGAACAAAACAAAAATCATCATTCTGCAATCCTCTAAAAATGTGAAAAAATACATATCTTTTGGTGTGTGCATTTCGGCATCTTTATGCATAGCTCGCGCTATGATGCTTAGCGGGGCCGTACTTTTGTCATCTTGGTGAAAAGTGTCCACATTCGGTCTCCGCAGATTATCCATTTTGCATTTACATACAATACTCCAGAAAATATGACAATCAAGGCTGTGTAAGTTTATCAATGCGCTTGGGTAACGCGTTTTTAAAAACGTCTCGCAAGCGTTGGTTGGTTATTATAAGATGTTTGATGGGTTGTTGACAGACCAGCTTTTTTGTCGGTCCGAGGGGGAGCATATCGTCTTCGGCCTTGGTCAATAAATATGAAACAAAATTCGATATGCCCCCCGAGGACCGACAAAAAAGTTGGTCTGTCAACAACCCATCAAACATCTTATATTGTCATCATTTTCACGAGTTTTCATTCACAAGCACCTGGGAAATAAATCTCATGTTCCCCAGGCAATAAATCCCCGGTTACCATAGTTGCTGGAAGCAGGTTATACATGGATAATCAAAAGCAAACCCAATAGAAACGCTCGGGGATTCTTCGGCTCTTTTCATTGGTGTTTCCCCAGACCTAAACAGACGACACGACACTGCTTTGCAAAGTTCCAAAAACGAACTGGCAAACTGGCAAAAGTAAACAAAAAACAAAACTACTTCATGAAAGGTCATACATTCATCAAAAATAAATGAAACCTAGCGATATGTTTTGACTTCTTACAGAGTCATGGAGTGCGTGTATCTGTGTTTCGATACACAGACGTTCGGAGAAACACGAACGTCAAGTTCAAGTAAAACGACACATGACACACACATTTTGACCCGTGCACAAGACGTTGTATCGATAAACGAAGCACAAATAAGAAACAATAATAAAAGCAAAGAAAAGAGCAACAAAATATGCAAACATCTAACAAAGCCGAGCAAGCAGAATGACAGGTCTAATGAAAAACAAAGAGGTACTGAGTCGGACACAAGATCGCTATTCTTTCCTTCGCTGCACGACACAAATCTTCTGTGACCTTTGACCAAACGTAGCTTCCACATTCGATCACTCAGCTTAATATTTACAACAGAAAGGCGAGGGGGTGGAATACCGAGATGAACCTACAGAACTGTGCATCCTCAAACCTGACATTCATCCCAACATTTAATGAACTCAAAAACACAGAAAGTTGCTTTCACACGCCATCTTTGATTGCCAGTGGTTATCAAACCGGGACTCGCGTGGTTATCAGCACGGAACCCGTGTTTCAAAGCATGGCTCCCTGGGTTGATTGTGCACTTATTTTCTCACTACCAAAATGATGACAAAAACGATGTTTGGTGGTTTGTTGACAGACCAGTTTTTTTGTCGGTCCTCGGGGGGCATATCGACTTTTGTTTCATATTCATTGACCGCGGCCTTCGGCCTTGGTCAATAAATATGAAACAAAAGACGATATGCTCCCCCTCGGACCGACAAAAAAGTTGGTCTGTCAACAACCCATCAAACATCTTATAATAACCAACCAACGCTCAGTGATCGAATGTGGAAGCTACGTTGGGTCAAAGGTCACAGAAGATTTGCGTCGTGCAGCGAAGGAAAGAATCGCGATCTTGTTTCCGAGTGCCTCTTTGTTTTTCATTAGACCTCTCATTCTGCTTGCTCGGCTTTGTTAGATGTTTGCATATCTTGTTGCTCTTTTCTTTGCTTTTATTATTATTTCTTATTTGCACTTCGTTTATCGATACAACGTCTTGTAGTGCACGGGTCAAAATTTGTGTGTCAGGGGTCAATTGGTTTGACTTGAGCTTGACGTTCGTGTTTCTCCGAATGTCTGTGTATCAAAACACGCACTCCATGACTTTGTAAGAAGACAAAACATATCGGTAGGTTTCATTTGTTTGTGATGAATTTATGACCTTTCGTGAAGTATTTTGTTTTTTTGTTGACTTTTGACAGTTTGCCAGTTCGTTTTTGGAACTTTGCAAAGCAGTGTCGTGTCGTCTGTTTAGGTCTGGGGAAACGCCAATGAAAAGAGCCGAAGAATCCCCGAGCGTTTCTATTGGGTTTGCTTTTGATTATCCATGTATAACCTGCTTCCTGCAACTATGGTAACCGGGGATTTATTGCATGGGGAACATGAGATTTATTTCCCAGGTGCTTGTGAATGAAAACTCGTGAAAATGATGACAATATAAGATGTTTGATGGGTTGTTGACAGACCAGCTTTTTTGTCGTCCGAGGGGGAGCATATCGTCTTTTGTTTCATATTTATTGACCAAGGCCGAAGGCCGCGGTCAATAAATATGAAACAAAAGTCGATATGCCCCCCGAGGACCGACAAAAAAAAGCTGGTCTGACAACAAACCACCAAACATCGTTTTTGTCATCATTTTGGTAGTGAGAAAATAAGATAACAATCAACACAGGGAGCCATGCTTTGAAACACGGGTTCCGTGCTGATAACCACACGAGTTCCGTGCGGATAACCACTGGCAATCAAAGCTGGCGTGTGAAAGCAACTTTCTGTATTTTTGAGTTCATAAAATGCTGGGATGAATATGTCAGGTTTGAGGATGCACAGTTCTGTTTGTTCATCTCGGTATTCCACTCCCTCGGCTTTCAGTTGTGAGTATTAAGCTTAGTAATCGAATGTGGAAGCTACGTTGGGTCAAAGGTCACAGAAGATTTGCGTCGTGCAACGAAGGAAATAAAAGAATCGCGATCTTGTTTCCGACTCAGTACCTCTTTGTTTTTCATTAGACCTGTCAATCTGCTTGCTCGGCTTTGTGAGATGTTTGCATATCTTGTTGCTATTTTCTTTGCTTTTATCATTATTTCTTATTTGTGCTTCGTTTATCGATACGTCTTGTGCACGGGTCAAAATTATGTGTGTGTCAGGGGTCAATTGGTTTGACTTGAACTTGACGTTCGTGTTTCTCACACAAAGATACACGCACTCCATGACTTTGTAAGAAGACATAACATATCGGTAGGTTTCATTTGTTTGTGATGAATTTATTGAAGTAGTTTTGTTTTTTTGTTTACATTTGCCAGTTTGCCAGTTGGTTTTTGGAACTCTGCAAAGCAGTGTCGTGTCGTCTGTTCAGGTCTGGGGAAACGCCAATGAAAAGAGCCGAAGAATCCTCGAGCGTTTCTATTGGGTTTGCTTTTGATTATCCATGTAATAGGGCTTCCTGCAACTATGGTAACCGGGGATTTATTCCCCGGGGAACATGAGATTTATTTCCCATGTGCTTGTGAATGAAAACTCGTGAAAATGATGACAATATTGTCTATTGTCTCGTCAGCATTGTCATGCTATTGAAGACCGTCTCGTAAACGTCAAAGAAATACTTTATTAACAGTTTCGATGTGTGTATAAATAATTAAAAGCCTACTTTAGTTTACAACGCTCGGTCAACAATTACGGCTTTAGCAACAACAAAGAAATCAACACATTCATTATACCCAAATGGTTTGTACAATCAAAAATGTAACACGGGCCCTTTGACACCCTGTACAGCTAAGAAAACCAAAACCAAAACCAAAAGTCTACCACGTGGTCTTGCACAATCAATGTCTAACGGCGCGTGACTGAAAAGCACTGGAGTCTGGTTGCAGCATTTACAGATGAGAGTTTGACAATGACATGGAAATCGGATGCCCTCCGGGGAGTCTGTTCTGGGAAGATCTTGTGAAGAGCTTTGGAAGGACTGTGCACACACTTGTGTTCAGCTCGTAAGGGCCAACCACTGCCCTGAAACTTCAACAACATTGACCCGTTCCATTTTCTTTATTTTTGATTTTTTTTCGTTTTGCCAATCATGGATTGAAAATGCGTGAAGGGGAGGGATGAAAATGTTCCCGGAGCAAGAGTAAACATGGCTGTTTATGCTATCTGGCTGTTGCTAAAAAGTGAGTGGAGTGGAGTTCAATGTTTACTGAACGGTAAACTATGTCTTGAATGTTATTCTCTAAAATGAAAGCTACATTCGGAAATGATGTTTAATGGGTAATTTAGTTGAACAGCTTAGTGTTAAAGCTGGCACATTCATCTTGAAATATATTGATTGAACACAGAAGCTATAATCAATTAAAGAAGAAGAAAGTTAAAACATTAAAATTGTATAAAAAGCTGAATTTGGACTTCAGTTGGTTGATCATAAACGATTTGTAATTGATTGAGAACCAGCTGCTCAAAATTTTGACCAAACGAACTGACTTGTGACAAAAATGATTAGTAAATCAACAAATGAGTAAAATACGGATTTTGCATGGTCAAAAAAGCTTAGGCCAGATCTCACCATTAAACTGGTAAAGTAATTTTCTGAAGATGGACACGACAGCGTCAGTGTGTTTTCATTAGTAAATCGCAATGGCAACACTATAACTACCACAGAATGTTCAAACAATGTTTGACAAGGTCCAGGTAACGGTAGCAAAGACATATGACTTTTGCATTTGACAGCTGTGTGATTGGGTTGCCGTCTGAATGTTCTGGGAATGCTATTACCCAACGCTGACATAAACCTGTCTCTAACTTTTGCCCTGTTCCCGCTTCTATCCTTTACCAGATGCGGGTTCTTGGTGTCCAATGCACAACTACGCGATTGCCCAACAATACCGTGACATAAATATACAGGGATCTGAAGAAACAGTCATCAGGAGACACGGTGGAAGAGTGTATGTCGTTTTGCAAAGCGATCCCGTGGCACGTCGGTCCAGTGAAACGATGGTCCATTGACACGGTAGTCATATCGTAAAGATGCTTCAATAATGACACGACGCGGTATAGAATAAGCTCTCACTTATTCTTTCCTGCTTGATACTATCCAGATTCTTAACTTTTTTCAGGACCCTGCCAAAGACCATCAAGCCGAACGCACTAAAAGCCAAGAGAGATGTCTTATCTCGTTCCACTCACACGAGTTTGTGGAACAGTGTCGGTTTAACGACTGGACAACCGCTGCTCGGTGTCATCTGGGGACGACACTCACGTTAGAGTGCTGGTTCAGAAGTTACTGGGTTGCTCCAGTAAATAAAACTGATACGTCGCCAAGGATTTTCCTCTCGCTCGTTACAACCTGATGGACCGTGTTATCTTCTGAGTCCGCTGCAGCAGATGGCAGACAGATGCTTGTATCTCTGTAGGCTATCGGCGTGGGTTCGATCCCCACGTTCGGCGAGCGATTTATTTCCCAGAGTCAACATCGTGCAGACTCTCCTCGGTGGCCGAACAACCCCGTGTGCTCGCATGCGCATGATAAAGAACCCACGTTCACAGCAAAAGTCTCAGGGCTTGAAAACATGAATACACGCATGCAGAAAAAAAATATGGGTAGCGCCGTATACTGTATGGCAGCTTGCTTTCCCCAGGAAGAAAGCAGCCTGAATTTCCATGAGGGTAACCTCACAGGACTATATAAAATCTTATCCTTATCTTATCCTCTTATCCTTATCCATCTCTTTTATTTTACGGAATACGTCTCATTCGTAGCACCAAGCCCTTCTTTAGTAATTGCATTCCTTGTGTTTAAATGTTGGACATCACTACAGAACTTGTTTCAGTCTTTGCATTCGGCCTAAAATTGGTTGCTCTATCTCTTTCGGTTAATTTTCAGCCACCACAACAAAATTGGCCTTAGTCATTACATTCAGCCATCACTTTAATTTCACGGAATACGTCTCATGCGAATCACCGAGCCCTTCTCTAGTAATTGCATCTCTTGCGTTTAATTGTTAGCGTGTCTGTATTGGTCTTTGTAAACGAAGCCCAAGCAAAAACGAACCAAAGGAGCAGTTCAACACCAACAGAAGAAGAACCCACATCCGCCAGCTTTAGTGGTAGTAACTCAAGCACACATAGAAAATCAAATCTGCCTACCAGGGAGCTACGACACTCTGCTGCAAAGAAAACTTCAATAAAACGAGTGCGATGTATACCTACCCAAGCGTAATCCACAACGGAAGCCACGGTTGACCCCAATTGGCGTCTGCTTGGGGCGCCTTCCTTGCCCCCCAGACGGTGCGGTCGATGACGTTGTCTCAAACGTCGAGAAATTGAAGGTCGGAGTCTGCAGGCCAGGCTTTTAAACGCCGGAAATGAGTGAAACAAAAGTTGGGAAGGGAGAGAAAAGATCCCAGCTCCTATCCCCGTGGGTATCAGTCAGTCTCTTCACTTTTCGTGGAAAGAGACTACTAGGTCAGTTCGGTGTTAAAACGTCTGAAGTGTTGAAGTGGAGAAGACACGGAGCTAGAGACACATCACTGAGAGCGGACCACAAGACCATTTCTTCTGTTGACATCTTTACAGTCTACAACTGATTGTTGAGGAAGTTAATCCTCTCCGCATCAAGAATTGTTGATGTTACACTGTGGCCACGGAGAAAGAACACACCAGTTTCTGAAAGCCGAAAATGCAGAAGATATGAACAAAGACAACAGCGGCGTAAACAGCGGCTATACAACAAGAACATCCATGCTTTTCCCAGCCCTACAATCTAATATTTTTCTGACAGTTCCTGCGAGTTCCTCCTTTCCTCCGTGTCAAGAAATCTTGAGGTTACTAAGTGCCACACGGTGGCCGTGGAACGCCGACAAGCGGAAAATCCAGATCGATTCTGGAGTTGCAGGGATCGATCGCTATATATATTCCTGAGCGTTTAATTCTGAATGCTCGACTTTCTCCTTCCTTGTCCACAAATTTGGCTCGTCACAATGTGGTACGATGACTGCAAACCCCAAAAGAGTGTTTGCTGGTACGCCTTTCAGTGTTTTGTACCGGTACCAAAGGACCTAGGGAACTGTAGATGATCAGTCAAATGTAATGTTTACCACAATATCCATTTGAAATATGGTTCAGTATTGGGTGAATATCATACCCCTTGAACTAAGCCGAAGAAGTTTATGCAGACACTGTCCATGTCATCGTGTTTTTGAACCTGTTTTGCGGACCTACAAGAGATAATTGTTGAGAAACTGTCGGTATTTTTTACTGATCATGTGTTTTATAAATAAATAAAGATGTCCCAAAAAAAGTCAACATTATTGAAGAAGAACACCTGTTCCTCCTCGTGCAAGAGTAAATATGGAACAGTCTCACATGCAGGTTAACAAAGTGAACTTTCGTCACTGGCGTTCACCAATGACTATTGATTCTGCTCCTCCAAGTCACAAAACTTAACCTTGTCACACCGCGCTCCCTCTCTCACTCTGTTCCTCCCTGTCTTATACTCGGTGCCAGTCGCGTGCCTCTCGGTGGCTCCTTCCCCTCAATATCTCATCCAGCCAGCCTTTCTTTTGCTTCTCAATCTTATTCTTTTGGCCTCTCTCCCTCTCCCCTTTCTCTGACAATCTTTTCGCATTCCCTTGACGCAGTCCTGACACTCTAGCTAGCAGGTTTATTGCAAAGGCAGAAGAAGCAATGTTTATGAGACGGTGGTAGCAAATAGAAGCTGGCTAGGAATTATAAGGAAAGGTAAAAACAAAAAACTATAATAATAAAATAAAAAAATAACAAAACTAAAAAGCCCACCCCCGAAAATGTGACTTTTTTTTGTCTCCTTCTTTTCAGTGGAAGCTTGCCTCAGCAGCTGCGAGGCTTGTGTTGCGAGACACAGAGCGGTGAAGGCTAATTTCGATCGATTCACAAAACCCTCCAGCCTGGAGAGGCCCTGGTTTTCTTTCATTTCCTGAGTCCCTTCTCTTCCTCGCCAGTCTTTGAGCCAGATTCTGCCTGTGATTGGGAGCCAGAGGAGCATACGGAGGAGGTGGAGGGCGAGGTGAAGGTACAGAAGGCAGAAGAAGAGGAGGAGGAAGAAAAGGAGAAGGTGTTTGTGGTTGTAGTGGAGAGAGGATAGGAGATGGTGTGTGTGTGTGTGTGTGTGTGTGTGTGTGTGTGAGAGGGTGTGTCTGTGTGTTTGAGGGTGTGTGTGTGTGTGTGTGTCTGTGTGTGTGCGTGTGTGTGTCTGTGTATGAGTCTGTGTGTGCGTGAGTGCAGTGCATGAGTGCGTGAGTGCATGCGTGTGAGTGTGACGAAGGGAGAGTGGGATGTCCTTTCATAGCACAACCATTTTTTGTTCGACTTCTAGTGGCACCGTGACACACAAGGAACATGTGCTATGCAGCACTGAGCGCAGGTGCTCCTTGAAGTGGGCGGAGGAGACGGGGAGGGGCACAGCTGAGGCGCAATCCTCCAGCGTTGTTTGAAGAATCAGCTGTGTTTTGGGTTGCGCTCAGCTGTGAAACCTTGGCACCTTACCAGATAAAAATACACACGAAAATATTAAAAATATTGAACATGTTTAAAAAAAAATTTTTTTTAAGGCACACGAACATGCATTCATGTGCGCTCATTATGAAAGGTTGCCCCCTCCCCTCCCCCTCACTCACCCCACCCTTTCTACCCTCCCACCTCGCACCCACCCTCTTCTCTGAAGACTTCAGAATCCGATTTCCGGCGATTCAAGCCAAAATATTCTCAAGACACACATGCGAAGATGCAATCGAGTGAGCTCAATAACCCCAACATTTCGCAATCATCGCAAACAGAGAAGGATGAGGAGATAATGTCAAAGGTTTGAAAGTCACTTCTGTTGAAAAATGTTCCACACTTTCGTACGATCAAAGTATTAGCATCCCCGACAGGTCAGTACCCGACTATGCGATATATATACAGAAGTGATTATCTTTAATGGGATCTGGCATCCAGCTCACGTCACAATTCAGTATTAACAACACCGAGAAGGTATATATTCCGGTGTCTTACAATGCCTTCGAGCAAATAGCGATCGAGCACTGCAGCAGATATGTAGGTATCCTACCAACCCCATCCAGGTCACGTACGTATACGAATTCTGACGGTGTCGCCATCATCTTGTTACCTGGAGAACTCCGCGCTGTGACAATAATCGCATGAGCCGATAATGTCTTTATGACAAACTTCACGAGAGTGTCTGAAGATTCATTAACACAGCGACTAGTACTTAGAACGACTATAGTACCTAGCCCAGTGTCATTTGCCGCTGGTAAAAATCCGTATCAAATACACAGCTCTGGAACTCCATACCATATTTTGTATCCTCTACCTTTACATACCTGAACATGACTAACTAAGAATCTGAGTCATTTCCCTGAGGTAAGCATTTCTATCCGTAATTACAGAGCTGTGGAATTCTATTGCGTGTTTGGTATCTTCTGCCTTTAAATACCTGAACATGACTAACTAAGAGTCTGTGTCACCCCCCGAGGTAAGATCAATTACAAAGCTGTCGAAGTCTATTCAGTGCATACCTTAAAATGACAAACCAAGATTCTGAGTAATTTCTCGGATGTAAGAACCCGTATTATGTACACAAATCTATATTACATGAATGGTATCCTCCATCTTTACAAACCATAACATGACATAATTATTCAGATCACTTTCTACGCGGCGTGGGATTTCCACACTATAGCCAGTACCGCCCAGACCAGAGGCATTTCCTTCAGGTAATCATCTCCACCATACAAAGAAATGTGACCCTCCACCACGAAATGAGTCGCATGTCACCTTTGCATGATTTTCATATTTTTACATTTTCCTAAAGAGTTTTTTATGCTCTATCCAGTGGTGAAAACCGTTTTAGAAAAGAGCGAAAAATGTTTGAGTTATAAGCATGTGACTAAGGTGACCCTCACACTGTTACCAGACACGCTCCGGACTTATATCAAGCCTAGCGCAGAACCGCGCAAGGTGACATGCGACTCATTTCGTGGTGGAGGGTCACAAATGACAAACTCCTCAAAGGAGGTGCCTGCTGCAGCCACATTGGAGACGTCCAGCATAATAAATCAAGACA
>NC_090245.1:16852312-16859812 GCF_037325665.1 Littorina saxatilis
CGGTAGCGCGCTGGATTTGTATCCAGTTGGCCGCTGTCAGCGTGAGTTCGTCTCCACGTTCGGAGAGATATATTTATTTCTCAGAGTCAACTTTGTGTGCAGACTCTCCTCGGTGTCCGAACACCCCGGTGTGTACACGCAAGCACAAGACCAAGTGCGCACGAAAAAGATCCTGTAATCCATGTCAGAGTTCGGTGGGTTATAGAAACACGAAAATACCCAGCATGCTTCCTCCGAAAACGGCGTATGGCTGCCTAAATGGCGGGGTAAAAAACGGTCATACACGTAAAATTCCACTCGTGCAAAAAACACGAGTGTACGTGGGAGTTTCAGCCCACGAACGCAGCAGCAGCAGTCTTAAACATTTGCTTTTTGATTCTTGATTTGACGGGCGCAGTGGCCTTGTGGTTGAGACGCCGGCCACCCATGCGCTTGATGGCTAAGGGTGGAGATATTTCCGATCTTCCAGATCAAGTTATGTGCAGACCTGCTATAGTGCCTTATTCCTCTTCGTGTGCACACGCAAGTACAAGACCAACTGCGCACGGAAAAGATCCTGCAATCCATGTCTAAATGGCGGAGTAAAAACGGTCAATCACGTAAAAGCGTTGGAGTTTTTAACTTATGAACGCGGAAGAAGAAGAAGCAGATTCTTCATTCAGTTTTGGATCCGTGCTTACATTCTGGTCCGACCAGTTGATTTCCATTCAGACTGACTGTCTCACTTTCCTGGGCAGCGTTAGTCAAAGACTTCAGTCCACAAAAAGCCTCCAAAGTTCTGCTCAAGTGAGACCTGTGGACTCAGTGACTGGAGCAGATACAATTAAGATCTTGCAGCTCTTGGAAGAAGGGAGACAGCGTCGGCCATGGTGTCGTCTCTTCTCTCGGTCACATCGCCGCAGGGGCCAAGTGTTTGTCGCGGAATTATCTCCCATTATTTCGACAGTTTTCGCAGCAGACCAGCAGACGGCGCTCCCAGACTACAACGTTTACCTTCACACCCTACGGACGAACCTGTGCTGGTATCAGCAAGTTCCCTGTGCCACATACACTGCTGTTCCTGCTAGACCAGCACGCAGTGTCTTGTCTGGAGATCCTCATCTTTGAGGCGAAGACACTTCAAGTTTGCTAAGTACTAACAGGAGTGAGAAAAGGAGAAGACGTTTGTCGGGAGTAAGAGTGACTGGTGACATTGACAGTGACTGTCGTCTTTGGGGTTTTCACTGAATTGGCAGAAAAAGTGAGAGTTTCCGCCTGTGAACGCGATTTTCCCCACTTTCTGAAACGTTGAATGAAAATGCTGTATTGTCAAAAATAAGTACATTTTGGACGTGTGCGATGTTTTACATATGTTAAATCTATTTAGAGGTCAGTAGAACAAAGAAACAAATCAAGGATTAGATAGATAAACACGACTCAATGGAATGCCGTATAGTACACACGTAAACACGAAAGAAACTGCTGAACGTTACAACATCAACACCAAATCGTGTTGATAGTAAGATGTGCTTGTAGTTGAAACATTCTGCCCGTCAGAACGACATTCGTGAAAACTCCAGTACTATCTTGCCGTATATGTTGATTATGCATGATGTCGTGTAGTTAAACGAACACTGTTGGTGTGTGTTTGAATATCTTGCCCATCTTTCCTCAGTCTTTGTTCCCTCGGTACTGCGAAGACAGGACTCCGCAATGTGAGAGTACTGAGGATCAGTACCGAACCCTTATTACACCCCCGGTATAGGGGTGTGTATAGGATTCGGTCGATGTGTTTGTTTGTTTGTTTGTGTGTTTGTGTTCGCATATAGATCTCAAGAATGAACGGACCGATCGTCACCAAACTTGGTGAACAGGTTCTATACATTCCTGAGACGGTCCTTACAAAAATTGGGACCAGTCAAACACACGGTTAGGGAGTTATTGGTGGATTAAAATTATACAAGGACTTATAGAGGGACATATTAATGGTCAAAGGGAAATAACCATTCTCACTGCCACCAACTGAGAAGGTTATTTCCCTTTGACGGGGGTGTTTTTCCTACCTCGGAGGAATTTCTTGTTTCCTCTGGCTTTAACGCTCATCCGAAGAAGTTATGGTGTTTGAGTTCCAATCGAATCTTAGGAACAGCATTATAAGTTACAAAAGCCCCCTACCCACCAACAATAAATCCTTTGAAATCACTGCTGGTCCTTCGTGGATACATATTTCTTTCAAAGTGAACTTTTTTTGAAACAAAAAAAAAGCAATAGAGAGGTAGTTCGACGTCCTATTTCTTGTCCGCCCTCCCTCGAGATGCTGTCCTCTTGGACAAAGTGGATACGTTTCCATTTCACTTGGACCAAGGATCCATTAGAACCCTTTTGAATTCTTACTTGGCCACCCTCTCAGAACTGGACAGCATTATTCCGATGTGGGTGACACTCTCGCAACCCTCCTCTTGCTCTTACCCTACCTGTCTGTATCTCGAGCTCTCTTAAAACCAAGGGGGAAAAGGGTGACCCCGAGACTCTTTCATCAAAGACCAATGAAACCATTTTTGTCGGCTCCCCATCTTCTCGGGGGCGACAGTGGGCACCGTCTCAGCGAACCAATGTTTTGTTAGGAGATGGAACCTGCCGGAAGTGTATCGATTAACTCCCTTTGCTTATTGAGCGTCACCCTTTCGGCCGGAAGTGGCAGGACAGCCTGTTCCTGCGCGTGCGCAGCTCGCGAGAAGCGGCTAATGAAAAGGGTAGTCGTCTCTCCGTGAAAGGAATTTTGGAGAGTTAAAAGTCGTGTAGGTTTAGCCAAGTAGAACCTTGAAACAGCGGATGCGGAGGTTCGCGGGAAATCATTTCAGTGTACACTTTGAGGCAGTCAAAATCGATGGACGTCACAATAAGACCATTGTTCTGATCTGGTTTAACGGGTCTTCTTAGATATGTACTCATTGTGTGTTTTCGGTGGAGGGACTTGTTTGGATGTGTTGGCGTAAGTATGTATATCAATGAAATAGATGAGGCGGAAGACAGAGTGTGTGTGTGTGTGTATGTGTGTGTGTGTGTGTGTGTGTGTGTGTGTGTGTGTGTGTGTGTGTGCGCGTGTGTGCGAGCGTGCGTGGGTGCGTGCGTGCGTGCGTGTGTGTATGTATATATGTGTGTGTGTGTGTATGTGTGTGGTGTGTGTTAGAGAGTTAGCGTTCGTGCTTGCAGGTCGGTGTGTGTGTATGTGTGTGTGTGTGTGTGTGTGTGTGTGTGTGTGTGTGTGTGTGTGTGTGTGTGTGTGTGTGTGTATGTGCAAGTGGGAAATAATCTGTCTAACTGCCTATATGTATGTCAGCGCGGGGCAGCGTTCAGATTATAATAATTATGCGCTTTTGTCTAAGCTTTGTGAAACTTAGACTCATAAACGAGAGAGCGACGGACAGACAGACAGACTGACAGGCAGTCAGCCACTGGGGTGGGAGAGAGACAGACACAGAGACAGAAAGACAGAGAGAGAACTAACCGACATGTCAAGAAGAGAAAGGCATGAGACAGCAAACAAGCAGACAGCATTTGTGTCTCCGTGGCCCGAGGTTCCGTGAATAATTTAGCAGCGCGACGCTGCCAACACAACGGGAGGCGTGAACACAACTGAATTATCTCCCTGTAAGCGCTCTTCTGTCTCCACGCACCGCTGCAAGGAATTCCGGAAAACAGAAATCACTTTCTGCAACGCTTGACGCCAGACAATTCCGTTTTAATCATCTCGATATCACTTTGGATAAATTGCTCTTAGTTTCCGCTTTTTCTTTGTTCTTTTTCATTTAGCAAAGTGCTAAAGCAGTGTGAAAGAGTCAAGTTTAGATTCAGTAAAAGAATAGTATCTGGTTGAAACAGATCCTGCTACGGACTGTCCGTCGCATGTACTGTCTTGCACACCACATTACGGAATTTGATGGCATCTTCTTTCTCAGCGTTCAGTTCTGTAAATGTGGCATAGGTGACCTAGATACGTGACCAACCTCTCCCCCCCCCCCCCTCCCCCAATTCCGTCAGATTTGTTCAACTTTATAATACGAGTTTTGTAAGTGATGGTGGTCACGTGCGACATAATTAATGTAATGGAACAATTATGAGATACATCTTGAGATGACCCGTTGCCTTGCCATAGAGTGTCAAGTCTATTATCAGGCACCTCTCTCTCTCTCTCTCTCTCTCTCTCTCTCTCTCTCTCTCTCTCTCTCACTCGTCTTCTTGGAGAACCCAATCTAGAACCGGTGCTTGTTTTTGACAAGTCACGTGGCCTTCCCGCCGTGCTTTGCTATCTCGCGTTCTCTCGGGACTTGGCCGTGGCTTTGTGACTGAACGAGGTATCCACCGAGACCGATTGGCGAGAGAACTGATAGTGAGTGCCTACTAATTACCAATAGGCAAGTTTTCGAAACTCGATAGCTGGGTTGTCTCCCCTGTAATAGCTCTTGTAGCTGTGGGAATTCCTTGGGCTCCAAACAATATGCATGTAATTTGCTGCCTCGCGTTTCTTTCCGTTGTTTTCCAAAACGTCACAGTGCATACGCGGCTTCCTTGTTTCTGACTCTTTCAACTCAGAACATTGTGCATTCGACAAGGAATGTGTGTTCTTTTGTCTTCGTCAGTGTACCTTTACCACTTTTTCTTCTGGTTTTGATGTATTTGTTTGTTTATATGAAGGTGTCGGAGAAAGAAATACTGACTGCGCATTAGGCGGTTTCAGAGGGGAAATCCTGCACTTGGTACAAGTGAAAGTTTGTAAATATAACAGCGTTCTCGCTGTGCGTCTGTCTGCGAGTGTATGAGTCCGAGTGTCTTGGTCCTTGTCGATTTGTGTTTCGTATAATGTTCACTATGTATTGTATATTTTGTAAGCGCCTAGGGCTATATTTAGATTAGGCGCACAAATGTTCATAATAATAATAATAATAATAATATAAGATGTAAGTGTTTCGTGCTCATGTTAAGTAGACACTTTCAAATAGAACCTGATATCGGAAGTGACGCAGTTTTTAAGCAAAGACCGAACGCACATAAAAACAAGTCGCGTAAGGCGAAAATACAACATTTAGTCAAGTAGCTGTCGAACTCACAGAATGAAACTGAACGCAATGCCATTTTTCAGCAAGACCTTATACTCGTAGCATCGTCAGTCCACCGCTCATGGCAAAGGCAGTGAAATTGACAAGAAGAGCGGGGTAGTAGTTGCGCTAAGAAGGATAGCACGCTTTTCTGTACCTCTCTTTGTTTTAACTTTCTGAGCGTGTTTTTAATCCAAACATATCATATCTATATGTTTTTGGAATCAGGAACCGACAAGGAATAAGATGAAAGTGTTTTTAAATTGATTTGGACAATTTAATTTTGATAATAATTTTTATATATTTAATTTTCAGAGCTTGTTTTTAATCCAAATATAACATATTTATATGTTTTTGGAATCAGAAAATGATGGAAAATAAGATGAACGTAAATTTGGATCGTTTTATAAATTTTTATTTTTTTTTACAATTTTCAGATTTTTAATGACGAAAGTCATTAATTAATTTTTAAGCCACCAAGCTGAAATGCAATACCGAAGTGCGGGCTTCGTCGAAGATTACTTGACCAAAATTTCAACCAATTTGGTTGAAAAATGAGGGCGTGACAGTGCCGCCTCAACTTTCACGAAAAGCCGGATATGACGTCATCAAAGACATTTATCAAAAAAATGAAAAAAACGTTCGGGGATATCAATCCCAGGAACTCTCATGTAAAATTTCATAAAGATCGGTCCAGTAGTTTAGTCTGAATCGCTCTACACACACACACAGACAGACAGACAGACACACACACACACACACACACACACACACACACACACACACACACACACACACACACACACACACACACACACACACACACACACATACACCACGACCCTCGTCTCGATTCCCCCCTCTACGTTAAAATATTTAGTCAAAACTTGACTAAATATAAAAAGAATACCTTGAGAAAAATTGTTATGCAACTTCTGAAGTTCACTAGACATGCGCAGATAAATATAAGACAATTTTCCAGTTTAACAACAATAGTTCCAGTGACAACACATGTACATTTGTCGTTAATAATTATCATCATTATCATTCTTTCTCAGCGTTCAGTTCTGTAAATGTGGCATAGGTGACCTAGATACGTGACCAACCTCTCCCCCCCCCCCCTCCCCCAATTTCAACTTGATAATGCGAGTTTTGTAAGTGATGGTGGTCACGTGCGACATAATAAATGTAATGGAACAATATGAGATACATCTTGAGATGACCCGTTGCCTTGCCATAGAGTGTCAAGTCTATTATCAGGCACCACTTTCTCTCTCTCTCTCTCTCTCTCTCTCTCTCTCTCTCTCTCTCTCTCTCTCTCTCTCTCTCTCTCTCTCTCTCTCTCTCTATCATTTAGAAGGCTAAGAAAGGCCTCCATCACCCAGGGGACTATTTCTTTCAATATTTAGATGACGCCCACTTTGCATGGTGTGAAAAAAATGCATGTACTTTATACAAATTACGTGTTCTCATATGTCATCATTGGGCCATGTTTTGGCGAAGCTGTCATTCTAAATTCTGTTGTGTCTTTCAATTTGCGCGCAAGGTAAGTTTAACATACATATAAAGATGAGTTGCATTAGCCAGCATTACCCAGCAAAGTCTGGACATTATTCCCCTACAGCTTTCGTGCATGACTGACTTCAGGCAATGCATCGAAGTCCCGACAAACAAAATTGCTATCCGACCTATTCCGACGAAGCAGTCGTTCTTACACTATAAGACCAGCCACCACCCACCACACCCCGCTCCACCCCGCCTCGTCGGCCCAGCCTGGAATTTGATGCGATAACATTTGGCATTTTTGATTTTCATTGCAAATCAGTTTAGTGGGGAAAAAAAACCAGTTTTTAATCAGTACTAACATTCATTTATGCACAGTCAATATTTTAGGAACGTTCAGACGGCCTCAGCGATAGTGTTTACAATCGTACGTTGAACCCCCTCACAGATTATGACAGCCCGGCCTTGTCTTAACTAGAACTAAACTCCCCTTTTGAGACCTTGAGTACATAGAGAATACTACATGGCTTGCTGTGTCCTACCAGATTTACACGAGGTTTTTTTTTAAAATATTGAACTGCGAGCGAAAGCGAGCTGTTCACTATTTGAAAAAGCAACGAGTGTAAATCTGGTACGACACAGCAAGCCATGTAGTATTCTGTTTATCTTACATACTGTACTTACGTGTATTTTACTGAAAATGTCTTGCAGTCGAGGCAGCTAAATTGAAGACGCTTGTTTTGGAACCTCGATCTCTTCTAAAGCCTCGTGCAATCTATTACGTCAAAGCAAAGAAACGTCACTCTGAAAGTGTGGCGTGACGTGTTAGTTCTAAAGATTCATCGAGGGTAATTAGCGAGCGCAATTTTTGTTTCTATAATGACGTTTGTCTCGGTGACTTTGGCATCATAAGCAGTGGAAA
>NC_090245.1:16864812-16915206 GCF_037325665.1 Littorina saxatilis
AAGGGAGGCAATTCTCATTTATTAGGGGATTGGTTGTCTGGCCTTGTTGTAGCACTGGTTCCGGTGAGCAACGTTAGTCTGCAACATTAGTCTCTGTCCAGTACTGTCTACGCTGCGTGCCACGATGGTCTAATGGTCGCTGAAACTCCGTCACCGGAACTGATTATTCTTCCGTAATGCGTTTTGGGGGCCAGGAAAAACTCGCCGCGCAACTCGCTTCCGACTTCGCCTGTACTCCCCTACCTTGATTTATGCCCCTTGTGTGTGTCGCTACAAATGAGCAGCAATGGGGGCGAGGTACAATTAGGAAATTGATCCCGCTGATCCGATTGATTCTTGGGAATAAATTAAGAAATTAGTGGAATGCATATGGCTTTATTTATCGGAGACAATTCGGTGAAGTCGTATTTTTAGCCGGGAAAAACTCTACGGGTGAAAGAGATGTGGAGGTTGGTTGGGGATGATAACTAACTCCCTACATTATCTGATTGATTGAAGGGCAAAAAATAGAATTTAACATTCTGGGCATGTTGTTAACTAATTGATTAAGTCCATCTGTGCAATTAGTTGAAAGCTAGAAAAGTTATACGGGAGGGGAGGTCGTTTTGTAAGTCAAATTGATTACGTTGATTTGTACAATTTACTTTTTTCTTCCGAAGCTGATATTTGATTGGGCAAAGGGAGATAACTGTATTGTCCAAATTCATGCAGACACGTAAAGAATCGGATGGCACTTTAGCACCATATCGCATATACCAAGGTAAACATAGACAACCGCATCGTTGGCATCACACATATATGAATAAATAAAACGAGAAAAATCACTCTATATTATATTATATTACACAGCAAAGAGTTACATTAATGCTTATGTGTGTGTATATCGCTGTTGCCATGTATTCTTGATGATGCCGTTGTTGCTTTTCTTTTTTATTAACTAAGTCAAAAAGAACCAGGACATTTGTTTATTTAAAAAAAGGGCTGAAATCAAAACCAAGACAGAGATGGATCTTAATTGTTAATAATCTGGCTGCATCAGAGGTTAAGAAAAAAAGAGAAAAAACAGCATTGCCCAACAATTTCATTAGGGGGACATTTCTCCGATGGCATTACACACGCGAGGCAATGATCAACAAAAGGAAAGGATAATGGGAAAAGATATAATAGATGGAGATGCTCGGAGCTAGAATCTATGATTGTTGCATAAAACTTTCGTTTCTATGGGCCGTTTGTCATGTACGTAAGCAATACAACCGCTAGAGTTCACTACCACTATTAACGACCACCAGCGCTACTACGAATACCACAACATCTTCAGCTGTAGCCATGCTCATCTAGAATCTATGGTTGTCAGAAAAAGTGTTTCTGGAGACCTTGAGTCATGTACATCCCCGCAAGAGCAACAACAACCATCAACGACCACCTCCGCCACTGCGACCTCTAAAAAAGCTTCAGCGGTATAGCCATCATGCCGATTCTTCTACTCGAAGATGTATTCTTTCCTGTGTAAACCTGTTTGGCAACTACATCAGTTCCGTTCAAGCTTTTATGCGATTAGAGCGTCATTCAACATGGACTCAGTACCAAAACTCGACAGCCTGGCTGCGATTTGCACAGAGTGAGAATTTTGTTGAAAGATTAATTTCGAAAGTGGCACTTATGTCAATCTAAATAAAAAATAAACCTCCCATTCTGCACCGTAAAGTATCCTGGCTGCAGATTGGTGTTATGTGGCCAATAACAATATTGCTCTTATACCCACGTTAAAGTTTGGGCTGATCTGTGCTGGTTGACAAGATGGGAAGGAATGTATCTTTAAAAGGAACAGTCTTACAACAGATTACAAAATGTAAACCGTAAACGTGTTGTTGTTGTTGTTGTTGTTGTTGTGGTGGTGGTGGTAGTGGTGGTTGTTGTTGTTGTTGTTGTTGTTGTTGTTGTTGTTGTTGTTGTTGTTGATGTTGCTCTTCTTCTTCTTCTTCTTCTTCTTCTTCTTCTTCTTTCGTATGAAGTCAATAAAGCCAGTCCTTAGAAGTCCGACCATGACTCGTCTCCTTACCAGGCTGATGACTTAATTTCTGACTGTTGGTGATGCGCCCTTGAAGTTGTTAATGGTCCTTCCCTCTCCGACCTTCTTCGGGGATTGGTTCGTTGACTCCCTTCTACATTGATTCTTGCTCGGTCAGAACATCAGACTCAGTAGAAAGTAACAGGGAATTTAGTTCCTGGATGATTCACCCATACTGGTCCGTGATTGGGGTTAGGGTAGGTATTCGTGTGTGTTTGTTTGTTTCTTTGTGTGTGTGTGTGTGTGTGTTTGTGTGAGTATGTGTGAGTATGTGTGTGTGTGTGTGTGTGTGTGTTTGTTTGTGTGAGTAGGTGTGTGTGTTGTGTTGTGTGTGTATATGTGTGTGTGTATGTGTGTTTTTGTGCGTGTGTGTGTGTGTGTGTGTGTGTCTGTCTGTGTGTGTGTGTTTTCGTACGTACGTGCCTGCGTGCGTGTGTGCGTGTCTAACGGCCTGTGTGTCTGTCTGTCTGACTGTCTATCTGTGTGTCTGATGACCGTCTCTTACCCCCCCCCTCCCCCCCTTCCCCCCCCCCCCCTTGCCTCCATGCATTTCTGTGCTTTGAAATTTTTGATTGATGGTTATAGATGAAGTTCAAAAAGTTACGATACAATCCCAAAACTTCAACAAATCCAACCATAGAAAGTTCCGTTCACAACGAGGAAAGGTCAATGATTAATGATGATAAAATTGCAGCGGAGCCAACCTTAGTGAAATGTAAGACCTTGTATGAGAAACTTTTCTGTTGAGCCTTCTCCACACGCATTTAACCGTGAATCCTTCCCCGTTTGCACAACCGCCATCTATTCATGTGATCTCTCTCCTCTGCTAGACAAGTGTCGGTAAAAGCCCCGCGCGCGGATAATTCATAACTACACCAATAACCGTATATCGCACTCGGAAGTGACGTTCCTGTGCTGAGGTGATGAATGCTGGGAAGGAAAGAATGTCCCGAGACTCTCAGTGCCACGGGATTCTGGGAAGAGGGAGAAGAGAGAGTGAGAGTGAGGTAGAAAGAGAGACAGACAGACAGACAGACAGGCAGGCAGGCAGACAGTCAGACAGATAGACAGAGAAGACAAGAGGGGGAGAGAGGGAGAGAGAGAAGAAAGAAAGAGAGAGAGAGAGAAAGAGGTACTGAGAGAGACAGAGAGACACAGAGAGAGAGAGAGAGAGAGACAGAGCGAGATAGAGAGAGGTGCATGGTAGGAGGGGAGTTTTGGGGTTCTGATGAATCGTTCGCGAAGAAGAGAGCGCCTGGATCGAGAGAGGTAGTAAACTATCTATGGAGATTGAAGAAATGACGGGTTCTGATCGTTTGGCAAGATTACATGCTGAGGAATGGTGGGGTGTAACTTTGCTGCGTAAACAGTCCCTCTCACCTTTGCAATAGCAAAGTCGAGTTTTTGCTTTATTTTGTTTGGTGTTCTTTTCCTAGAAATGTTTATCCGCCGTATTCGTTTACTTGAGATGTTCTTTGTTGTTTTTATTTTGGTTCTACTTCTATTTTTTTGTTCAATTTAAAAAAAAAAATTCAAACCTTATTTTTGTCCGTCAATTTATGTGATGTGGTTCCGTAACTCTGCCAATTGCGATACGAGTGGAATGGAATGTAAGTTACGGAAAGCGAGTATCATCCTTGAATGGTATAACTGTTAATATAAACTTTACTCTTGCTGTCTTGAGAGAAAACAAAGACATTCTCCTTCCTCTATTAAATCACACTCTCCGTTCTCTGTGTTATTTCTTCTCAAGCTTATTTTCAAGAGAGATGGAGAGAGAGAGAGAGACACACACACACAAACACACACACACACACACACACACACACACACACACACACACACACACACACACACACACACACACACACACACACACACACACACACACACACACACACACACACACACACACACATAGACAAAGACAGAGAGAGAGAGAGAGAGAGAGAGAGAGAGAGAGAGAGACAGACAGACAGACAGACAGACAGACAGACAGGCAGAAGGACAGACAGGGACAGAGAGACAGAGAGAGTCCAATCTGCAGCTCCCTCCCCCAAAGAATCTCCACTGGATCCCCCATTGTCCTGTGGCACAAAGCTGCAAAGAAGACATACGACTCCAAGGTCAAGTTGTGCTGCAAATCAGCTGCACGCGCTTCGCTGACACAATAGTGCTTAGGACAACCGAGTGAAGTTTCTGTTGAAAAAATCGTGAACTTTCTTTTGGACAAATCATGTTTGTATAGGAACACTCGTGGGGTTTTGTATTGAAAAATTCGAGAAATTTCTGTTTACTAATTCGTGAAGGTTCTGTGGGAACGTTATTTAAGTTCTCTTGGAAAGTTCGTGGTGCTTGACAAGTATAGATGGGATCGACCTGGTTCTCGGTCTGTTATTTGGGACTTGAAATGTTGAGAGATTTCTCCCATTGTCGTTCTGGCTGTGGTAGTAGATGTGATGTGAGACTTGGCATTGATGAAAAGAAGAGTGACTGACTGACTGACTGGCGTTCAATGTAGAGTCTGCCTTTATCCTTTGCCACATTCTTTTCGTTGGTTTCGGAGTCTTGGTGTGGTGTATATCAATCTTATGATGGACAAGTTTCACAAGTTTTTAATAAGGTTTTGGCCCCAGAGGGCTAAGAAACCACACCGTAACAACATTAATCCAATAATAAACATGCAAGCATATATATATATACTAAACACAAATCATTACAATAAGAAATATCATGCCAAATCCACACAAAATACCTTTCCATCCTAAATTGACCGGCTGAAAGATAGACGAATAAAAACTTGCAATAGGCATTTAAGTCTGAATTGTCATACTTATTAGATTACAGAGCCCTGGGATGTCCAGTCAATTGTGCACCTGAATTGTTGCATCCTGAACAGCATAGAAGGCCACATTCCTTTAAATGCGCACGATTGTTCCACCTTGATATTTGTGTATCTTGTGAGAGTGACCGTGGTTGGGACTTCATGGAACTAACAGATATATCCTTTCAACTCCTTTTGGAGACACATACACGGTTGTTCTACGATGCAAAAATCAAACGAATGTAGTATTCGTAGAAATTATGAGGACGAAAACTTGACTGTATCAAGCTTACTTCTTCTAATCTTGTATCCTTTGTCGAAGAAAACAAGTCATTTGTTTCCATCTGCCAACTCCCACCCCTTACCTTTTCTGTCTTTCTTAGACAAAATATTATTCTAATGTATTTTATCTTTTCTTTCCGACAATCTTTAGATATCTAGATAATGTTTGGAAATGGTACATATTCAAAATGTGAAGACATTAATCTGAGTCAGGCAAGATTTTTCGATTTTTCATGATTTTGTCTTTCAGTCCTGGAGATACAAAATCAATGTTTTCTCAGAGCTAAGAGGAGTTTTCAATGCCTCAGGTCCCAGTAATGGATGGGTTGTGAATAATGGGCACCTATGCAGTGAAAGCTTCACAGGGTGATTTTTCTTTTCGTTACTGAATGACTTTTTTTCATCTCACGGACAAGACAAAATCGATGAAGCTGTAGAACATCGGAGATGGCGGTGGTTTAGACGATTTCGAGATAAATGCTCGCCTGTAACATTTTCAAATATCGGGACTTTTCTTTTAACGCCAAGCTATTTGGCCATCTTGCTGCTAAAAATCTACCTTTGTAGTTTCTGTTTACGCATGTGTGTGATGTGACTTTTATGTTCTGTGTTTGTCAATGGCGACAAAAGACACTTATATGTAAAGGTTGAGGATGTCTCAGAACCGCACAGGGTTTGAATTTGAAGCGTGATTTTATGGAGAGGTTTAGAATTTGTTTCTCGAAAAATGTTACCTCATTCAAAAAAATTTGCCTCAGACATAATTATCCAGAAAGTGAATACTTGACTACACATTTTCGACGAGAGAACTTCGCTTTCATTCATACTGCATAAAGAAAGCTTATCATTTAGCCATAAGAATCAGTAATATTCGAAAGTGTCATGCATATTTAAGCTATTGAACTCTGAGGTGTGTTTATAACCTGCCCTGTTATATAGTGCTATATGTCTTATGTTCCATCAATGTCTTGTTTGTATTATTGTTATGTACCACGCCTGAATTTCTCTATGAGATAATAAAGTATTCTTATTCTTATTCTTATTCTTATCAACAAAGTAGACGGTATAAAGCATCAAAGCTTAAAGGCACAGTAAGCCTCCCGTACACCATCACAGATATACTGTCAGGCTTTTACACACAGTACAAACACCCTTCCATTTGAACGCTCACCAAACGGGAACATCCTAGGTGCCTTACGCAAAGAGCGAGCAATTTTTAAAGAATTAATTTTGCGCCGATTGCTCAGAGACAATCGGACCGTGGTGCGTTTTGGCGCCAGACCTAACTTTTAAAATCTAAATAATAAAAAACGCTCGCGCTGGACCCGAGTACTCTTCAGACTGGCTCGCTCCCCCAGTATGAAAGGTTTTGTCTTGTGCACGTTTAAAGGCAGAGTAAGCCTCCCGTAAACCATCACAGATACGGTCAGGCTTTTACACACAGTACAAACACCCTTTCATTTAAACACTCACCAATTGAGAACATCCTAGGTGCCCTCCGTAAAGAGCGAACAATTTTCAAAGAATTTATTTTTGCGTGGTTTATCTTACCCCTGAGCCATCGTGAACCCGTGTGATCCAGTTTTCCCTTTTCACAATGCAGTCGTCATTGTTAGTCATTTGAATGCGACTCGACGTGAGCTTATCTACAATAGCACGTTTTTTTATGCACGAAACAACGGCTGTGGTTCACAAGAACTCTAGCGATGGCTTTTGACTGTTGAGAGGAACGGCGATTTGCACTGATAAACCGGCCGTCGTCTGCTACGACCCTTGCGTGACCCTGCTTCCGGGCTTTTCTTTTTTTAAACTTTCACAACTTCGAATTGTTCTGATCTTGTCTTGATGAAAAACGAATTCTTTTATGATTAAAGAATGTTTGTGTAACAAGCTGTCAATTTATTATTTAGATTTTAAAAGTTAGGTCTAGCGCAAAAACGAGGCGCCGTTGTTGTTAACGGAACAAGTCTACGAAAATAAATTCTTGGAAAATGTCTCACGCTCGACAGAAAGCAGCCAGGATGTTCCCGTTCGGTGAGCGTTCAAATGGAAGTATGCTTGTACTGTATTTAGACGCTCGGGGAGCTCTGTGATGGTTTACGGGAGGCTTACTGTGCCTTTAAGACCAAGTGATTGCTCTGTGTGAATTACAGGCATTCCCTTTGCTATATAAATACATTGCATGCGAGCCGAGGATGTGCGTGGTGACTGGCCTTTCTCTTTTATTTGATCACAGTGAAAAATATACTGCCGACCCTCTTCATAACTTAACAATATAAATGTTTGGAATGCCTGTGGTGTGAATGTTGGTTTCTGAAATTAAACTTGAGCGATTGTTCTGTGTGTGCTGATCTCTACAATCGTAAACGAGTGGCTGGTCTCGGGATCCAACATCTGAGAAAAGTTCCTCATAACAGAGACATAGTCTCTGCTCATAATATGTTTAATACGGAGTGTTTATTCTGTGCAGGTGTTGCTCTTTATAATTATAGTCATAATTGAGTGGTTGGCCTCTGAAGCCAAGGTTATTATTATTATTATTATTATTCATTTTTCAGGACGTTTCGTACTATGAACAGTACAACAAATATTTCCTTGAAAGCATTTAGAGACGGTGCTGTTACGACCTGAGCGCGAGAAAATTTGGGTTGAAGATGAATTTCAGTTTGGATAGGAAACATATCGCGACCCCCGAAATAAACTGCACATGCACCCAAAAATACCGAGAAAGTTATGTCAATACACAAAAAAAATGGAATATATGAAAGTAAATCACGAAATGCAGATGATGAAGATTTCAAACGTACCTGTTGTTTTGGGCGTGTGCTGCTGGTGCGCGGGTCTGTGGCTTCTTGATTCCAAAGTGCTCGTGCATGTCAAGGTCACAGCCTCTCTTTACGTTCCAAGAGGTAAGAAGCCGGCTGGCTTCCCTTTCACCCCTGTGCGCCACAGGCGTTTGACTTTAGATCGTAATGGCTTGAAACATCGAGCCCTTTTGATCTAAAACAGCTAACCCCGAGAGTCACATTGGGCAGGCCTGTTTGTGTGTGCGTGTGATGATGCGGGAAATAACTAGCGCGCAAAGCCTGGTGTCTCAAACCACCCGCTGGCTGGCTGTTCTATCAGGCTGCCTGGCTGGCTGTTGCTCCGTGTGAATTCCTCCCACCGCCAAGTCGTTTTTGTGGTTTATTTCGCATTTAGGTCCCAGGTAACATTATACAGTTTTAATACGATCAATCGGACCTATTATCAAGTTAGTGTATCAACTTTTGAACGAACTGCGCCCAGTAGTTTCCCAGCAATAAGCTGTTAAGTCGAGACAGACAATCAATCAATCAATCAATGAGGCTTATCAGTGATGCCGTGTGAGATGAAATTTTATACGGCCAGTAGATTGCAGCCATGTCGGCGCATATTTACTTTTCACGGCCTTATTCCAAGTCACACGGGTATGGTAGACAATTATTAACTGTGCCTAAGCAATTTTGCCAGGAAAGACCCTTTTGTCAATCGTGGGATCTTTAACGTGCACACCCAATGTAGTGTACACGGGGGGTGGTTCGGACACCGAAGAGAGTCTGCACACAAAGTTGACTCTGTGAAATAAATTTCCGCCGAACCTGGGATCGAACTCACGCTGACAGCGGCCAACTGAATACAAATCCAGCGCGCTACCAACTGAGCTATATCCCCGCTCCACACATACACACACAGACACACAATTAAAGTCTGTTGGACCCTAGTACTGCGTACTCGGGGATAAATTGACAGCTTGTTACACAAACATTCTTAAATCATAAAAGAATTATTTTTTCATCAAGACAAGATCAGTACAATTCGAAGTTTTGAAAGTTTGAAAAAAGAAAAGCCCGGAAGCAGGATCACGCAAGGTCGTGGTTCTCGTAGCAGACGACGGTTTAGAGGCATCGCCAGTTCCTCTGAACAGTCAAAAGCCATCGCTAGAGTTCTTGTGAACCACAGCCGTTTGTTTCGTGCATAGTGAGAGGTACATAATAACGTGCTATTGCAGATAAGCTCACATCTAGTCGCATTCAAATTACTAACTGACGACTACATTGTGAAAAAGGGAAACTGGATCACACGGGTTTACGATGGCTCAGGGGTAAGATAAACCACGCAAAAATAAATTCTTTGAAAATTGCTCGCTCTTTACGGAGGGCACCTAGGATGTTCCCGTTTGGTGAGCGTTCAAATGGAAGGGTGCTTGTACTGTGTGTAAAAGCCTGACAATATCTGTGATGGTTTACGGGAGGCTTACTGTGCCTTAAATAACAGCCGCTAAATGGCAAATGTTACAGGACTATAAATGCACAGATTTATAAAGGAAAGAGTAAATCAGTCTTTGTAAAACAACAACAACAACAACAACAAAACTGAATATTATATCACAGCAGAGGAATCTTAACGTTGTATACTAATAAACACCATAAATGCAAGGGAGTTATGTTGGGATGTATTGTTGAAGATGATTACATTGATCACCAAAGTCATGCAGCACTTTTAAGTAAAGAGAGTTCTGTGAATCTGAAGCCGGATTGTTACACCCCCGGTATAGGGGTGTGTATAGGATTCGGTCGATGTGTTTGTTTGTTTGTTTGTTTGTGTGTTTGTGTTCGCATATAGATCTCAAGAATGAACGGACCGATCGTCACCAAACTTGGTGAACAGGTTCTATACATTCCTGAGACGGTCCTTACAAAAATTGGGACCAGTCAAACACACGATTAGGGAGTTATTGGTGGATTAAGATTCTACAAGGACTTATAGAGGGACATATTAATGGTCAAAGGGAAATAACCTTCTCAGTTGGTGGCAGTGAGAATGGTAAGGACGGGGGTGTTTTTCCTACCTCGGAGGAATTTCTTGTTATTAATGGGGCCAAGTGGATTTCGCGCAGTCTACTGCTCGAAGCTCTGGCACTGAATTTTTGTTTAAAATCAATGAGTCTTATATCGCGCATATTCCGTGGGTACAGTTCTAGGCGCTCTGCAGTGATGCCGTGTGAGATGAAATTTTATACGGCCAGTAGATTGCAGCCATTTCGGCGCATATTTACCTTTCACGGCCTATTATTCCAAGTCACACGGGTATAGGTAGACAATTATTAACTGTGCCTGAGCAATTTTGCCAGGAAAGACCCTTTTGTCAATCGTGGGATCTTTAACGTGCACACCCAATGTAGTGTACACGGGGGGAGGTTCGGACACCGAAGAGAGTCTGCACACAAAGTTGACTCTGTGAAATAAATTTCCGCCGAACCTGGGATCGAACTCACGCTGACAGCGGCCAACTGAATACAAATCCAGCGCGCTACCAACTGAGCTATGTCCCCGCGAAGTCAACTTAGGGCTCAATATACGATTTTCGGACATAACTCCCTCGTGTTTGTATGGGTTGTTGACGAGAACACGTGTTTCCGACACTCCGCTCGCTAGTGATTGGCCCATCCAATGTTTGGCAGATGTTTTGCAAGAAAAGGTCACTCTCCCACAAGACATACAAACCCGACGGTGTTATTTTCGGAGTTCGTCTATTAAGGATGACCTTGATGACCTTTAACTGAAGTGAACACCCTACATTTCTTCTATTACTTAAAACGGTCGAACTCCATTCCTGGAACCGAGGAACACAGAAGCTTGCAACGATCGTGGAACTAATTTTCGACGTGTTTCGCCGATACTGTTTGTGTAAAACAAGTGCAGTCGTCCTTTTGGAACAGAAGTCGATGACCGTTATCCGGAAGAGGTTGATGACTTCACGTTTAATCTGACTGATGTGTTTCCACTGAGCAACTTAATGATCTTTCCCTTTAAGGTACATTGCCTCGAACGGTCTGTGACATTTACAAAGCACGATACAGCCTTTTTTTTCTCTTTGTCTCTGTGTCAACATGTGTAAACGTTTTTAAAAAAATGAAAAAAGAAGAAGAACAACAACATGTTTACAAGTAAGAAAAAACACGCACGAGTAACATTTAAAGTTACTGTCCTTGACACTACCAGGTGCACGTACGGGGCTCCCAGTGCTTTTAGTCATGCCTCAGGCACATTTGAAATTGTACGAAAGTGTTATCAACCTTCTTGCAAGGAGTCGAAAACTGCAATTCTTTTACGAATCAATTGTTATCATTGTCTAGGCAGGAAAGCGTGGCCGTCGATCAGGCTCAAATCATGCCGGTCCCGCACGTGAACTAATTACGTCTAAAGCCTACATAGAAGTCTATTAGTCTCGGCCAGGGGTAGAATTCTTTCCATTTTGGGTTCTTTACGTCAAGACATTGAGTTTGATTACGTAAGACAATTGCAACAGATAGTATGTATAGGTCCATTTTGGCATACCACACACACCTTCAGCCCCAGAAACCGCATCTTGAGAAATGTTAATTACATTTTGCGGGAAAGGCGAACTGACAAACCGCATACAATTTCGTTTGGCTGGCAACACTAAAGATATGTGTGGTCATCTGTGGGATAGTTTTGTAAAGCTTTTGACTGATCATATCGTAATCTCCGACAAAAAGAAAAATCGTTGCTTCAGCAAGGTTGACCTGCACTGCATCTTTAAGGAGTGAGTTTAAAGGGACACTTTATGAATGTTAACTTTCTGTGTGTAACTTTCTGTCAAAGAAATGTCAGTGTCACAGATGTCCCGAAAGTGATGCACAGCGTGCAAACACCTATCTCGGTCTGCCTGTCAGTCTGTACTGTCTGTCTACCTGCCTGTAATGTCGGTCTGGCTGTGTGGCTGGCTGATTGGCTGGCTACCTGTCTGGGTGTGTGGCTGATTGGCTGACTGGCTGGCTTCGTGGATGTGTGGCTCTAGTCCAACAACCTGAAGTTTATTTCTGGTGGTATTGTTCACAGTCTGCAACGTTTCTCATGAGAACTAGTGTACACAAGCGACCCAGGGCCAAGAAAAAGAATCACGCTCACAAACTGAGTCCCGTATATTTCACTCACGCACATCGGACACCATTCATTAGACAGGCACCTGCGATTTCGACCGGACTTTCCCAGGAAAGTTCTCCTCAAACGCTAGACACTTTCGCAAAATCCGGGCACTCTAGAGGGTCTTTACGACAATCGGCAAGCGGCCACGGGGAGCATAATCACACCGCAGCCAATCAGCGTCACGTGCCGTAAACCGGACCGCACTGTCGTAAATTCTCTCCATCGAGTCTTTTACTGTTGCGGCTTCATCTAGGAAAGGTCGCCAGGAGAGGTAGGGGGGTCGAATCCTGCACTTTCCCCTCGAAATATAGCCAAGAAGGGGAACGATGTAGAGGCTTTATCGGCTGTTTGGTTTTGCCGGTTGTGGGTTTTATTCAAGACAAAAAGAGAGGTAACATAGCTACAAACTCTGACAAAAACTATGTAATATGTTTCCAAATGATGCCGTGACGGAGAAATTCTGGAAGCAAATTGTGTCCTAGCCTCTCATGATCTGTTTGATGTGTTTGCTTACAGTGATTACATATCGGATATTTTGGGCTTGCTAATTTGTGGATTTTAACGCTTCGTCAACCACAGCATTTGAATAAGCTTAGCCTTATTAGTTTCGGGAAGATTTTGGTATTAAGCATCAAATGTGCATCCGGAGGGATCCATTAAAAGCGATTCTCTTATTTATGTACCGTAAAATGAGACGTGTTAGTGGTGTGATTAACGTGTGTGTGTGTGTGTGTGTGTGTGTGTGTGTGTGTGTGTGTGTGTGTGTGTGTGTGTGTGTTGTGTGTGTGTGTGTGTGTGTGTGTGTGATGTGTGTGTGTGTGTGTGTGACTGTGTGTGTGTGTGTGTGTGACTGTGTGTGTATGTGTGTGTGTGTGTGTGTGTGTGATGTGTGTGTGTGTGTGTGACTGTGTGTGTGTGTGTGTGTGTGTGTGTGTGTGTGTGTGTGTGATGTGTGTGTGTGTGTGTGACTGTGTGTGTGTGTGTGTGTGTGATGTGTGTGTGTGTTTGTGTGTGGGTGTATGTGTGTGTGTGAGTGTGTTAGTGTGTGTTTAGCGTGAGAGCGTGTGTGTGTGTGTGTGTGTGTGTGTGTGTGTGTGTGTGTGTGTGTGTGTGTGTGTGTGTGTGTGTGTGTGTGTGTGTGTTATGAACTCGATAGAGCACTGCAATATTACCCTTTTCAAGATACCTGTCCTCTTTACAAATAATATCTGATTGCCCTTTGAGGCTGACTTAGTAGTCAGAAAAGCATAACCACCAGTTTGTTTCTGAAATATACAGTTATTAATTTAAGGTACGGACTTTACAGACACAAAATGTAAATGAAAAGAACAGCGCATTTTTCTGAGCTGCATGTAAAAAATAAAGACCTTGTTCTTCCTTTTATGCTTCATTTTTGATGTGCACCCAAATAGCAGCTCCTTCTTCAAAAGAAATCAAATAAGACTTTATTCTTCTTGTTATTTGATTGTTCCTTGCTGATAAAAGTAACTTTTCCTCATTCTTGTATTCTCCCTTTTCGTTCTGCTCGTCAAAAAAAAAATTCTGTCTTTGCCTTGAAAATAATTCTCTTTTTATTGAGTCTGATTGTGGTTTGACATTGGCTTGTGTTTTATTGTACAAGACCTCCAGGAAAAAGGGTGACATCACGTAATATCTATCGCTTTCCGTGCTTATTGACATTGGCTTGTGTTTTATTGTACAAGACCTCCAGGAAAAAGGGTGACATCACGTAATATCTATCGCTTTCCGTGCTTATTGACATTGCTTCGTCGTCTGTTGCGTCTCCCAGACCTTCTTCTGCTCACCATTCTAACTTCCCTTGTCAATAAATCCTCTATTTTGCTTCTCATTCTCTCCCCTTCTCTGGTGCCGCAGCGCAACCTCTTATTGTTCACGTCCCGCCTCGAGAGAAAAGAGTCCGCGTCACGTTCCCTGCGTAAGGTTACATGCAGTTAAGTTTGGCGCGCGGATTTTTCGCGCAGCCGAAACACGCGGAGGAGCAGTTAGTCACGTCCCGTTCCATGGCCGTTTGTTGAGATTCGTTTAAAGGGTAGGATAGAATAGAGAAAAGGACCTGCTGTGGTGATTCCCACGAAGATGTCACAGAAGGCTTGGATTGGAAATGTTGCCAAAAAAGCATGAAAGGGTAAAATGAAGATAAAAGAACTTAATGAGATTTAGGTTTTTATTTCATTAAATGTGCTTGTTGAACTTGATGAATCTGTGCATTGCGTCATTGATTTGATCTGAATTTCCTTGAGAATTTATTCCGACAAAGCACGTTCATTAATTTTTTTTTAAAGGTAAAGCTCCATTTGCGTGAAATTTTGTGTTAATTGGTTGTCGATTGTGTCTAATGGGAATCGTGACCACCGATTACAATGCAAATTTGCTTCTGTTCTTCCAAACAAGAACATCCTATTGCACTGACCAATCTTACGTGACATCTTCTAAATATGCAGATTTCACTTTTGTTCCAGAAGCAGCTCTCAACATGGGTATGATTTAGATGAGACAGACGCATTAGCAATAAAACAAACCAAAAAAAGATGCCAATATCATTCTGTGGAATGGACTGGTCTCCACGTGTAGCGGCAACAAGAAGAAGAAGAAGATTCTGTGGAAAAGAATTTGGTGATCAACTTTGAGTCAGTCCTGTTACACTGCTTTAATTGTCATGGAAACACTTTCTTGTATGCATCGTACTTTTAGCTATCCTGGCGTTTGTGATTGGGTGCACAGCGTAGGGAACGACAACTACATATGAATCTACAGTGTCAGTACAGAGAAGTTTTAGGATGAAAGTCGTTCGCTCATTACAATGCTTCATATTCTCTCACGTGCCAGGAGGCTGGTACCGCACCACTCTCACTTACTGTTGTCTACAATAAGAGAGCTAAATTCGTTCTGTTACGTAGAGCGGAACAAACAGCAGCATCATAAAAGCCACGGATCGAAGCAAAAGAGCAACCTACCCCCCAAAAAGAAAGAGAATAATAAAAAGGAGAGCGAATCTCCAGAAGGGCAGGGGTCACAGCAAACGACAGAATAAAACGGATCGCTCTGGGTCCACATCATTACAGTTATCGGCGCGAGCATCTCTTGCATGACCCGCCCATCCCTGCCCACAAGCCCTGTCTTTGTTTCCAGTTTTCACAAACCCCAATGTGAAGAATGGCTCGGCCCAGCAGAGCCTGATTAATGGCGACAAATTGATTGATTATTTGATCGATTTTGAAGCCCGCCGTCCATTTGTTCACCCCCGCTGCTCGCCCTTGGAAATCGAGTGTGAACAGCCGTCACAAGGTGGCGCTGTGCTCATCCGTCATCCGCCGCCAGGAGTCGCCCTATTACACATGACGTCATTCTTCAAGTCGTTGCTCTTGCGCGTTGGGTTTTTAAGACTGCGCAGAAAAGCAAGTGCAAGTTGCAGGCAATAACTGTGGTACTGTTTTATTGATGAGGGCGGACGGCTGGGAGATTTGTTGTTCCTTTTTCGCTGGTGAAGTACAAAGAGGGGGAGAAAATGCTGACTTGTGAACATTTCTCATGTTTTTCTCTGTAAAACTTGAACATGTCCAAGTGTCAGTCTGTCTGTTCTTCTTGTTGAAGTTGTTGTTGTTGTTGTTGTTGTTGTTGTTGTTGTTGTTGTTGTTGTTGTTGTTGTTGTTGTTGTTGTTGTTGTTGCCTAACGGATTCTGTTTCTCCTTTTACCCTTGTTAAGTCATTCTTGTATAGAATATAGTCAATTTTTGTGAAGATTTTAGTCAAGCAGTATGTAAGAAATGTTAAGTCCTTTGTACTGGAAACTTGCATTCTCCCAGTAAGGTAATATATTGTACTACGTTTCAAGCCCCTGGAGCAAATTTTTGATTACTGCCTTTGTGAACAAGAAACAATTGACAAGTGGCTCTATCCCATCTTCCCCCTTTCCCCGTCGCGATATAACCTTCGTGGTTGAAAACGACGTTAAACACCAAATAAAGAAAGAAAGAAATTTGTTGTTGTTGGTGTTGTTTTTGTTGTTGTTGATAAGATGGTTCGATTGGTTTGGTCGATAGGTTGGTTTAGTTGGTTGCTAGACAGGTCTTGAACATGCTAGGCCACAGTAGCTGCTCCAATTACGACATCCGAAAAGTACGTTTGTTTTGAAACCACACGGAAATCGAGACTTGAAAAAGAGCTTGCCATCTCTTCCCCATGGAGATTGAAATAAATGAATGTGAGCTAGAAAGCGCACAGTCAGCAACCTCACGCGCGTTGAAATCACCATAGCAAAGAAACCTGACTTCATATCAAAGAAAAGTATAACCAGATAAACTGACACTCCGTAAAAAATCCACTTATCATCTGTTCGTTCATCAGTGTCAGCTTAGCTCACAGACCAAAACGCAATCACAGCTAGCCGACGGAGTTTCATTTTCCCTCTCACTCACACATTTCCGGCACTGATTAGCGTGACTTTTGCCACTTTGGTTTCGTCTCCTGATTAATTAGTGTGTGTGTTCCCCTGCACGTAAGCCTCTGATTTCTGCTAGACTGGTTCTCCATTCTCATTTTCCCCAATGCGATTGGCTTTTAGAGCGAGAGCAGTCCCCGTGATGGCTGCGTTGGCTTGCCTTACAAGTCGGGTAATCACGCAAAAGACTTTTGTAATAATGACATGAGCAGGGCTCTTGCGTCACACAATGAGAGATGCGATTGTGCCTGTCTTTGTCCGTGCCTGGGGCGTGCGTATTATACTGAAGTACTGATCCATTGCGTCTCCCTTGGTGTTGTGTGGGTTTGTCTGAAGCTGTGCACATCGAGGTGAGCACTGAAAAGTGCAGCCATATCAGAAGATGTTCGGAAATAATTCTGTCGTGTTTTGTCAATAACAACGTTCCAGCAACTTACCTTTCTTGTTTTTTGATTCTGTCGTGTTTGTTTGGGTGTGAAAGACTGACTAGTAAACTATTTGTGTCTCCCATGCTAGTGACTATCTGGGGCATGACATGTTTATACACTGAATGTTGTAAAAGAGTCATACTCTTTCTTTATGGTTTAAACACAATTTTATTCAAAATACATGACATGAAACAATTGACAAAAATGCAGCTAGGACACGAACTCAAGCAGATGCTTATTTGACGTGACCATAACAATGCTAAGTTACACAAGTTTTCATGATGGTGGACAACACAATTATTAACCAGAAGAACAAAATGTAGGAGGGGGGTATGGGGAACTTAATCAAAACAGGAGGATTTACAGAGAAGAAAAAAAATTAATCAAATAAAAAAATAAAAGACAAACTTTCCCAAGTGACATTTTAGGCCAGTCATTAGTGAGGTGCACTTACCTTGATCGTGGTGTGGGGGCTTGTGTGCCTTGACAACCTCCGGAGCTATGTCGGCGGGGACCTCGTGTCCCTGGTAGGTCCAACCATGCCGAACAGATCCGCGTGAGGTAGAGGCCAGACTAAAATTTGTACCCTGGTCCTCCAGGTTGGGGGTTCAGCTTAGGGCCAACAACTCTAATTGGTAAAACCGAGTGAGTTACAGAAACAGCGACAAAGAGTCGCTGCCCTACACGCCACCAGGCGTGAAAGGCAGTAAGTAAGTAAGTATTAGTGAGGGGTGTGTCTGAAACACGTTGGCAAGGAGCTCGTGTGTAAAGTTTGCGGGAGTAAATGGAAGAGTATTCACTCTTTCACAACCCATACACACCTGACAGAGTTATGTCTGGAGATTGTCCATTGTGCCTGGGAGGTTTTCACCCTTTTCAAGTTGTTCAAAAGGAAAGACACTGAGAGGCAGTACAATTTCAGATCTTTTCGTCTGACGAAGAAGATGCCGGAAGTGCCTTCGGGTTTGCTCATATTTAGGAGTAAATTTAGCTCTTCACATATGCAGTTGGGTTAGTGAGTCTATATCATCTCCATCCGCAATGCGAATAGAAGTGACCTAGTGAAAATGCCAATAGAAGTGACCATGAAAATGATTAAGTATATGTGCATATGCATATGTATGTGTGTGTGTGTGTGGATTCATGATTATGTTGATGTCGCAAATTTTGACACCGCAGACACAACCGCATAGATTAATACATTCTTGTCCATTTATGTATTGTAAGAATTCGCGCCAAAAGTAAATGTTAAATGAGCTGTGCCACAGATTAATGTCCAGTTAAACATACAGATACCAAGTGTGTTATATAATGTAATTGTTTATCGATCAAAAGGGCACGCTTAAGCGTCTTCCAAAAAGTCAAAGAAAAAAAAAAGAAAAAAAGTGACCTAGTGCCAAAGCAGTTCTCTTGGAGTAGGTGAACCTGTGAATAATCTGTTCGAAGGGCAATGTCTGCCTCTGTTTGAGTTAAATGTCATTGCAGAGACGGATTTCTCCTGCTATTATACGCGCCTTCGTACGCTTACAGACAGACAGACAGACAGGCAGACACAACACACACACACACACACACACACACACACACACACACACACACACATACACACACACACACACACGTACCTAAAGTGTGGATGGTTACCTAAGAGGCGGCACTGGGTGTAGTGCCTTTCTAGTGCACTTGCACTACAACAGCACTGGGTGCAGTACTCGCTCCGGCATCGAAGAATTTTGCACTAAAAAATGCACAAAATTTGACCTATTTCGTCGCCTATAGAGGACGGAAAGAATGTCATTTTGAACATTGTTATGACATTCTTTCCGTCAAAAAAGTCAATTTAACGGTGTTAAATGAAGCGAGCATCCACACAATTAGGTTGCCATCCAGAGTTTAGGTTGCCATCCACGTGTGGATAGTTGCCTTATGGTGATTTAGGCAACCAAACCTGTGGAAACATGGGTACACACACACACACACACACACACACACACACACACACACACACACACACACACACACACACACGCACAGCAGTCAAAAACAACAAAACTTCCGAATAATAAAAGGCGCCAACTGTGTTAAACAAAACAAAAACACAGGCTTGCGAATATTTGAACTACAAAACGACAATAACGAACACAGCAGCTCTCAAACGACAAATGCACAAACAACATGAACCATCTAAATAAAATTATTTTAAAAATGTAAAAAAACAAACAAACAATGGTGTCACACAATCATGGCATTTGCACACAACTACAAATAGAAGTCCAACAACAGCACAGCCACAAAAGGCACGAACTAACAAACAACCAAACAGCATCACACAAACGCCTCTACCACACACACTTAACAGAAAAAAATCGCTTCAGAACTACAGGCTTTAACCTACTTGTTATTCCCCCGTAAATCACCTTTGTGGAGGCAAGCCAGCCTGGATTTTATGCCTGACTGCCTTACGTTGCACAAAATAATCAGATCATTCTCTCGCATTGTGGAATGTTTATCATAATCAGATAGCTGTGTTCTATCTTGGCACGGCATAATCGGTAAAAGAATTGGGCTGCGAGCTTCTGTATGTGTTTTTTTGAGCATGACATTTGTGATTTAGATGGTGTAAGGTTTGCAAGCAAAAACAGGATTGCTGTTATGATGTCTCATTTATTGGAAATAGGTTAGGCCTCAAGTAATCGGTGTTGTGTGGAACAGGACTCGATTTTTATAATTAGGTTCGTAGGTGGTCAGATGCAGCCTGTCTGTGTGTCTGTGTGTCTGTCTGTCTATCTGTCTGCTTGTCTGCTTGTCTGTCTGACTGTTTGTCTGTCCGTGTATTTTTCAATCTTTCTGGTTGGCTGACTGTCTGCCTATGTCTAAGCCAGATTTCCTGTCCGTGTCTGTAAGTTTCTGGAGCTGCATTTCTGTCGTTGCACTGTAATCCTTTTGTATTCTCTCTCTCTCTCTCTCTCTCTCTCTCTCTCTCTCTCTCTCTCTCTCTCTCTCTCTCTCTCTCTCTCTCTCTCTCTCTCTCTCTCTCTCTCTCTCTCTCTCTCTCTCTCTCTCTCTCTCTCTCTCTCTCTGGTGTCCCTTGGCGTAAGAGACAAGTCGACGTGACAGGAGCTCTCTAAGTTTGCTTTACAACTCGTCAAGATGACCATTGTTGGACTACCAACACATGTGGAATCCATCCTAGCCACCCTTCTGTCGGACCACCTCGTTAAATCGTGGAAAGTTGCTGGTGAGGGAGAGGACACAGTGTTTGTCCTTCGACTGAGCGCCAGCCAACATGGACAAGAAGCCGCCATTATCTGTATCTGTATCTGTGGGTTACGTCGCTAGCATCCAGATTGCTGGCTTTGGCGCGACGGGTGGGTGTGCGCAACGACGTCGTTTATCGGCGGCTGGTAGTCAGCACCGCCTTGAATGCCTCAGTAGAGGCTGAGTGGACAACTGTGTTGTCCAGGTGATTCCACTCTATTGTGGATCGTGGGAAGAACGACTGTTTGTATTGTTCAGTGTTGCAGCGTGGTACAGCGAAACACCTGTTGTTGTTTTTTATGTAATTGTCTATGGGGTTGCTACCAACGTAGTCTGCTGTTTGTCTTCTGGGTCGGATCATGCGGCCAGCACGTTGAGGGGTCAGGAATTTGTCTGGCATTGCCGGCACCAGCCCCTCAACCACCTTGTAGTAGAAAGTCAGGCGGAGGTTTACTCGACGTTCCTAGAGAGTTGGGAGGTTGTGGCGTGTCAGGAGGCCCGTAACAAAGCCAGGATGTCTTGATCGGTAGTCGCTGGCGATGAAACGTGCTGCTGTGCGCTGTATGCGTTCCACCCTATCGATGTCCTGCGCTTGGTACGGGTCCCAGACTACGGCTCCGTACTCAAGGAGGGGTCGGACGAGGGCCAGGTAGGCATTTCGTCTGCAGGCTGCCGGGCAGTGGCGGAGGTTTCTGCGTAGGAAGCCAAGAGTACAGTTTGCTTTCTTGGTGATGCTGCTGATGTGGTTTCTCCACTTGAGGTTGTCAGAGAATAGGATGCCTATAGGTATGGGTTGGAGGGGACAGTTTTGAGGATGGTGTTGTTGAGGGAGTACATAAAGGTGGAGGGTGGTTTGTGGGAAATGCTCATGACATAGCACTTGGTGGCGTTGAAGCGCATTCCCCATTTCTCTGCCCAACCTTCTAGACACTTCAGGTCCTCTTATAGGGTGTGGTGGTCGTTGAAGGTGTTGATCTCTCTGTAGACGAGACAGACGTCGGCGAACAGCCCAACCTGGGATCTGACTGCCTGCGGGAGATCGTTGATGTGGCTGAGAAAGAGGAATGGGCCCAGCACGGTGCCTTGTGGGACGCCTGAGTCGACGGTAGTGGGCTGGGACGTACTGCCTTCAACGACGACTTGCATGCTGCGTTCCGTGAGGAAGCAGTGAAGCCATGCGTGGAGGGGGCCTGTTATGCCATAGTTGGCCAACTTGAGGAGGAGCCGGTCATGGCACCAACCGGCAAGTGGCGGAAAAAAGTCTGCAGCACAGATCCGCCGAGACAGGAGACGAGCAGAGTGAAGAGCAGAGCAAAGGAGAACACAGGTGGGAATTAATTCATGCAATACAATGCCTGACCTTCAAATCCATCCACTAAAAGACTTAGCTCCTGTCTCTGCGATCAAAAATGATAACGCAAATTCCAGTGCAGTGACAAGTGACAGTGTTAAACAACAACATTCCATAGAAAGATCACGTGAAACACGCAGCCTGGCCACCCCAACACAGCACACACCTGCCCACTGTCACACAGCACGCACCTGCCCACTGTCACACTGCACACACCTGCCCCCTGTCACACAGCACGCACCTGCCCACTGTCACACAGCACACACCTGCCCACTGTCACACAGCACGCACCCGCCCACTGTCACACTGCACACACCTGCCCACTGTCACACAGCACACACCTGCCCACTGTCACACAGCACACACCTGCCCACTGTCACACTGCACACACCTGCCCACTGTCACACAGCACACACCCGCCCACTGTCACACAGCACACACCTGCCCACTGTCACACTGCACACACCTGCCCACTGTCACACAGCACACACCCGCCCACTGTCACACTGCACACACCTGCCCACTGTCACACTGCACACACCTGCCCACTGTCACACAGCACACACCCGCCCACTGTCACACAGCACACACCTGCCCACTGTCACACTGCACACACCTGCCCACTGTCACACAGCACACACCCGCCCACTGTCACACTGCACACACCTGCCCACTGTCACACTGCACACACCTGCCCACTGTCACACAGCACACACCCGCCCACTGTCACACTGCACACACCTGCCCACTGTCACACAGCACACACCTGCCCACTGTCACACAGCACACACCTGCCCACTGTCACACAGCACACACCCGCCCACTGTCACACTGCACACACCTGCCCACTGTCACACTGCACACACCTGCCCACTGTCACACAGCACACACCCGCCCACTGTCACACTGCACACACCTGCCCACTGTCACACAGCACACACCTGCCCACTGTCACACAGCACACACCTGCCCACTGTCACACAGCACACACCTGCCCTCTGTCACACAGCACACACCTGCCCACTGTCACACAGCACACACCTGCCCACTGTCACACAGCACACACCTGCCCTCTGTCACACAGCACGCACCTACCCACTGTGACACAGCACGCACCTGCCCACTGTCACACAGCACACACCTGCCCACTGTCACACAGCACACACCTGCCCACTGTCACACAGCACGCACCTGCCCACTGTGACACTGCAAGCTTAACCACGTGCGAGATTGTCAACTCAGAGGTTTGTTGTGCTGTGACGTCACAGACAGCAGACGACGAAACCACTGTTGCTGAACTGGCAGCAACGGACCGAGAGTTTGCACCAGAGGACGTTTACGACTTAGCCTCCAATTGCTCAAAGAACGCCCAACTGAAATCAAAACTGTTAAACAAAAAGAGAAATCGCGCCCTCTTAAAAGTCGTGTGTGCGACAAAAGGTGGAAAGAAGACGCTGATTGCAAGGGGAGACGACTACGTCCTGACATATGACTGCGAAACAGCACAGACATCGTCATTCCGACAAGAGGAGGAAACGCCCCCGGGTGTCCGGCGCCTGGCCCAAGTCCACCGCAACGCCTTTCAAGAAGAAATCGACCACATAACTGCTGACCTTCATGTTGTGTCGACACTGGTACAGTGCTACCTCCGTGCCATGCCAGACTGACTCTTCTAACTAAACTGCAGGCAGTGTTGCAAAATGCCATAACAAAAACCGCAAACTGTCATTTCCTGACTTAGCATCTGAGTCAGACGCGTCAAGAACGATGCATTATTCTGTTTTTTTCTCAAGAAAATCGCGGAGTTCGACTACCCCCTACCCCCTCCCTCCCCCTTTGAAATGAACCGTGTGTGTTTATTCAATAAAATGTCTTATGTCCATCTCTCTCTCTCTCTCTCTCTCTCTCTCTCTCTCTCTCTCTCTCTCTCTCTCTCTCTCTCTCTCTCTCTCTCATTCTCTCTCTCTCTCTTTCTCACTCTCTCTCTCTCTCCCACTCTCTATCTCTTACTCTCTCTATCTCTTCCTCTCTCCCTCATTATCTCCCGTCTCCAAATCTGTCTCTCTCCCTCATTATCTCCTATCTCCAAATCTCTCTCTCTCTCTCTCTCTCTCTCTCTCTCTCTCTCTCTCTCTCTCTCTCTCTCTCTCTCTCTCTCTCTCTCTCTCTCTCTCATACTTCAGTGTTCGCTTTTTTTTTACGACGTCGTCGAAGAGCTATCGTCTGTGGTAAAAGCCCCATCAATCATCAACTGGGTGTGGAAACCTGCATAACCCTGTTCACTTTTTACGACACACTGCCTGTTCACTGTGGATGCAGATTACACGTGGTGTTCGGATCATTGGGCCTGTTCTTTACACCATAATAGACGGGGGCAGTGGCGTGGTGGTAAGACGTCGGCCTCCTAATTGGGAGGTCTTGAGTTCGAATCCCGGTCGCTGCCGCCTAGTGGGTTAAGAGTGGAGATTTTTCCGATCTCCCAGGTCAACTTATGTGCAGACCTGCTAGTGACTTAACCCCCTTCATGTGTACACGCAAGCACAAGACCAAGTACGCACGGAAAAGATCCTGTAATCCATGTCGGAGTTCGGTGGGTTATGGAAACACGAAAATACCCAGCATGCCTACTGAACGAAAGCGGAGTGAAGCTGACTATACTCTGAGAGTATAGTGTAGGGAACCCAAATGGGCAAACGAGCTCACACGTAACCAGAAAATTCTGGAACGCTGAAGAAGAAGAAGAGGAACACCATAATAAATATAGTCTCAGTACATGGTCATTCTTAGCGGGGCAGTTTGTCATCCAAAATTCAAGAAAGATTTAGGCGAGGTTTGACAAGCATTTTGCAGGTAAGGACTGACGCGTGAAAAAAAAGGAATGTTTGTTTGTTTGTTTGTTTTTTTGTTTGCTTAACACCCAGCCGACCACGAAGGGCCATATCAGGGCGGTGCTGCTTTGACATATAACGTGCGCCACACACAAGACAGAAGTCGCAGCACAGGCTTCATGTCTCACCCAGTCACATTATTCTGACACCGGACCAACCAGTCCTAGCACTAACCCCATAATGCCAGACGCCAGGCGGAGCAGCCACTAGATTGCCAATTTTAAAGTCTTAGATATGACCCGGCCGGGGTTCGAACCCACGACCTCCCGATCACGGGGCGGACGCCTTACCACTAGGCCAACCGTGCCGGTTTTGTTCACGTGAAGGAAAGGGTAAAGAGAATAATGTCAAAGAACAGATCATCATTATCGCACATCGTCGGAGAGATTATGAGAACGATGACAACGAGGAGTCCGTGACGATTGTGTAGTCAAGGTCATCGTCATTACCATCCTCATCGTCAGCAGCCAATCAGGGTTTCTGAGCCCTACTCGCCCACTCAGCCGGCTGATACACCGGAGAAGGGGATTGCTTTGCAAAGCTTATATTCTCTAAATGCATGAACATCGTCGTCGTCATCATCATCATCATCAACGTCGTCGTCATCATCATCGTCGTCATCATTATCATCATCATCAGCATCATCATCATCACCATCATCACCACACTCACCACCACCACCCCGATGACTGTCAAAGTAATCTGTAATTCTTTTTTTTTCCCCATTCCCTGTCATCCTTACCTATTTTGTTCTTGAAGGTTTTTTTATGCACAGGTACGCTCCTGTCAGCCACGAAAAAAATGATGGTAGAAGGTTAGGAAGGAAATCGGGTAATGATTACAGTTTTACTGGAAACTAATGTTTCAACTCCTCAAGTTGATTTAATCGTAAGAACGCGTAAGCTTTGATTTTTTTTAAAGTGTTCTTCTTCTTCGTGTTTTCACCTCAAACTTTGTCAAGTTCTTCTCAATGGACAGAAATATAAAGTGTGAGTGTGTATGGGCGAGGGGTGTTTCTTTTAATTTGCTCCTGGTTTAATCATCGTCGTGGTTTTCCATGTGTACTTTTACCGCTTATTGTTTGTTGAACCTTTCTTTAATTATTTCCACTGTCTTTATTTGTTTATTTGCTTTCTAAGACAGCTGCCAAGCCAAGTCTTTTTTCTCTATTCAAACTAATCCGACCACGGCGGTTTAACCAAAAAACTCCGACCCCATTAGGCAAAGAGAAAGAAACCTCTAGGTCTCACGCTGGCTGTAAATCTCTTGTTGTTGAGGTTTTGTTGTCTGCGCCTTTTGACATTTTCAGTCCGTCGTCGGTCCTGCTTTTCTGATGATTGCTTCCGATTTTCTCATCAGTTGAGCCCATTATTTAGCTTTTCAGCTGCAGACTGCACAGCGCTTGCAGAATCTTTTTTTTACTCTGAAACGTTTAGCGTTTTGAAAGACATGAGCTGTATAGGTGATGGTGGGTATCCTTGTGAGAGTGTGTCAGACTGACGATGAAGACCGGAGCGAGTGAAATTGTGCGTGCGGTTTAAAAAGTGTTTACAAGGAATTCGTTCATTTTTTACATTCCTTACAGCTTTTCACGCTCTTAACTCCGTTCTTTTTTTGTTCTGTCTTTTTTCTGCCTTTCTTTTTACGGGAAAATGCATAAACTGTATGAAGGTGTCCTGCTCCTGTTCAGCTTCTCTAGAACGTACAGACGTACACACGCAAACACACACACGCCCACACACACGCACGCACGAACACACACAGACACACACGCACACACTGACACACACACACACACACACACACACACACACAGACACATTGGCACAGACACACACAGACGCACACACATACACACACACACACACACACTGACACACACACACACACACATTAATATATACACCCACGCACGCACACACGCACACACACACATAAACACACACGCACACACACACACACACACACACACACACACACACACTTGCACACTATCTCACTCTTTCTCTTTCTCTCTCTCTCAACCTGTAATGTGTTCCATACACGAGCTTAGGGTGTACAGATTTGCGCGTACACACTTTACCTACTTGACATGCGTTTTGCGTTATAGTTGAGGTATTAACATTTGTTTTGGCAGCTCCTGTATTCTGCATTTCATAAAGTGAACGCCATCTGTTCTGTGTATTCTGAAAACTTATGTCTTATAGGAAAACAGATGCAGCCTCCTTCGGTGGTAAAGTGAAACAGGTGACAAATCGCAATAAACATGCTGCGGGTTGTTACAATAAACATTTTAAAGCAATTTGTAGCCCTCCTGTAATTGTCTAAGCACACCGTGTTTCTATGTATACAAGAAGCCCAGCAGCAGTCTTACAGACAGGTTTATTTGTCAGTCCATTTAGTCTTTACACCCCCGGTATAGGGGTGTGTATAGGTTTCACTCGATGTGTTTGTGTTCGCAAGTAGATCTCAAGAATGAACGGACCGATCGTCACCAAACTTGGTGAAGAGGTTCTATACATTCCTGAGACGGTCCTTACAAAAATTGGGACCAGTCAAACACACGGTTAGGGAGTTATTGGTGGATTAAAATTATACAAGGCCTGGTATAGACGGACACCCCCGTTGGTCAAAGGGAAATAACCATTCTCACTGCCACCAACTGAGAAGGTTATTTCTTGTGTTTTTTTTTGTAAATGTAAATGTTTGTGTGTTTGTTCGTGTGTCTCTTAATGTGTGGGTTAGTTTGTCAAAGAGTAATGCATGCCAAAAAAAACGACAAGTTTTCATGAACGAGGTATGTTTTGCTTACCATTGCTGTTCTCAGATACTTCTTGGCAATGTGTGCATTCACTAAACATCAGCATTTTAACGGAGGTATAGTTCGATATCTTGGCAGCAGTCATCATTCGACCGTTGTCGTTGTTGTTATTGGGTGGTGGGTTATCACTGTGTGTATGTGTGTGTGTGTGTGTGTGTGTATAGGCTTACATGTGGAACGATTCCGAGAAAACTACTCGACTGACCGATCTTCATGAAACGTTACCAAACAATTTACCTAAAAATTAAAAAGTGTAAAGAAAAGCGCGCTTTTCTGTAAAGCCTTGTGCGTTACTGCGCTATACTGGCTTGTCACTTCAAGGGATCAGCGATTTTCACGTGAATTTTGTCAGCGCTTTCGTGGTGTATCGGCACTATTGTTGACTATTGTCTTCGTGAAACGCAGTGCCAATCGTTCTGTTTCATTTTGTGAGTTTGACAGAGAAGAAGAAATAAACCGCATGAAGGATCTTTACTTTAATGTATTAATTTTCGCTTCGCGCGACTTGTTCTTTCGTCTTTTCTAGTTTGGAGATAAGAGACTATTCATTCACGTCCTGCCTTGCCTTCAACAAGGGGAAGGCTTATCAAGCCAACTTCACTGTTGGTACTGTTGTTGTTTGAGTATATAGTTGTTGATTTAGTTATTGTGTATGTTTTATAGTTTAAGTTATTGAGACATCCCAGTGCACTAAGGGATTTATAGAGCAAATCGAGAAAATTCATTATTGAACGAAGCGCATAGCGCTGAGTTCAATAATTATTTTTGAGATTTGCTCTATAAATCCCTTAGTGCACTGGGATTGTTTCAATAACGATATTGTCAGTACCGCCATAGAAAAAAGAAGATTCCAAACGCACACTTTGCTACGCGCATTTGAATAGGCATAACTGTGTGGTCAGGTCGTGTACAGTAAGATCTACTTTTGTGTGGGCCGGTGTCTCAAGTGTGTCGTGCTTTCGTCACACGCATTTTAATTTCTGTTGGTAAATTCCAGTGTAGTGTTAAAGCTGAACAGTGATGATCTTTCAGAGAGACCTCATTTGAACTCTGAGAAAGGACTCTGCTCTTCATTATTTGCGATTCGAAACCTTCAGTCGAGCGTCGATGGATTGACTGTGCGGAGTGACTCCCCTTGAATTGACTACCCCACGAAGGACTCGACTGTTCGCACATTTTCAAAATAAATGTGGCATATATCTCGTGTTGTATCTTCACTCATCGGGGAGTCTGATACTAAATATGAACGGTAAGAATGCTCTGAACCCTACACGTATTATATCCCCATAGGTTTTTCGTTCACATTTGCCCAACATGTTAATTTGCTGAGCGGGGTTTATGTCGTCTGCTACTGCTAGGCTAGAACAATCGAACCACTGCAGTCTGCACTGTCACTGAGTCTGCACGAATAAGGCAGGCTTGTAATAAGTCTTATAATTATATGGTAAGAACGTTCTGAACCCTATACGTTTTCGATTACGATTGTTCTTGCCTTGAAATAATAATTCGGAAACCATTCATTTACTGAACTGATGCAGTCGTATTTCAGTGTAGTCTGCTAGAGTCGATCGAATCAGTCTTCCAAATGCTGTGTACGTTATCGGAATAACACTTGTGTTTTCTGTTAGCCGCTGGGAATTGTATACTAACTCATCATTTGGTAATGTGGATGATAAGCTACATGCCACTAACACGGCATATTATGAGAAGAATCTATGCAAGTCGGCGAAAATGAGATGAAACAGCGGCTTCTATTTTTAGATCAGTGCCACTGTGGCATAGGCACTCTGTCAGAAAAAAAACCCCACTTCTGCTTTAATAGGGCCTTTTACAGCTGACCGCGCGCTGAGTCATTTCGAGTTACTCCCCTTGGGTACGGGCAAACTCGCTGTCGATACTGTTACTGGATACAGACGAGATGGTCTGCTGCAACTTGTAAAAACTGCACAGCAGTTGGAACTACCGATCGATCCGGATTTTACAAGACAGGACGTGCAAGAAAAACTTTCCGAAAAACTTCGACAGATCGGATTTCCACCACGCGATCCTTTTACATCCGAAGAAAAAAGTGACCCATCAAACGCACCCAGGATCGGTGTTGTTGACATCCTGAACTATCTGATTGAGAAAAAGAACGATTTCGACCAGAAGAAGGCGAAAACTTACAAATCCTTTGAAGATATATCGCCTTTTTTATGGCCATGTGCTCAACTTGAGATACATACATGTGCAGAAGTGGAAAAGTTTTTCGTCTACACCGCGGAGGTAAAACCGACACAGAGGCAGACAACCTACCTGCACACTTCCTCATATAAACTGTGCATAATCGTCAGCGAAGATGGGGACATTCTGCTGGGATTTTGCCAGTGTCCGGGGGGGTGGGGTGGCAAGTACTTACATTTCACAACATAGACATGTTATTATTCATATTGTTATTGTTAGTATTGTTACTCCTCACTGAAACCAAGCAAAGCAGGCTGTTCACCCTCAATAATGCTTTTACTGTATTAGTACTGTCACAGTATGTTTGCATGCATACATGCAAATATTAGTTAGCTTCCATGAAATATTGAATATATCCCCATTTCACAGCACTAGGATGGGATGTATGGCACTTTGAATCACTAACAGTAGCACTGCCTCTTCAATACCCATCTCCTTTTTGAAACTGAAGAGTATGCGTATGGACCAGTGGCAGTGAATGGTTAATGAACATATGGGTTGCTCTGATTTCATTCATGATCAGGTACATTTGGGTTTTTTTAACCACACAAACACTTAGACAACAATTATTAGAGTATGAGTTTTTCCGCGTTTTGATTTTCATTTAAATCCAAGTCACAGCTTCTGTTTTATGATGAGTGATGTAGTTTGAAACACTTGGACAACAATTATCAGAGTATGAGTTTTTCCGCGTTTTGATTTTCATTTAAATCCAAGTCACAGCTTCTGTTTTATGATGAGTGATGTAGTTTGAAACACTTGGACAACAATTATCAGAGTATGAGTTTTTCCGCGTTTTGATTTTCATTTAAATCCAAGTCACAGCTTCTGTTCAAGTTATGATGAGTGATGTAGTTTGAAACACTTGGACAACAATGTCAATTATCAGAGTATGAGTTTTTCCACTTTTTGCTTTTTTTGATTTTCATTTAAATCCACTCTGGAGTCACAGTTTCTGTTTTATGATGAGTGATGTAGTTTGAAGTGTTGGTATTAAATTTTCACTGACAATCATTCTGTGCTGGTATTCCCATTTTCACCTGCAGGGTTATGAAATATATGGGGAGAAACTTGGTCAGTAAAATCATCTTCACGCGTGAACTGAAAATTGTCTCTGTTTAAAATTACAATGTATTTCGTGAACACACCTGGAGAATGCCCTTGCATGATTTAAAACTGCCTGCTGTGAATACTGTTGTCATACTATGAATTTTCTTTTGAGAAAAACAAAAGAATGAAAAGCTTTTAACTAGCTTGTGAATGAGCCTCTTACTTCTATGTGGGGCTAGGTGCTTTGAACTATTTTTAATGCCTGAAAAGGATAGTGATGGAAATCACTAGTTTAATGTCAGGTGTGACAAGTCACATATATATACTATTGATTGAACTATTTTTGAGTCACTTGAGAAAAAGTGACTCTATGTAATCGGTCAGTGTTAGTCTGTCCGGCCGGCCGTCCGTCCGGCCGGCCGTCCGTAGACACCACCTTAACGTTGGACTTTTCTCGGAAACTATCAAAGCGATCCGGCTCATATTTTGTTTAGTCGTGACCTCCAATGACCTCTACACTTTAACGATGGTTTCGTTGACCTTTGACCTTTTTCAAGGTCACAGGTCAGCGTCAAAGGAAAAATTAGACATTTTATATCTTTGACAAAGTTCATCGGATGTGATTGAAACTTTGTAGGATTATTCTTTACATCAAAGTATTTACATCTGTAGCCTTTTACGAACGTTATCAGAAAAACAAGGGAGATAACTAGCCTTTTCTGTTCGGCAACACACAACTTAACGTTGGGCTTTTCTCGGAAACTATAAAAGTGACCGGGCTCAAATTTTATGTGAACGTGACTCCCAGTGACCTCTACACTTTGACGTCTGCTTTGGTGACCTTTGACCTTTTTCAAGGTCATAGGTATGTCTTGAAGGAAAAAAATTGAAATATCATATCTCTGAAACTATTCATCGGATTTGATTCAAACTTTATAGGATTATTCTTTACATCAAATTATTTACATCTGTATTGTGTTGTGAATAGCAATTGAGACTGTGCCAAAAGGTGACGTTTTCATGTCAGTATGTCCCAAATGACATCACCAGTACATTTTTCATTCTATCTAATCTGTTTTCGTTCTATCTTTTCTAATAACATGCGTTAACAATTGATTGCCAACTGGAATGGAAGAGCACAAAAAGTGTAACTTGATATGTAGTTTCTCTAGAGGGAAAAACATCTTCCACTTTCATGTCAGTGTGTCCCATGCAACATACATTTGCCAAACAGCTATGTGCAAGTAGATTATTTGTTAGTGGTATAGAAAATACTGATCAACAATTAAAGTCAGTTTTCACATTCATTTTCTACCTATTTCTTATTTGTTTATTCTGTTGGCAATGGTGAAATGTCAGCAATCGTGTGTCATTCGGGACAGTAGACATGACACCTGACCTTTTGGCACAGTCTCAATTTCTTCCTGTCCATCTGATGCCTCATATAATATTCAGAACTGCGAAAGTGACTCGATCGAGCGTTTGCTCTTCTTGTTTTTATTAATCTGCAATTTTGTTACAACCTACTTTGTTTATTTGGTGACAAGCTAGTGAGAGGCACTTTTTAGTGCTTGAATAGTACTGTGATGCACATTATTTATCATTTCAGTCTAGTCGTACTCATGATTACAACCAATAGTTCTTGTGAGCTTGTACAGTTATGTGATGTCTCTCAAGTCTTTTTCCTTGAGGCAAACCATTTTTCCTTTGAACGACACATAGTTCAGTTTGACCATTTTTTTTCATTTTTGTGTTCTTGTTGTATGCAACTGCAAGCACCGAGCTGTCATGCTTTTTGTCTGATTTCAGACCATATTCTTTGGGCCATTTGTATGCTGAAGTAGTTTTGTTTTTCTGCCACTTCTGTTAGATTGTGTTTTTGCAGTGAGATTCATGTTCAAAATTTTAGACAAGATTAAAAGAATGATCCTGTTTCTTAAATGCCTTCGTGTTCATTGGTTTGTAGACTATGTGTCACTTGCTGTCTAGTTTTTCAATGAAATTGTTTTGCTAACTAGCTGCAGTATCACACTTTGGTTTATGGGGATATGAAAAAGCTACATTAAAACCATTTCTTCCTCTCTCAGCACATAAAGTCAAAGCATGGTACAATCTTTTTTGTTCCATTTATACTTATGAAGAAAAACAGCATGTCATTTTCAAGTGCCCCCCGACGAAGTGTTTTGTGCAAATGTAGGTGTCTTTGTTGACTTTTTCGATGTTGAACCTCTCGATCGTTCTTCCACATAGTTTAATCCATTTTCGGCACTTTTCTAAATCTCTAGAGGGTTTGGAAAACGGTACCCATCCAACACCGACCATGTGTGATCTCTCACGGTGTCTTAAATCACTTCCACACACGCCATAACAGCAATGTTTGTGCACCATCGTACAGCTCCACCATTCAAACAACGCGCAAAAGTGGCTGACTTTGCCCGAGGCACAGCGGGCCAAGGTCAAGGTCGCCTAGAATAGCCCAGGTGTAAAAGGCCCTATTGAGAAGCAGGGAATTTATAGTCATTTGGTATTGTGGAGAATATAAGCTACATGTCTTTAATTAATTGTGAGGATGAGAGTACAGTCTCGCTTTGGCAAAGGGCGTAAGAATACGCTCTGTGGAAAAGTTAGCGCACTCCAAGAGTGCGCTAACAGATTTAAGCGCATCGCCATTAGCCAATCAACTGGTTCACATCAGTCATGTGACACCAGTACTTACTGACAATTGTTGTTATTGCTGTCGTCGTCGTCGATACTGCTGCTGCTGTTGTTACTGTGCGACATATTAATGTCAACAGGCACAAGGAGCTAGAACTCAACACACACGACGAAAGGGGGAAAATAATTGATAGCTTGATGTCTAATAACGAAGCCAGAAAAAAATCAGAAGAAAGCAATACCACAAGACCAAAAAGTGTGACAAAGAAGAAGAAATAAACCGCATGAAGGATCTTTACTTTCAAAACCGCGTTCATTTCTGACAGTGCCGTGCAACCGGGAGACAAATTATTTCAGCCTTCGCGGTTACGAGGGATTTGAAACAAATCCCTCCCATAATGATGTTATACAGCTTGAACGGCTTCTTCCTTCTTGGCAAATGGTTTCTCTCTCTCTCCTAACGACTGTGGCGACTCAGACTTGACATGACTAATGTCGTAGGTAAATCACGTGAACAGGCTCAATCTAACAAGCTCACAAAATGCTCGTTAAAAACAAAGGCGCAAATTCGAGCCAAATGAAGACGAAACGAAATGCGAATACAGACGTCTAAATGACTGAGGACTTTTTGATGATTGTAAAAAACGAGCAAAAAATAGAGAGGAAATGTGGCATATTCGGCGTATGATATATGAATCGTGAAGGCAAAGGAGTGTGGATTGATTTTCCTGACGTAGAGAATTTTTCGGAGTTTTTCTTTTGTAAATGTCGTGTTCCGTTTTATTTTTTTTTTGTAATCTCTTCTTGGAAGTTTTTGTTTCGTTGTGTGATTCTCGGCAAATCACTGAGAGAGCATTTTTGAGGAAAAGTGGATTTTAATGAAGTTTTCAGTAAAGGGAAAGACGAAGGCGTTTTTATTAAAGTAAGCTGATGATTTGCAGGCAAAATGAACAGATGGCAGTGTGTGTGTGTGTGTGTGTGTGTGTGTGTGTGTGTGTGTGTGTGTGTGTGTGTGTGTGTGTGTGTGTGTTAGTGTTTGTGTGTGTGTGTGTATGTATGTATGTGTGTGTGTGTGTGTGTGTGTGTGTGTGTGTGTGTGTGTGTGTTTCTGTTTCTGCGTTAGAGAGAAAAAGAGAGGCCGAAGCAAAATGAGTGCGTCAACATGCAAAACTCATTTTATAAACCATATGTATGCAGTGCTTTTAAAAACAACGACCGATAGTTGGTTATAATCGGTCGAATAGTCAACTTATCCGAAAGGAACCCTCAGAGCAAAACGTTCTACAGTATTCATAAGGGATGAAAAAGCACAACTCACATAAAAAAAAGGTATAGTACATTTGGGATCAGGCAACCATTCACCAAATTGAAGCAAGGATACTCCTGGAGATTGGATGACTATTACCACTAAGTACGCAATCTGATCATTTTCTCGTGTTTCATCCCAAGCTCATCTCTAAAAGTAAAAGAGTTGTTTCACCAACGACTCATATTTCATATTCTTGCTGACAACCAGTGCCAAAACTTTTCCCCAATTCCAGTAGAAATGATTTTAGACCCTCCGGATTCACCTAAAATGGAACACTGGAGAAAAAAGGAATGGTGTCTGTCGGACTTGTGGCGCGATTTGGACGGGTTTGGGCTATTTTTGTTGTCGGTATGTCTTACAACTGGGTGAGTGGTCATTACAGTAAAAGCTTTGCCAGAACGGCAAGCAGAACCAGTGTGTGTCACGCTTTGTCACAATCTCTCAACAGCGTTCAGACAAGAGTCGTATACATCGAGTCTCATTTTAATGGGGGCGTCAAATAGTCTAAAGTCATACTGGATTGGAATTAACGACAGACATCAGTATTGTAACGATCTGGTCATTTTATTGAAAATTCATTTGTTGTAGATTAGCTGGTAAAACGAAAAAGATCAAATTCACGATCATTCTTGATTTCCTGTTATTTCACGGAATCCGTTTATAAGTTCGCTGTAAAATTCTGCATTTTATTTTTTCAGTGTTGAATCTTTCTTCTTCTTCTTCTTCTTGTCGATCACTCAGATGGAAACGCCGGTTCTCCGCGCAAATGTTGCCGTGCGCTGTAGGTCGTCCAGACTGCCATAGAGCTTCCCTTGCACCGTGGTCGCCTCAGCCCAGATCTGGCTCCTGAGGCCATCGTGTAGTGGGCAAGTCTGCAGCAGGTGTTCCGTTGTCATGCTAAGAACAACTTGGAATCAAACTTTCAGTTGATCCTTACGATAACGACGAAAATGAGCATGTTCTGTCTGTCTCTGCTTTTTTATTCGAACCGTGGTCGACCTTATATTACATCTTTCCCCTCCCCCCCTCTCTCTCTCTCTCTCTCTCTCTCTCTCTCTCTCTCTCTCTCTCTCTCTCTCTCTCTCTCTCTCTCTCTCTCTCTCTCTCTCTCTCTCTCTCTCTTTCTCTCTCTCTCTCTCTCTCTCTCTCTCTCTCTCTCTCTCTCTCCCTCTCTCTCTCTTTCTCTTTCTCTCTCTTTTTTCTGGTTCTCTCGTTTTCCACAAACCTTACACTGTCAGGTTTTATCAATTTATGAGTAACCTCATTTTTGTATGCCAAGAATTCAGTGGATGCGCATTAACCCCAAAATTCATTTTATGAATGAATGTATTTTCTACTTTCTAATTTTAGCTAACGCGAATAAAACCTTTTGAAGCTCCACGCATACATTCTTATACATTCAACCGACCGCCGCCCATGCACTCATCAACCGCAATATTTTATGGAGCGCGTTTCAGCGGCCAAGTGGACATTGACCCGGTGTAGCCATCTCAGTTTTCTCCTGAGACCATTTTTTCACCGGCTTTGTTGATTTTGCATAAACTCCATAATGACAATACCCCGTCGCTTCCCAAGAATTGATGATCGACCTTTTGTCCTTTACACTCATGGGGACTAATTCGTTCAGTAAAAAAGGGTATTTCAACCTACACATGTCCTTCAGCGCAAAATGCTTGCCTCCCGTCATTCAAGGGACGTAACCACTCGGGTCACGTTTTTGATGAAGTCGTGTTTTGGGGTGAAACGTATCAAATTTCAACGCAAATGTCCTTCACTTGTAAGAAACTCGCAAGCTTTTCTATCTCAAATAAATCTCAAATAAGTGTACCGCTTGTGGGAGATAGTCGAGTTTATGCCAGATCAACAAGGCCGGTTTGTTTGTTTGTTTGTTTGTTTGTTTGTTTGTTTGCTTAACGCCCAGTCAACCACGAAGGGTGATATCAGGGCGGTGCTGCTTTGACATTTAACGTGCGCCACACACAAGACAGAAGTCGCAGCACAGGCTTCATGTCTCACCCAGTCACATTATTCTGACACCGGACCAACCAGTAACAAGGCCGGTGAGCTAAATGGTCCAAGAAGAAAAATGAGATCGTTGCACCGGCCATAAAATTCCCTCCGTTGCCTCGTGTTCTGTCAAGCCATCCAGTCCTTCATGTCTTCTGCAGGCGAATATTACTTCCCCTTGTTGCAATTCCCTCAACTCCTCACTGTTCTTCTTGAGTGATCTCCCTTTTCTTCAGCGGTTCCTTATTTCTTCATTTCCTCATGTAACTCCGCAAAGTTGGGTTACCCTATAAAGACGGGCGATTCTCCAGCGTGACGTAGAATGGGAGCCAGGTTAACATTATTGGTATGTACAAAATAAGTCATATATGAGCGATATGTATGCCTGGTATCTATATAGTATAAATTTATGTCTGATCTTCGTCGGTAAGGCAAGGTCATACTCTCTCTCTCTCTCTCTCTCTCTCTCTCTCTCTCTCTCTCTCTCTCTCTCTCTCTCTCTCTCTCTCTCTCTCTCTCTCTCTCTCTCTCTCTCTCTCTCTCTCTCCCTTTCTCTCTCTCTCTCTCTCTCTCTCTCTCTCTCAGGCTCTCTCTCTCTCTCTCTCTCTCTCTCTCTCTCTCTCTCTCTCTCTCTCTCTCTCTCTAATGCACTTATGTACATAAACTTATACTGTTTTACTAATTATGTAAGAATGTAGTAGTAGTTATTATAGTAGATTTAGTCCCTCTTTAGGGCGAGGGCCAGATGCAAAAAAGTATACCAATGCTTATTCTGTTACCCTCGTAAAATAAAGAATTGTCATTGTCATTGTCATTGTCTTGTCATTGTCATTGTCATTGTCATCTCTCTCTCTGAGGACATTATTAGTACATGCACGCGTAACCCTTAAACTTCTACATAAACAAATGCCCGCAATCACTTCCGACTGATTTATTAAGCTAACGCATGAGAAGGCAAGAAATCTACCACTCAACTCATGTGGGTAAGGTATCTTTATGCTGATGGGAAAAAAATTGCCCATCAGCGCAAAGACAAATCCCTCCGCCAACTCTCCATCGCAGCACTTGTTAATACCAGCATTTTATGCGGCACATTTTGGGCAGCCAGTGAACACTGGCATGGCCATAAAAATGCTGTAGCCTCCAGTTCTGGGTAAGGTATCTTTATTATGAATGGAAAAAAATAGTCCATGAGCGCAAAGACAGATCCCTCCGCTCACTCTCCATCGCGGCACTTGTTAATACCAGCATTTTATGCTGAACATTTGAGCTAGCAAGTGGACACAGGCATGGCCATAAAAATGCTGCAGCCTCCAGTTCTGGGTAAGGTATCTTTATTATGAATGGAAAAAAATAGTCCATGAGCGCAAAGACAGATCCCTCCGCCAACTCTCCATCGCCGCACTAATTAATAGCAGTATTTTATGCAGCACATTTGAGCTAGCAAGTGGACATTGGCATGGCCATAAAAAGGCTGTTGCTTCCAGTCCTGCCAAGCCTGAAGGTCAAGTAATCCTCCCCTTCATGAGTTCTTGGCGGATATTGCCGCCCCTTGTTGCCATCTCGGCCACTTCTTAACGTCCTGGCTTCCCTCTTGCGTATCGCTGCTTTCTGTCTCCGTTATTATGGTTGGTTGTTTTTTTCTTTATCGGTTTATTTCCATTATGTTACCTTAGGCAGATATCTCTTTCTCTCTCTCACTCTCTGTCTCTCTCTGTCTCTCTCTGTCGGTCTCTCTCTAGCTCTCTCTCTCTCTCTCTCTCTCTCTCTCTCTCTCTCTCTCTCTCTCTCTCTCTCTCTCTCTCTCTCTCTCTCTCTCTCTCTCTCTCTCTCTCTCTCTCTTTCTCTCTCTGTCTCTATCCCTCTCTGTATTTTAAGGGACTGTGGCCTTGGACAAAGATTTGTTCCTGGTCTTGTTCTCTCTCTCTGTCTGTCTCTGTCTCTCTTTCTCTCTCTTTCTCTCTCTCTCTCTATCTCTCTCTATCTCTTTCTCTCTCTCTGTCTCTGTCTCTGTTTGTCTGTCTGTCTGTCTGTCTGTCTGTCTGTCTCTCTTTCTCTCTCTCTCTCTCTCTCTCTCTCTCTCTCTCTCTCTCTCTCTCTCTCTCTCTCTCTCTCTCTCTCTCTCTCTCTCTCTCTCTCTCTTTTTGTATTTCCCCCTTTTTGCATCTCTCCAGAAGTTGGCTTCGCTCAGCATAAGTGACACTCCGGTTTGACAATTGTGGCAAGACAAAAGTCGAGCGTGTATGTCTTGAGGTGCCTTTGTTTTACTTCCAGTGACGAGAGTAGTGAAAGTATTGCTCTTAAGGTTGTTGGCAGTAGGGCAATAATTGCTGGTCACTGAACCGTCAGAAATCTATAAATGGTTTCTGATTTTACCCGAGTCTCAACGAAAGTGCTATGCTCGTTACGGTAAAAGATGTTACCAGAAAGAAGTGTATTGTGCTTGTTGAATTTGAATTGTGGACAGCAATGTATCTCATTGACTAAATGTGTTGAGCTTCTACACCATTGTCATTGCCCCACTGCACGGCCTCTTCCGATATTTACCATCCTTCTTGTCTTTTACTTTTATTTATATGGGATATTTATATAGCGCTTGACGTTCTCTAAGCGCTTTACATATTAATTTCTGTCGTTTTTACACAATATATCACGCATTCACATCGGCCAGTAAATCTCAAGCCATTACGGCGAATATTTACTTTTCACGGCCTATTATTCCAAGTCACACGGGTAATTAGTGGACTTTTTTTTTTATCTATGCCTATACATTTTTGCCAGGAAAGACCCTTTTGTCAATCGTGGGATCTTTAACGTGCACACCCCAATGTAGTGTACTTCTTTCTTTTCTTTGCATATTTTCTAATTGACAGTGCAATTTTCCTTATTCTTGGTAACGACATTAATAACTTTGAATCTCTGAGTCTTCGCTGTTGCTGCTGTTACTCTTGCCTTCGTTGTTGTTTTTGTCACTGTCTCAATACTTCCGCCCTTTTTTATTTGCAACTTTGCTGCACGCTCTACTCTCGTGTTCTTTGTTTAATTTTTACCTTTGTTCTCTTTTGCATTAACTTCTTTCTTCCTAAGTTTCTCACTTCTTCTTGGCTTTACGGAATTGGTATTTTCACCTAACTTCCTTTTCTATAGTTTTTTTTCTTCCACCTCTTTTCTTTCCCCTTCTTGTCATCCTCTTTCTCCTTCATCTCGAGTTCCGAAGGCTAGCTTTGAAAACAATTTGATCTGTATTGTTTTCATTCGTCTTTGTTCTTTTTTCACCTTTGTTCCTTCTCTGTCCACTTCTTTTATCGTTTTTTTCCGCATCACTTTGTCCTTCTTATTCTTTTACATTTGTGTCTGTTCTCAATAACGGTTTTCAAGTTCTTCATCTTCATGTGGCCTGGGTGGCCGAGTGGTAACGCACTTGCGCTCGGAAGCGAGAGGTTGCGATTTCGACCCTGGGTCAGGGCGTTAGCAATTTTCTCCCCCCTTTCCTAACCTAGGTGGTGGGTTCAAGTGCTAGTCTTTTGGATGAGACGAAAAACCGAGGTCCCTTCGTGTACACTACATTGGGGTGTGCACGTTAAAGATCCCACGATTGACAAAAGGGTCTTTCCTGGCAAAATTGTATAGGCATAGATAAAAATGTCCACCAAATACCCGTTTGACAATAATAGGACGTGAAAAGTAGGATCTGCTGGCCGATGTGAATGCGTGATGTATTGTGTAACAAAATTCCATCTCACACGGCATAAATAAATCCCTGCGCCTTGAATATGTGCGCGATATAAATTGGATAAAATAAAAATTTAACAAAAAATTAAAAAATAAATCCCTGCGCTTAGAACTGTACCCACGGAGTACGCGCGATATCAGCCTCATATTGATTGATTGATTGATTGATTGAGATCTGTCTCCTTTCTCAGTTTGCCCTTCTCGTTCTTCTCTTTTCCCTCCCTCAATCGTCATCCTTATTCTCCTTCATTAATATCCGTTTGTAAGGCTTTCCATGTTCGTTCTCTTTCTCTGTCCTTCCTTTTCTGTCTTTTCTTGCACTGTCGCCTTCAATCTCTATCCATCACCTCGTCATCCCGCATTCTCTTCTCCTTCATCTCCCCTTCCCAAGTTCTTCATTTTCACCTTTCACTTCTCCTCTTCTTTCATGGTTTCTCCCGTGTCTTCCTATCTGTCTGTGTATCTTAATCTCTCTCTCTCTCTCTCTCTCTCTCTCTCTCTCTCTCTCTCTCTCTCTCTCTCTCTCTCTCTCTCTCTCTCTCTCTCTCTTTCTCTTTCTCTTTCTCTCTCTCTCTCTTTCTCTGTCCTAAAGTATTATATTGACATACATGTACATTTCAATGTTCTATCATGCATTATGTATTCGTATAGGTAATGTTGTAATTAGTAATACTGTATGATTGCGATTGACAATTGTCCTTTTATTGTCTTTATTTTTATGTCTTAGTTTAGCAGGGACAGATTGTAAGACTAGGCGTGAGCCTAACATCTCCATCCTTGAGTAATAAAGTTCGTTCGTTCGTTCGTTCGTTCGTTCTCTCTCTCTCTCTCTCTCTCTCTCTCTCTCTCTCTCTCTCTCTCTCTCTCTCTCTCTCTCTCTCTCTCTCTCTCTCTCTCTCTCTCTCTCTCTTTCTCTCTCTCTCCTCTTTCTCTCTCTCTGTCTGTCTATCTGTCTGTCTCTTTCTGTCACTCTCTCTCTGTCTCTCTCTCTCTTTCTCTGTCTCTCTGTCTGTCTGTCTGTCTGTCTGTCTCTCTCTCTCTCTCTCTCTCTCTCTCTCTTATATGAATCTTTAAGTTAATTTATTTATTGATCTCTTTATCTTTTTATCTATTCATTTTACTTATATATGTGTTCGTTTTTGTATTAATCAATTAATGTATGTATGTATTTATCTATTTATTTACTTATTTATTTATTCATTTATTTATTTATGTATTTATGTATTTATTTCATTATATCATTATTTCATTATTTATTCATTTGTTTATTTATCAATTACTTAATTAATTCACTTTTTTATTCATTCTTTCTTTCATTATTTTATCTATTGATTTATCATGTATCCATTTTCACCCTCTACTCTTATCCTTCTTCTTCTTCTTCATAACCCTATTCCCAAGGTTTCCCAATGTCTTCATGTTCAACTACATCCTCACCACCGACACCACACACTATACAGTCCACAACAGCACCTCTCGTCCATCACACACAGGGGACAGGGGGACAAGTGGTCATTGACATGGACACACAAAAATGGCGTGTCCTGCACACCTCCTCGCTGTCCGAAGGGGCGAGTAATCCCCCCTTGTGTCCCGCCGCGAACCGGATATTGCTGCTGCCCTCTCTCGGAGCAGATCGCCAGCCAATCAGGATTAGTGTAACAGTAAGGAGAAAAAAATCGAAACAAGGGCCGTCAGTGGTGCGATTCTTGGCGGCGCTTGCGGTGTGATATTGCAGCGTGTGTTTTGTGTTTTTGTTTTTGTTGTTGTATGTTTGTTTGTGTTTTTGTTGGTGGAGGTGATGCTTGTGTCTTTTTTAATATGCTATTTTTTTTCTTTTTTTAGTCAAGCGTATGTCTCAGCCAAACAGATAAATTGTTGTGTGAACAGGAACTGTTCTGTAAGAAATGTGAGGATAACAATCCAATCCTTTGTTCAAATAAACGCTCCCCTATCTATTCAAGAACTAAAAACTGCCATAGCATCAGTGACGAATGTCCGATCCGCCTGTGGCTCTGATCCATTTAGAACGGAGAGAGAGAGAGAGAGAGAGAGAGAGAGAGAACGCAGGAACGCAGGAACGCAGGAAATTTAATGCGAGGCCACCGGCATATACGCATGGGGGTTTACAAAAGACACAGGAAAAAATAGGAATAAAAATCAACAACAAAATTTCATGGTTGTACAGAAACAAAAAAAATATATATCGTGGCACGAAAATTTACAAATTTTGTCTCAAAGTATCAGTCATAGCAACAATTGCCTGTTTGAAATTTCTTCATCACGTGTTTTCATGGCATAATAACAATACATGGCTACAGCTCTATTAATGTATATACTCTCATTTTGTAGCAGAAAAATCAAGGGTGGTACATGTACATTGTCAGTGAAATATTTCAAAATATATTTTACACGTAGATCCTGGTATTTTGGGCAATGTAGCAGAAAATGTATTTCGTTTTCCACAGCAGGACAAAACGGGCACGTGTTTGGTACAGCACTATAGCGTTTGTTTCCATTCAGGTCAATAATACCTAGGCGTAGTTTGACAAAAATGTTTCTAAATTTAGTAAGTGTGATATCCGTTAGGTATTTTTCCGGCTGCAATAAAGACTTGAACGAACTATACGTTGAAAATCTATCACTTTCCATTATCTTACCAAACCATTCCTGCTTATAGCAGTCAATCAAACGCTGTCTGAACGCACGCAAAAAAGCTTTTTCATGAACAACACCACCATTCAGCCATACAAAGGAAAACCCACACATATCCAAACAACGCTTTACCGAGCAAGCCCAATTTTGCAAATCAACCTCATTTCCGGGTAATCTTAAAAATCTTTTTTTATCCATCTCGTACGCTTGTCTAGGTAATCTAACCAAAAACATGTTCTGCAGCTTTAGCCAGTACCTGATAACACTGACAGTACTGTCAATGAATAAAGGGAAACGACCGAGTTCTCCATATGCCATCGCGTTTGGAGTTCTTGGTAAAACATTCAAAAATCTTTTACAAGCAAACAAATGCGGAGATTCAACAGAACGAAAGCGTGTGATACCCCATATTTCAGAGGCGTACAGAAGCATAGGTTTTACTAGCGCATCAAACAATTTAAAAAATACACTAACATCCATGCTACCTAAGCTCCACATTGTTTTCATGATTTCTACCACTTTTCCCTTGGCTCTGCCTGCAAATTCTTCTAAAGCAATGTCAAATGATAATTTTGTTGTCAATGTGACACCCAAATATTTATAACTGTTTACAACATCCATAGGTTTACCTTGATAAAACCATTTTTCTGTCTTAGATAGATGACCGCCTTTCCGAAAAACCATTACTTTTGTTTTCTTTAAATTTACACTGAGGCCAAGGGCAGAGGAGGCTTGTTCAAGATTGTTCAACTGGTTTTGTAGTCCAACAGGTGTTGTAGAAATCAAACAAATATCGTCAGCAAAAAGAAGCAAAAAAATTTCTTGTAATCCAGGCAAAAACTGAACACCATGCCTTCCATTTGAGGTTACTATATCGGCTACTTCAGTAATTAACAGGGAAAAAATCAGGGGAGACAACATGCAGCCTTGTTTCACCCCGGCAGGGCAATCAAAGAAGTCAGACACTTCAGGGCCCCATCTTACACATGACTGGACAGAATCATAAATCCCTTGTAGCATACGGAGCATTTTCGTCGAAGTTTTTATTTTTTGAAGAACGACCCACAAACTATCCCTGTCTACAGAATCGAAAGCTTTCAAGTAATCAATAAAAGCAACGTACAGTTTACTTCTCCTTTGTCCATACAGACATTTCTTAATCATAGTCACAAGTGTAAAAAGATGATCAATAGTTGAATAGTTTTTTCGAAAACCAGCTTGTTCTTCACATATCTTGTGTTCACTCTCTGCCCATTTATACAGACGCCTATTTAGGATGGAAGTAAAAACTTTACTAATAGTACTCAGGAGGGAAATGCCCCTATAATTTCCAGGATTATTTACATCACCCTTTTTCAGTAAAGGAACTATCACGGACTGACTCCATTGTTTAGGAAACACACCAGTGTCATAAACACGGTTAAAGAACTTAGTGAGAAAAGGGGCAACAATATCCTCAGCTGCTTTTAGAAATTCTGCTGGTATTTCATCAATACCAGAAGCTTTCCCTGCTTTTAATTTTCGAATGGCTTGTTTTACCTCAGCTAACGAAATTTGTTCATCCAATTCATAAATATGTACATCTTCCTCACTTTCTTCATTTATTACATTTTCGTTTTGTTCAGGCGTTGAAGCTGTGTGCTGTCCCAAAATGTTTTCAAAGTGATCTTTCCAGACATCGATATTTATAGTAGCACGGTTTCTCTCCCTTGGGCGAGACCGTTTTACCGTTGACCAGAACATGGAAGGATTTTTTCTGTTTTCTAGTAAAGAATCTTGTACTGATTTTCTATATGCTTTCTTTTTCTCTTTTATCATATTTTGATATTCAGATCTTTTTTGCAAATACTGTAGTTTATCCTCAACCTTTCTAGTGCGAGAGTACCGACTAAGTAATCTATTAACTTCACGTTTTCCCTCCCTACACTCTGTGTCAAACCATCGGCTCGTACGACGTTGACGGCCTCCAAAAAACACCGTGCGTCGCATGCACCGACCCGCTTCTAAAAGCGTGTTTACAAACATTGTCAAGGCAGCGTCAGAGTTATCATCAATACATGCAGCAGCGTCATCGATGGCAGTTTGACCTTCACGTGAAGAAAGAAAATCTAAAAATACACTAGCTTTGGAGGAATCCCAAGTCAGTTTCTCTGAACTAGTCTTATTCTCACTGTCTACATCAGCGTCAATTTTTAGGGCAGCACACACATCTAGCCGAACAGGCATATGATGAGACTCAATGCGGTTGACAACAGAAAACATATTTACATATTCAACAAAATCAACTGAAGACAAAAAGTGATCAATAGTACTATTTCCTCTTTCAGACACAAAAGTGAATTTATCATCGAAACCTGGTTGTACTAATCCATGCAGAGGTACAAGGTGAAACATGCAGCAAAACTGAATCAGTATTTTACCAAAGTTATTTGTCAAAACATCTTGTGATTTTCTTTCAAAAACATTACCATCCTCATCATCATCTTCTTCATCAACACATTCAAGACACCAATCCCCTATTCGGGCGTTCAAATCACCTCCAAGTAAATAGTACACATCCCTGCCAGCTTCCATTAAAGACAAAATAAACTGTTCTAGCATTTCTAGAGTACAATCATAATCTTTTTTATCATAGTACACACTGCCCACTGGATGATTATACAGACCAATAAACATCATGTCTTTCTCACAACCAAACAATTCTTTTGAAAGTTTTACGCACAAAACATTTTCACTCTTGGTATCAATAGTCTCAACAAAATCCGACAGACATTTACGAATCAACATAACAGTTCCACCAGAAACATGGCCCATCTTGGTCAGTTTCACACCTGGTGAATGAAGGACAATGAAATCACTAAAATAGGTACTAAAGTCAAAGCTTGGCAAAGTAAAGGTTTCAGACAAAAAGCAAACATCAAAAGAAGTTATGTAATCAACAAAATCAGGGTCAGTTAGCTTGGCAATCAACCCATTTATATTCCAACAAAGAAATGAAAAAGAAGTATTCAATTTGTCCTTATTTGCTGTTGCAACATTATTTACATCAGGTGTGTTTTTGTCATGTGCTTGTGTGTCTTGTTTGTTTGCATTGTCATAGCCTTGGCCACGCCCCTATTCGCTGTTTCCTGCACGGGTGGGAGTTCCACGCACGTTGCGAAAGTAGGCCGAGTACCCACCACCTCCACTATCGCCACCCAATGTCATGTCTTTGTGGCCCTGCCGATTGGCTGAGCGGGTCACACGCTTACCTCTGGCGTCACTCTGCCCGGAATTCCGACCGGAATTTTCTTCAGTGTCACGGCTGTGACCCTGAGTGTCACTGACGTCACGCTCTATTTCTACTTCGCTGATTGGTTGACGTTGCTCGTGATCAGGGGGCGTCTCCGAGTCGGTGTTTGTCAACAAACCGGGGCCACCCGGCCGGCGGTTGTCAGCACGGCGATCATCGTTGTTTCTGGGGTTGTCATGGAAGCGTAGCTTGCCGTTTGTGTAGTAGGCCGTCTTCCCCTCCTCCCTCAGCTGTTTCAGCTTCTGGGTCTGCCGTCTGGTGAGATCTTGGGCCGCTCTCAGGTTGTCGTGCTCCATGTCGCTTCGTGCCTCACGGTCTTTCATGAGACGCATCGCATCGCCCCAACGTTGGAACTTGGCAATGATAGGGCGGGGGTTGGGATTCTTGGGGTTGGGTTTTCCGAGGCGATGCGCTCGCTCGATGACGTCAGGCTCCCACTGCTTCTGAGGAATGTAGGTGTCAAGAACGTTTTTCACTGCAACAACACAGTCAGCATCGGTGTCGCCAACTTCTTCTGGTATTCCGAAAAACTTGACGTTGTTGCGACGGGAAAACCCCTCCAGCCTGTCAACCTCTGCCTCGAGGCTAGTCACCACACGATACAGATCGTCTTGTTGTGAGGAGAGGTTGGAGATCGACTGTTCGTTCTTCTTGAGGGACTTTTTCATTGTCTCTTGCTCATCTCCAAATTTCTTCATCAATGTCTCTTGTTTTCTAAGCATGTCTTCTTGTCGTTTGAGAAAGTCCGCCTGTGTTTGCATGGTTGCCAGAACGACATCCAGCTTCTGCTGCAACGACTGCTCTAAGTGTTTGATGCTATCTGCCACTGCAGTTGACTCCGCACCACCACCACTACTTTCGCTACTGCCACTGACAGCAGGCCCAGGGTTTTCCTCTACGTCATTGCTCAATCTCAAGCGTCGTATCGCGAAGGCAATCACTGCCAGGCACAAAGATGGCGCGTGCTGCGCGTGCGGAAAGGTCACCGCCATCGGTGACAGGTGTACAAGGTCATCACTTGGCACTGACAAATGGCCAGTCACTGTTGACGAATTATAAGTCACAGTTCCCAGGGGTGGGAATGGCGTACTAAAAGCACTTTCCGCAACATCTTTGAAGCAGCACACGATGTTCGCAAGAAAAACAAGGCATCCCCAAGTAATGCACACGTCGCTGACACTGATTTCAGAACTGTCACCATACACGGGCTGAGCACGAAGCCGGTTCAAGAAATGTTTTGCCACACAAGCCAAATGAAAACGACCAATACTGGCCCTCCAAAGTCCTACCTCGATCATTTTCAGTAGATTTCTGCACACAATCACTTTAGACTTTCACTTGTATAGTTCTGGAGACTCAAACTTTGATATAGCCACTTTGAACTTGAAAAATATCCATCTTGTCTGCACTGTGAAAATTTTTCCCTCCTGCGCCATTCGTGGTCGACCTTGACCCCCCGAGAGAGAGAGAGAGAGAGAGAGAGAGAGAGAGAGCGAGAGAGGGAGAGAGGGAGGGAGAGAGAGACAGAGAGAGAGACAGAGAAAGAGAGAGAGAGAGAGAGAGAGAGAAGATGATGATGATGATGATGATGGAACTTTATTTTTCAAGGATAAAGGTTTAAGCCGACGCCTTTTCTTACAACCGGTCCTTACTTCTAGAGAGAGAGAGAGAGAGAGAGAGAGAGAGAGAGAGAGAGAGAGAGAGAGAGAGAGAGAGAGAGAGAGAGAGAGAGAGAGAGAGAGAGAGAATTGAATTGAATTGAACTTTATCTAACAAGGATTAAGATTTAAGGCTACGCCTTTTCTTACAATCTGTCCTTGGGACGCATAGACACACAATTATATAATTAAAATATTAAAAATTAAAAAGTTAACCAACAAAAGGAGGTCGGAAAACTTCACCACGTGATAATAAAGATGACGATGATGATGATGATTATGACGATGATGATGATGATAATGATGATGATGAAGATGAGGCATGAAGAGCATACATATGTGGTTATTCGTAAAATCAAATGCATACTATGCAGGTAATTATAAATACAAGCTGGTAGAAAGAGAGAGAGAGAGGGACAGAGAGAGTGAGACAGAGATAGAGAGAGAAAGAGAGAGAGAGAGAGAGAGGGGGAGACAGAGAGAGACAGAGAGAGAGACACACACACAGAGAGAGACAGACAGAGAGAGACACAGAGATAATTTAATTAATGGAAATACAAGTTGTTGTTCTTTCGATGAACAGAGAAACATTCCTCTTTCAGATCTGCTTCTGCTATAGGTCGTAATCGATTTGTAATTACTGCCTGGTATTTAAATGTTCCCTCATCCTATTTGATTCTTATAGGTAAGGTTAGAAAGAGCATTATTAGTTTCCGTTAAATAAGCTGATTTGTACGAGTCCGTAGGAGACGTACAACGGACACGGTCAAAAGTGCCCGTGGCAGAGTACAATACTGATAAAAAGAAAGTAAGAGAGAGAGAGAGAGAGAGAGAGAGAGAGAGAGAGAGAGAGAGAGAGAGAGAGAGCCGAGAGAGAGGAGAGAGAGACGAGAGAGAGACGAGAGAGAGTAAGGGGGGGGGGGGGGTGTAATGATGGTGGTGGTATCATTTACAATTTATACACTCTTAAATACAAATACAAATAATAGACTGTTCTTTAAGTTTCACCCGGCAATGATCAAGAATCACAAAAATACAACACACCACGACACCCACAAGATTGGACGGGGTGACAGACAAATAGAATTATAAGACGAAGCAGACAGACATATAAGACATAGCCTACACACACTCCTGCCTAAAGTCTTATAAAAGCCTACAATTTAATCTTACTTTCTTTTTATCAGTATTGTACTCCGCATCTTATGTTCCGGTATTACCTGTGGACGAATGGTATATTATATGTCTCTCTGTCTGTTTTGTCCTAATTTTGTGAATATATAGATATATCTTGTATACTTGCCATTTACATCGGAAGTGTGTTGTTAAAATGAACTGCTAACAATAACATGTATATATCAAACTTTAGATTTCCTTGAGTGGTAAATGTTGAAGGATGAATGATGATACGTTGTAGACGGAAGCATGTTTTTGATTAAAATCCCCACAATGATGTGCGTGGCGGGCGGGGATGTAGCTCAGTCGGTAGCGCGCTGGATTTGTATCCAGTTGGCCGCTGTCAGCGTGAGTTCGTCCCCACGTTCGGCGAGAGATTTATTTCTCAGAGTCAACTTTGTGTGCAGACTCTCCTCGGTGTCCGAACACCCCCGTGTGTACACGCAAGCACAAGACCAAGTGCGCACAAAAAAGATCCTGTAATCCATGTCAGAGTTCGGTGGGTTATAGAAACACGAAAATACCCAGCATGCTTCCTCCGAAAACGGCGTATGGCTGCCTAAATGGCGGGATATAAAACGGTCGTCATACACGTAAAATTCCACTCGTGCAAAAAACACGAGTGTACGTGGGAGTTTCAGCCCACGAACGCAGAAGAAGAAGAAGAAAGATGTGCTTGGCAAATTTAAAAAAAGAAAAAAAATTTTTTTAAAGGTGCCCGTGGCAGGAATCCTGTCTGTGGGTGTATTTGTGCCTGTCTAGATAAGAGTATGGATTTCTATGTCTGTGTACCAACTGTATTGTTGCTCATTTGTGTCAATATGTTTTGGGCACAGGAAAGCGTCATTTTGTTTTGCGTTGTTTTGCGTCTTTTGTTTCTCGCTGCACGCAAAATTGTTCATTTTATGTGTGAATTGTTTCGCTTTTCTTCTTTCAATGTTTTCGACGTTTGCTTGACTTTTTGCACATGCACGCGTCTTCTGGTCCCTTCGCGATATAACCTTGAATGGTTGAAAACGACGTTAAACACCAAATAAAGAAAGAAAGAAAGTCTTCTGGTCGAATTCATGTAAAACACACACGGATAAACTTACTTTCACAGGTGAGACCGGAAGACACACACAGGTAAATTTACTTTCACAGGTGAGACCAGAATATCAGATTGCGTTTTTTAAGTCAGCCAAACTTTGACATGGTCCTTTGAGGATTCGCGTTAAATCTTTACCCGTAAACACTGAATACTGACCGATGGTTAATATAACGTTCTCAACAATATAGAAGAGGTGT
>NC_090245.1:16920406-16937906 GCF_037325665.1 Littorina saxatilis
ATTGACTGCTTTTGAGGTGACGTGATAGGCAAAAACGAATGTGAACGTTCCCAGGAACATAAAAACAGTTTGACGAATGCGTACACTTTTCACGTCTTTATTCTTACAGTGGGAGAAGTGTGGGAGATTCATTGATAAATCGAGGTGAAAGCGTACTTTTTTCTTTACCAACTGTGGTGAAATCCGTTCTTCAGATAAGAGAGAGATAGGGAAGGGGAAGAGGGGTGGGGGTAGAGAGAGGGGGGGGGGATTGAGTAGAGAAGGAGGGAGGAAGAGAGAGAAGATAGAGTCATGGAGAATAGGGAGAGACAGAGAGACAGAGACAGCGAGAAAGAGATAGAGAAGAGAGAGAGAGAGAGAGACGAGAGAGAGACAAGAGAGAGACGAAAGAGAGAGAGAGAAGAGAGAGAGAGAATGAGAGAGAGAGAGAGAATATACTATACAATTGTTGCCTCAAGGGTATCAATGATACTTATGTATAAGTACACTTCAAAGAGAAGAGCAGGTGAAAAATATAGAACCAGTCGTATTTTGAATGGTAAGAATAAAGCTTGCTTTTGACTGCGTGGAAGCTTATGAGACAGCGTTTTCAAATTGTTAACGGTCTTCTCATTTTTGCGAAAGTTTACATCTTTGATTTCTTATGCTGCGTGTGCGAAAGTTGTTTATACATAAGGCAAAAAAAATAGTCTGTTTACGGTAACCCGACCGACCCTATTTTTTTCGCGCGACCCTAGACTTTTTTTTGGCATTTGGGGAAAAAAAAACAAAAAAAAACCGTAAAAATATGTTTTTTGGGAAAAAAAAAATCCCGACCTACCGACCCTATTTTTTGGGCCTATGTTACCGTAAACAGACCTTTTTTTTGGCCTAAGGTATCTATGGCAGGGAAGTAAGGACATACGCCAGAATACCTTAAAACAGACACAAAAGAGGCAAATACGGCGAGGAATTGTAACACTGGGGAATATCGCGTCAGAGTTCTAACTTTTCTCGTGCAGACTATAGTACCACAAAGACTTCAAAACGTCAGAGCTTAAGTTTTCTTGTGGAGACTATAGTACCACAAAGACTTCAAAACGTCAGAGCTTAAGTTTTCTTGTGGAGACTATAGTACCACAAAGACTTCAAAACGTCAGAGATTTAACTTTTCTTGTGCAGAATATAGTGCCATAAAGACTTCAAAACGTCAGAGCTTAAGTTTTCTTGTGGAGACTATAGTACCACAAAGACATCAAAACGTCAGAGCTTTAACTTTTCTTGTGCAGACTATAGTACCACAAAGACTTCAAAACGTCAGAGCTTTAACTTTTCTTGTGCAGACTATAGTGCCATAAAGACTTCAAAACGTCAGAGTTCTAACTTTTCTTGTGCAGACTATAGTACCACAAAGACATCAAAACGTCAGAGCTTTAACTTTTCTTGTGCAGACTATTGTGCCATAAAGACTTCAAAACGTGACACGTGACTACGTTGACCTCAATACTCTTCCATGAATCGTGAAGAAGATCGTTCCAGACACTTGCGGTAAATAAAGTATCGTGACCCAGTCAACTTTCCAGACATGTTACCACAAAGCGAATAAATCTTATGGACTAACTTCAACTTTTTTTCTGGTCATGTCCCCAGGCGCTACTGTTGTGATACCTTCATTGTCCAGGGTTGTGGCAATGTTGAAGACACTATTTTGCAAATGGAATTTTTTGGTGTACACCTGTTTGTCAAAGTATTTGTATCTATTGCTATTTTACGTTGTGGGACTTAAATGTCGTTTTTAGAAATAAACGATTTTAGGAAACGTACTTTATTCATTAAATAACGTACTCTTGATCCCCAATCCCAACCGTCAAATCGGGTTGTTGTTTTTTAAATTTTAAATGAAAACTAAATCGTTCTTTTGGTGAATCGCCTTTTTGGTCGACTTAATATTCTTGTTGTCTTTCACTCCGTCCGTGCGTTTGCTCTTTCACTGTCTTGTAGGCCTGTCTGCGCGACCTACTGTGGTTATCTCGTAGCATTGTGTGTCTGCCGTCTTGATTTTATCGCATGTGAGATTGAATGGCATCGTACTATTCCCAGATTTATGTGGCCCCGGGAACAATAGGTGTGGGGGACGGAGACAGTGTGCCGCTGTGGAATGAGTTTGTGCTCCCTGTCTTGCTGTGTCTGTGTCTGTCTGTGTGTCTGTCTGTGTGTCTGTCTGTGTGTCTGTCTCTCTCTCTCTCTCTCTCTCTCTCTCTCTCTCTCTCTCTCTCTCTCTCTCTCTCTCTCTCTTTCTCTGTCACTTTGTCTCTCTGTAATTTGTGTATAGCCTGCAACGTGTATATAGTCCTGTGAATAGTTATTCTGTCTTTATTTTTTTATTATTTTACTTTTATGTTTATCCTTTGTAATTGTTTTACGTGTGTTTATTATTATGTATATAAGATTAGAGTGGTCCCTCTCTGGGCGAGGGCTGGTTGAAAAGAAGTTCGTTTATATTGCTTATGCCACAACCCTCGTAAAATAAAATTTGCTTTGATTTGATTTGATCTCTCTCTGTCTCCTTATCTGTCTGTCTGTCTGTCTGTCTGTCTGTCTGTCCCTCTGTCTGTCTGTCCGTCTGTCTGTCTGTCTGTCTGTCTGTCTGTCTGTCTCTGTCTTTCTGTCTGTCTGTCTGTCTCTCTCTCTGTCTGTCTGTCTCTGTCTGTCTATCTGTCTCCCTGTCTGTCTGCCTGTCTGTCTGTCTGTCTCCTCTGTCTCTCTGTCTCTCTGTCTCTGTCTGTCTCTCTCTCTCTCTCTCTCTTTCTCTCACTCTCTCTCTCTCTCTCTCTCTCTCTCTCTCTCTCTCTCTCTCTCTCTCCCTCTCTCTTTATATGTGTTTGTGTGCGTGCGTTCCTGTCTGCCTGCCTCTCTGTGTTTCCACGCGCGTCGGCGTACTGTACATGCATTTTGGGTCCTATAATGCACGCACGACTTCTTTAAAATAAATTTAAATCATTTCGGAAGCTACCTTTTCATAGAAATATTGAACCGCTGGAGGCCAGCAACTGTTCCAAAATCCTACTTTTGCCTCAAATGTCGATTTTATTGATTTTCTTCTCTTCGTAACAGACAAGGGAGAGAATTTTATCTGCAGACCTGCTGTTCCGTGTTTTCAATTAACTATGGCGTCATTGGATGCTGTTGGATCTGAATTACAGAGCGTGTCTTTGTTCGCCACGCTTGGATGATTCGCAGAGATAATTTTGTCGCCTGCTGATGAGAAGATAATGCTGAAAGATTGATTAGCTTATAGGGAGCACTGCAGAATTTTTCCTGAAAACGTTGGGCCATTCAAAATACGGTTTATAGAAAATTCAGTGTCCGACCCAAGTGTGTCGGTTATTGTCAAGTCGTGGAATCTGGAAAGTGAAAGTAGCCAGTACAGACTAAATGTCTGTAAATAGATGTGTGGTTTAAATTACAAGCAAGAACGTCTGAGAGAGAGAGAGAGATTGATTGATTGATTGATTAAACTTTATTACAGAAGGATGGAGATTTTAGGCGTTGCCTAGTCTTACAATCTGTCCTTGCTAACTAACATGAAGAGAGAGAGAGAGAGAGAGAGAGAGAGAGAGAGAGAGAGAGAGAGAGAGAGAGAGGGAGAGAGAGAGAGAGAGGGAGAAAGAGAGAAAGAGAGAGAGAGTGAGAGAGAGAGAAAGAGAGAGAGAGAAAGAGAGAGAGACAGAGAGAGGGCAGAGAGAGAGACAGAGAGAGATAGAGAGAAAGTGAGTGAGAGAGAGTGAGAGAGAGACAGAGGCAGAGGCAGACAGACAGACAAACAGACAGACAGAGACACACAGCGAGACAGAAATACAGAGACGGACACAGAGAGACAGGAAGAGAGAGAGAGGAAGAGAGGGAAAGAGAGAGAAGAGAGAGAGGGGGGGCAGAGACAAGACAGACACAGAGACAGACACGGAGACAGGCAGAGAGAGAACGTACCCGCATCAACAGCCATTGACGCGAAGTGTATACCCCTTCAAAACTCTATTCTGGACTTAAAGAGAGAGGTGGCCTAGTTTTAATGGTGTTTGATTTTCTTGTTAGACTCCAGGATTACACTATTAAAATCAGGCCTCTGGGCTAATGTTTATTTTATGTGCAACGAAGAGGTTTGTTGCAGAACGTTATTTTTCCATTGTGTTGGGTTTTGAAGTGCTCCGTTGCATTTAACCACAAGAAATGTTGGTTCCATCTTTCTTCCTTTTTAAAAACAATCAACGAAATAAAGCACAACAAAGCAAGAAAGAAACAGAAAGGTTACTGTTTTGAACGCATTTAGTTGTCTACCTGAGACTGTAACAAAGAGTTACCATGTGTGAACATAGTACCTCCCGTCCCCACCTCCATATTCAGTCTTGAGTCGAGCGTTTGAAAATGCCTGAGCCTGAAGGCGGGTGTAACTTACACCTCTAGGTATCAGTCTGCCTTAGAGATGAGGACAGTTGGCCAGATGGCCAGAATAGCGCGTTTCATTTTCCTGCATAGAACAAAGGCGCGTCTGCCGCGACGGTGCCTGAGCGAAACATTGGCGGGCACTGCTCACAGCCCGGCACACGGCACTGTAAAACATTCCCCGTCCCTTCACCTCTCTCGCCACCATCCGCCATACCCTTGGTCTCATGCCTGTATTAATACCAACCCAACCCTGTTATGCCCCTCACCAAAGCCCCCCCCCCCCCCCCCCCCCCCCCCCCCGCCCCCTTCCATCAAGTATTTCCCATGTTCAGTATTTTAGGATCGACCGCCAACCTTTTCTTTTCACTGTTAAATGTGAGTGTCTTCCCTCCGTATGTGGTTGGTACAAAGGCTTACAGAGTGTTTGTGTGTTGACAACAGAACAAACATGCACTGTTACGTCAGTATGTTTGCTTACCTCGTTAGAGTATCAATGCTGGAGATAATAATGAATGATTAATACCGGGGGAGCTGTGAGATCCTGTTATTCTTTTCTTGAACCAAAAACAAAATCGATCCAGTTAGAGTTTGCACACAAAGAGATGCAAACAGAACAGCGATGGACACTCTTGTGTCCGTTTGTTTTGGTAATGTGTCGATTAAAGTTTGCGTATCCCTTGTGGCTACGCCTGTAGTCATCGCCCTTCTAAGGACAGCAAAAAGGTTTTGTTTTCAAGAAAGAAAAGTTTTGCTTCCTCGGGGAAGATCGTTTACTGTGGAAGGGGGAATAATAGGCTATTACTGTCCCTATTTCTCAGGCATCTTTTAGAGAAGCTTCACTATTATGTTCTAAGTAAAGACAACAGCGTGGAATTTGTGTTGTTGACACTATCACTCCGGCGGATGTCAGAATGATACTTTTGCGACTGACTGAAGTAGAGAAAAATAAATCAAAGTTTCTGTCTTTTGAAAGTTTTTGTATTTTCTGAGAAAACAGACACTAAATAAGCTGATGCAGTTGAGCACTTACGACATGCGGATTTTCAGGAAGATTGGTTTGCTTTGCTTGTACAGGAAACATACTTCACATCGAATTCATGCCTGCTTTGTTTTACACCAAGAGGCTTTGGAACTGTTCAAGCAGAAATAACAAAACAATCGCATTGATTTTCAGCGGGAGGAAAGACGATTCTGAAAAACATTTTGTAGATAAAGTCATCCCACAACAGCACACACACACACACACACACACACACACACACACACACACACACACACACACACTCACACCCCCCCCACACACACACACACACACATACATACACGCACACATACACACACACACACACACACACACACACATACACACACACACGCACGCACACAAAACTGTACTTGTAAGCGTCTACCTCTGTTCATTTATTATACCTCTCCTCTTTCTCTTCCATTTCATCATTCTCTACCCCCTTTCCCCGTGCTCTTGCCTGTCGTTAAAATAGATAAACTTTGATTGACAAGGTAAAAGCTCTCGAACGTAGCTGTTCGCAGACTTTTTTCATTGCTTTCTTTCTTTTTACATTTAGTCAAGTTTTGACTAAATGTTTTAACATAGAGGGGGAATCGAGACGAGGGTCGTGGTGTGTGTGTGTGTGTGTGTGTGTGTGTGTGTGTGTGTGTGTGTGTGTGTGTGTGTGTGTGTGTGTGTGTGTGTGTGTGTGTGTGTGTGTAGAGCGATTCAGACTAAACTACTGGACCGATCTTTATGAAATTTTACATGAGAGTTCCTGGGAATGATATTTTTCGATAAATACCTTTGATGACGTCATATCCGGCTTTTTGTAAAAGTTGAGGCGGCACTGTCACACCCTCATTTTTCAATCAAATTGATTGAAATTTTGGCCAAGCAATCTTCGACAAAGGCCGGACTTCGGTATTGCATTTCAGCTTGGTGGCTTAAAAAATAATTAATGACTTTGGTCATTAAAAATCTGAAAATTGAAAAAAAAATAATGTTTTTATAAAACGATCCAAATTTACGTTCATCTTATTCTCCATCATTTTCTGATTCCAAAAACATATAAATATGTTATATTTGAATTAAAAACAAGCTCTGACAATTAAAAATATAAAAATTATGATCAAAATAACATTTTCGAAATCAATTTAAAAACACTTTCATCTTATTCCTTGTCGGTTCCTGATTCCAAAAACATATAGATATGATATGTTTGGATTAAAAACACGCTCAGAAAGTTAAAACGAAGAGAGGTACAGAAAAGCGTGCTATCCTTCTCAGCGCAACTACTACCCCGCTCTTCTTGTCAATTTCACTGCCTTTGCCACGAGCGGTGGACTGACGATGCAACGAGTATACGGTCTTGCTGAAAAATTGCATTGCGTTCAGTTTCATTCTGAGTTCGACAGCTTGACTAAATGTTGTATTTTCGCCTTACGCGACTTGTTTACATTTAGTCAAGTTTTGACAAAATGTTTTAACGTGGAGGGGGGAATCGAGACGAGGGTGTGGTGTATGTGTGTGTGTGTGTGTGTGTGTGTGTAGAGCGATTCAGAGAAACCAACTGGACCGATCTTCATAAAACTTGACATGAGAGATCCTGAGTATGATATCCTCGGACTTTTTTTCCATTTTTTTTATAAATGTCTTTGATGACGTCATATCCGGCTTTTCGTGAAAGTTGAGGCGGCACTGTCACGCTCTCTTTTTTTTAACCAAATTGGTTGAAATTTTGGTTAAGTAATCTTCGACGAAGCCCGGACTTTGGTATTGCATTTCAGCTTGAAGGCTTAAAAATTAATTAATGAGTTTGCTCATTAAAGTTGTCATTAAAATCGATTTTTCTCAAACAGATTAATTGCATCGTATTCTTCATCACATTCTGAATCTAAAAATATATGCATATGTCATGTTTACTCTTAAAATGTGATCACAATTAACGAAAATAGATTAATTAATCTTACGATTAGAATTTAAGAAATCGATCCAAAAATGATTTCATCTTATTCTTTATCATGAAATGGGGGTCCTTAACGTCCTCACAGAAAATTTTCCTTTTAGGGACATGAGTTGGTGATACGCTAAAATCTTTATCATTTCCTGATTCCAAAAACATAATATTATAGCCTAGATATGATAGGTTGGATTCAAAACAAGCTCAGAAAGTTAACAAGAATACAGAAAAGAGCGCTTTCTTGCTTAGCACAATACGCTACCGCGCTAATCTGCACGTGGGAGGTGAGCGATTTCCTTCACGCGGGGATTGACGAAGCTGTACTGTCTTGGTGAAAAAATACAGTGCGTTCAGTTTCATCCCGTGACGGTTCGACAGCTTGACTAAATGTAGTAATTTCGCCTTACGCGACTTGTCTTCTTCTTTTCTTTGCGCTTTGCCTGTTCATTGAAAGCTTGCTCGACGGGGGAAAAATATCGGAACGTCTTGCCAGAGAACGAAATGACGGTTTGGCCGGAAAATTGCGCTTTTTTCCCCCAAATTCATTTCTCGAGTAAGTTTCAGGGTTGGACAAACACGAATGAAAAGTATTGAGTGTTGCAGGAAAGAGTCGGTGAAGCCAGTAGGGAGAGTTGCTCTTTCTTTTCTGTCGCTTTCTCTCTTTCTGGCCTTTTTGCGTTTGAAAGGATTTATTTTTCTGGTCGCTATTTTGCCTGCGGGTTGACAAGTTAACTGGAGGTGACGATAATGAAATGATTACTGTTTGTTTTTTGTTCAGATTAGGTTTTAGTATTGATTCTGCCATGTTCGAGCGTAAGAGGGTCCCGAGTGCAGCGAACGGGCATCCCTGGGCTTTTTTTTTTTAGGTGACATATTCAACCATATAAACATAATACAGATGACAGAATATGTTATTGCCCAAGGTTGGGAATTTGTCTTGACATTGCGGTTAAGAAACATTCACTCCAAGCAAACCAAACACACGCATCATTCTCTAAAAACTGATCAACGACATTCATTTTCAAAACGATACTGGACAGCAATTTTTTTTTAAACTAGGGAAAAAACCCTCCTGTGTTCAAGAATTTTGTTTGTTTTTTCCAAGCGTATACATACTCTTCTTGTTTATGCAACCGTTGTGAAGCCTGAGAGTACAGCCTAAGGTATGCAAAGGCAGATAATGCTGTGAGCAGAGAAACACTGTCGCCTGGCATTACCATGATGATTGGATATCGACTTTGGAGCGCAAACTCCGGACGAAGCCTGGCTCGCTTGGTTTGCTTTTGCCGGCCGATTTGAAATCCATTTGGACGGCATTAGAGCTCGTTTACCCTGGATGCGTTCTTCGCATAGGATTAGGCCAAGAAAGAACGCCTCCGCAACGTCTTTGCCGTGATACGTTCTTGTCGTAGGATTAGGCTAAGAAGAACTCCTTGGCAACGTCTTGGGGGCGATACATGTCTTCCGGAGATTAAGGTGCGGTTTGTTTGGCAAAGCTGCCTTACGTAACGCGGAGCTTAAAAAGGAATATGTTGGTGTTTTTGCCAGGATGTGTATGGGGGGTATGCATTATAATTAAGCGCAGGCGCGCAAACACGCAAGCAGATAACAAGTCACTTGAAAGCACGGGCTCACACCTACACATATGCATGCCCTGCACGCACGCACAAACACACTCCCGCACGCGTGCATGCACGCACGCACGCACGCCCGCATGCTCGCACGCACGCACGCACGCACACACACACACACACACACACACACACACATAAACACACACACACACACACATACACACATAAACACACGTACCCACACACACATGCACGCGTGCACGCACGGATGCACGCAACCACACATGCCATGACAAATCTATAAGATTTATAAACCTTTCAAATGTAGCAACAAAAATGTTCCCCTCTTCACGAAGCAGCTTCAATTTCTCTTTTAGGAATATAAATGAGAAAAAAATGTTTCAATAACAAGAGAAGAAAAACTATATTCCAAAAACACTGTAACTAATGGTTATCGCTATCGTAACCTGCTGTTTATTGGCTTTTTGTTCAGGACGTTTTATTTGAATCGGCTTGATAAAAAAAACCTGAAGTTTATTGTCCTTGTTGGCGTGCGATTTTCATTTGTTTGGAAACGCAATAGCATTATAAAGAAACAAATTACAAAGCCTGAAATGGGCACTTGTCCCTTTGGTTTATTGTTGTTCTGTCACCGTCTTTATCTCTCTAATTCCGTGAGTCTGTCTGTCTTTCTCTCTGTCTCTCTCTGTCTCTCCGTCTTCCGGTCTCTGTCTCTGTTTCTCTGTCTATCTCTTTCTCTCTCTCTCTTTCTCTCTCTATCTTTCTCTCTCTATATCTCTCCTTCTCTTTCTCTCTCTTGCTCTCTCTCTCTCTCTCTTTCTCTCTCTATCTTTCTCTCTCTATATCTCTCCTTCTCTCTCTCTCTCTCTCTCTCTCTCTCTCTCTCTCTCTCTCTCTCTCCCTCTCTCTCTCTCTCTTTTTTACCCCTCTGACTGTCTGTCGGTCTCTTTTTCCGTCCCTCTCTCTGTCTGTCTGTCTCTCTCTTTCTCTCGCGTTCTTATTATCTTTCTATCTCAAATTGAAGAATGAAAGTTGTTGGTACCCTTCTAAAAACCTGAATAGAAATATTTAGAGGATAGCTGAGTATTACATACATACCTTTTTTATGGACTTTTTCAACACATTTTTAAGGGTCTTTTCTGCTTGAAGTTGAAGTCCCAGTTATTACCTCTGGTTGCTGTCCTGCAATACATTGTTTTTCGAATGCCAGCGGTGAATAGAAAAAGTCTGAATATTTCCTCATAAACTAATTTTTTTTATAGAATCGTCGAAAACTGATAATGGTGTCCCTTCAAACTTGACGTTCCTGCTCTTTGATATTTCCTCAAAAGGAGGTTTTAAAATTGATTTAAAAAAAAGCGTCTATCATACTCACCCTCCACCACACACCCCATTTCTAAAAACCTGCAACCATTTTCAAAGTTTACAACGTCATTAATGTCGGGATTATTTCATGAACGAGTTTTTCTGTTGTATTTGTGACGGCTGGAAGGCAATAAAAGCAGAAACGGATTCCGAAGACCGCCTGTGAATTTGTCGTCCTTCTTTTTGGGGGGTGAAGAAACAGAGCGAGTGCATGCATGGCTGTAACATGTCGGGCGCAAACATTTTTCACGTAAAAGATGGCTTGAATGAAACAAAATTACAACTCCGCCCTTTAAAAAGTACACACACGGACTCTGAAGAAGTGTCTTTGGGAGTGGCTCCTAACTTTGTAAGAGGCTGGAAGGGGAGATATTTCTGAGCTTGTCTCCCTGTATTGATTTTCTTTGTGGCTGTTTGTCAGTTAGGCTTGCTGCCCAAGACGTTCAGACGGTCCCGTCTCCGGGAAACCGAATTCAAGCTGTTGTCGTGGAGTTTGCCAGTCAACTGAGTGGATTGAATAATATCGTTAAAGACCCATAGGAAAGAGGCGGAGTACAGATAATTCAAAGATGGCCTAAATAAGAACGCTGCCGGGATTTGTGATTCGATAATAAATCGCGAAGACTTTTTCTATGCCCTTAACTACCTACTATTCTTCTCTCCAGCCCTCGGGTTTGGTTCAGCGTTGAAGGAACATGGGCCTAATAGTTTTGATCTTTGTAACTCGATAAAGGGCTTGCTTTTCGAGATGAAACGGGATTAGCAGACGAGCATGGTGATCTTCAAGTCGATCAACTTACAAATTACCTATTCGTGGACCTCAACGATTTTTCTGTGAACGTTGAAATGAAAAGTCCCCGGATTTCTGGAGGATTGACTAGGATAATGCCTTTTTATGCCAGGGAAGCTGATATTTCCTTCATTTGCTTGCTATGTTCCGTTTACTTCTTGATATACAATAGAAGAAAAGTCCTGGTTTTGCCAAAACTTGCTTGGGGGCTAATGCCGTGTTTACACACCTCGGACCCGTCCAAAGACCCATTTCAAAGGGGGAAAGGGGCAGTACTCTCCACAATCTCTCCCGGTTCGGACCCGCTTCTCGCCCTTTGAAAACCTGAGGCTGAAAGCGGTTATTTCCCCCTCGTGATTGAATTAGCAATCAGGTGGCTGTGGGTACCCGAGGAGGACAAACCTAAGGGAACAAACTCAGCAGATTTTGGAACCAAACAAACGCGCCCAGAACTCTCTCTCTCTCTCTCTCTGAGCCTTCAGGTCTGCAGAATATAAAAAGGGTCTGGCACCCGAACCTCCGGGCTTCATAGTTTGCCCCCCGGCGCCACCGATTCTTTTGGCGAGGGAGAAGTGAAAACTTTTTTCATCCCTTTGCCTTGAAAAAGGCTCTTCCTGCGGTTCCTTCATTGTAAAGGAGCGTTCCGTTTCTGTTTGCAGTGCGCTTGGTGATTGCATGAGTAGCAGCAATGTCGCTTGCTTATCTGAGGGTCGATGAAGCTGAGCCGGAAGTGACGTTATGTGCATAAAAAGACATGTGATTGGTCCTTACTGCGGAAGCGATGTATATGAGTGTGGATGAGACGAATATATTAATACCAAGTGATCACAACAGACTGTTTATAACGTGTGTGTGTGTGTGTGTGTGTGTGTGTGTGTGTGTGTGTGTGTGTGTGTGTGTGTGTGTGTGTGTACGTGCGTGTGCGTGAGCGTGAGCGTGAGCATGTGTGTGTGTGTGTGTGTGTGTGTGTGTGTGTGTGCGTGCGTGTGCGTGATCGTGAGTGTGTGTGTGTGTGTGTGACGGTGTGTGTGTGTGCGTGTGTGTGTGTGTGTGTGTGTGAGCAAGCTGAAGCCATGCAATCGTCAATAAATCAGCAACTCTATCATCATCATTTTTATTTTCACCGGATGTGTAAAAACTGGGGCCACCTCATAAAAGTTTAAGGTAAAAGTCATTGTAGGGACATCTTGCATTATCAACTTTTTTCAGCGCTCTGGGAGGTTACATTTTTTGTAGCAGCAAGTCATCATAAAAACTCACAGACGTCATCTTAAATCTTTCTGCTTCATTTCCCAAAGAGCTTTTTTCAAGGTAAACCAAAACATAAACGTGTGATACATGTTCAAGACACTAGCTGTGTGTGTGTCTGTGTGTCTGTGTGTGTGTGTGTGTGTGTGTGTGTGTATCTATGTGTGTGTTTGTGTCTGTGTGTGTATCTATGCGTGTGTGTGTGTGTGTGTGTGTGTGTGTGTATGTGTGTTTGTCTATGTCAGTGTCTGAGTCTGTGTGTCTGCCTCTGTGTGTGTGTGTGTGTGTGTGTGTGTGTGTGTGTGTGTGTGTGTGTGTGTGTGTGTGTGTGTGTGTGTGTGTGTGTGTGTTTGTCCATGTCAGTGTCTGAGTCTGTGTGTCTGCCTGTGTGTGTGTGTGTGTGTGTGTGTGTGTGTGTGTGTGTGTGTGTGTGTGTGTGTGTGTGTGTGTTTATGTCAGTGTCTGAGTCTGTGTGTGTGCCTGTGTGTGTGTGTGTGTGTGTGTGTGTGTGTGTGTGTGTGTGTGTGTGTGTGTGTGTGTGTGTGTGTGTGTGTGTGTGTGAAATCTTCCAACAGGCGAGTGCATCAGTACTATAGAAAATAATGTAAACAAGCAATGGGTGTCTCATGTTATTCCGTAAGCATTATTTAAGCTGCCTGTCAATTCCTCTGTCCATCCTTCTGTCTGTCTGTCTGTCTGTCTCTTATCTTCCTTCTTCTTTTCTTCTTTTTTGTATTTTTGTTTGTTGTTTTTTGTGTTTTTTAGTTGTTGGTGTGATCTCAGTTCTTTTCTTCTTGCTCTTCTTCTTTCCTATGCAAGGTGCCTCCACCTTTCCCCGAGGGCAGTCTCAGACCTTCTCCCCTTTATTGGCCAGACAGTATTTTGAGGCATTACGGCGCACACCGTGCCACCCAGCGCCACCACCACTCATAAGGGTTCTTCAGACCCCGATCGACGTCTAGCGGGTCCCAGCAAACCTTGCCGCAGTATCCTCACAAGTGGCATCAGAAACCAATTTCTATTAAGTCCAGGAACTCGAGACTTATTTGGTGCCCAGAATCGTGTCTGGTTTGGTGTTTGTCTTTGAGAGAAAAACGGACAAAACAAAGAGCGACCAAACCAGTTTTCAGTCTGTGACCAGGCGCCATCACAGTTTGTTCGGTCGCACAGGAGGAGAGGGCCCAAAAATTATGACAATAATGAAAGGATCGGAGAGAGAAGTGGGGTGTGATCTGTGTAGATGGTAACACATTGGGCAAATGTAGCTTGCAAATAAAATCCCACGAACATTCCCAAGAAATTGTTCCCTCTGAATAAACATTTCAATTTACGTCACGGGTTTAAAGTCTTGGATTCAGAATTCACATGTTTTAGTAACCCTACAAGTCTCCATATCTGATTCATAAAAACAGTCTGTAAATTTGAATTCAATTATACAGGGCAAAATCTGTCGCCTTGTGTGTGCGAATGAGGTCCGAAATCATTGGATGACATACATTCGGGTTGTTAGTATCGCTTCTTTCAGTTTACAAAAAATCATCTTCACGCAAAACTCCATTAAACATATAAAATAGTATCCAAGCATCCAATATTACCTCAACCTAATCAACATAGAAAATACACAGCGTCTTCCAGAACGTCGCAGCCCAGGAGAGGTTTTCCCACAAGTCTTGGATCAGCTTCGATTACAGTTTTCGTCTGACAGGATGAAGGTGTGCGCTGCCGATGGAGGGAGAATTGCAAAGTGTTTCAATGAATTCTCTTTGTGTCTGAGGACAGTCCCTTCCATTTTTAAAATCACCATCTTCACGCACATTCTCAATGAAATGTAATCAAGTATAATCTTAAGAACAAGACTCCAATATCACGTTAACCCATTCATTTTAACATGTGACATATCAAGGACAAGACTCTAAAATTGCAGTGACCTGTAAGACTCTAAAGTCAGACTCTAAATTCACGTTAACCCATAAAACATGCCAAATCTTAAGGACAAGGCTCCAAAATTACCATAACTCGTTAACTTTGACATATGAAATTTTAAAGTACAAAACTCCAAATTTACCTGAGCTTAATCACCATACAAACTAAACAGCGGCTACCTTCTTGAGAAAAAATGCAAAACTATGTACTTTCTACTTAGTTAAACCTCTATCTGCAGAACATCGCAGCCCATGACAAGTTTTCCCACACAAGTCCTCAATAGCGGCTAAGAAGCACTCGTTGCGTTTTCTGTTCGATTACAGTTTTGCCCCGATAGGCTGAGTGTCTGCGCCGCAGTTTGGAGGGAGAATTGCAGAGTGTTTGGATGAGAACTACTTGTTTCTTTGCGTTCGATGACAGTTTTCGCAGAGTGGCTTCACCATCGTCTTTGATGTGGCGTCACTAGAATAACCAGGGGGAATCGATGGCAGCTTGTCTCCCTTGGTGAAACTGTGAGGAAAGTTTTCGTTTCTTTTGTTGGCCAGTATGAATGGGAAAAACCACTTCAAAGATTGGGGGGAGAGAATCCACTTCAACCCGGAACCGATTCCCTTGCAATTCGCCATCCTTAGTCTGTGATTAGACTGCGTTTTATCGCCTTAGGGGAAGGAGGTGTGTACCAAGGAAAAAGGTGTAGTGTTCTATGTGTGTGTGTGTGTTTGTGTGTGTGTGTGTGTGTGTGTGTGCGTGCGTGCTTGCGTGCGTGCGTGCGTGCTTGCGTGCGTGCGTGTGTTAGTGTGCCTGCGTCAGAGCCCCTGTATGTGTGTGCGTGATTGTCTGCGTCTCTGTCTCTGCCTGTGTCTTGCTGCCCGTCTTTGTGTCTCTACTCATTGATATCGGTCAATATAAATTATGTGCAACGTTTTACAAGACTCCATATCTGATTCCGGGTCTGTATCATTCTTCAGAAATCGATGGCTAGATTCTTCAATACGCCTTGTCTCCGCCTTGTAATTCCGCCACACACACAAAGAGCGAAAAAAAAGAAGCAAAATTGGACCCCGTCAGCATACATGTATGTATTCTTGTGTATTTATTCAAAGGCGGACCAGCAGAGAGATAATGATGTCTGCATGTACTAGCCCACACGGAAACTGTATAACATCATGTGTCGCAGTGGCTGCTTCATCTGCGCCTTCTTGCTTCTTAAAGCTTCTCTTGCATGAGATGAGCTTTCGCCGCTGTGGCCGCTTCCATCTTTCTAATTAACTTGCAGATCAGTATGGGATGGACTATACAGTGGAACCCCCCTTTAAAGACCTCCAAAAATCTGCGAGAATCAGGCCTTAAAAAGGAGGTGGCCTTAAAAAGGAGGTGGTCTTAAAATGGAGGTTGTCTTAAAAAGGAGGTTGTCTTAAAAAGGAGGTTGTCTTAAAATGGAGGTGGTCTTAAAAAGGAGGTTGTCTTAAAAAGAAGGTTGTCTTAAAAAGGAGGTGGTCTTAAAAAGGAGGTGGTCTTAAAAAGGAGGTGGTCTTAACAAGGAGGTGGTCTTAACAAGGAGGTGGTCTTGAAAAGGAGGCGGTCTTAAAAAGGAGGTTGTCTTAAAATGGAGGTGGTCTTAAAATAGAGGTTGTCTTAAAATGGAGGTGGTCTTAAAAAGGAGGTTGTCTTAAAATGGAGGTGGTCTTAAAATAGAGGTTGTCTTAAAATGGAGGTGGTCTTAAAAGGGAGGGGTCTTAAAAGGGAGGGGTCTTAAAAGGGAGGGATCTTAAAAGGGAGGGGTCTTAAAAAGGAGGTTGTCTTAAAAAGGAGGTTGTCTTAAAATGGAGGTGGTCTTAAAAAGGAGGTGGTCTTAAAAAGGAGGTTGTCTTAAAAAGGAGGTTGTCTTAAAAAGGAGGTTGTCTTAAAAAGGAGGTGGTCTTAAAAAGGAGGTTGTCTTAAAAAGGAGGTTGTCTTAAAAAGGAGGTTGTCTTAAAATGGAGGTTGTCTTAAAAAGGAGGTGGTCTTAAAAAGGAGGTGGTCTTAAAAAGGAGGTCAAATTACAGAGGCTATGAGCACAACAGCTGACAAATTAATATGGTCTTAGAAAGGAGGAAGTCTTAAATTGGGGGGTCTTAGAAGAGGACTTCCCACTGTACATGAGAGTGTTGTCGACTTCCCACTGTACATGAGAGTGTTGTCGACTTCCCACTGTACATGAGAGTGTTGTCGACTTCCCACTGTACATGAGAGTGTTGTCGACTTCCCACTGTACATGAGAGTGTTGTCGACTTCCCATGTTCCTTGGTCAGACTTTTTTTTCTCGAGTAGGCGTGTTTGGTGTCAATGAATACTTTGGTTTTTGATGATAGAAGACGATTTTAGCGGTGTTTGGTTTAGCGGCCTGCAACAACCGTTCTGCACAATACAGTCCTATTATTCTCTATTTTGTTTTCTCCATAATTTATCTGTTCGTTGCGTGCTCACTACGATTTGATTGTGGGGAGGAGGTGGTTCAACATTGCTGGATGACCGTGCCGTGTCACATCTCTGCTTTTACTTTCCAGCTCGCCTACGATCGGGTTTGCATTTGCACAGGATGTCATATCCAGGTCACTTTTTTTGTAGTTGTTGCAAGGAATAAAAAGTTTCTTTCATGCTTGATGTCGTAATGGTCAAAAGTGAACATACTGAGGTGACGCCTCATTCTGACCGAGAGTACTTCGTCGCTCTGATTTATCACTCTCTCACACACTCGCACACACACACACACACACACACACAAACGCACAAACACATACACACACACACACACACAAACGCACACACACATACACACACACTCACACACACACACACACACACACACACACACACACACACATGTACCCTCCTACAACTCCACAAGCTCAACAACTCCTATGTTTCCCGATTAACATAATGCTATCTCTCATCCTTCCAGAACAACCATATTCCCAGTCTGTATCACCTTTCTCGCCACTTCCACCACTCTGCCCCTCGCTCATCCAAGCTTCTACTCCTCTCGATCAACCCTCCATCCCTCAACTCCCGCAACCCCCCCCCCCCCCTCCGCACCACCACCCCACTAACAACAAAAAACAGAAAAAAACGAGAAAAATGTCTCCTCCCCTCGTGTTGGCCTCGGACCGATGTCTGGCCTTTTGGAGGCAGCTGAGTCCCGATGTTAT
>NC_090245.1:16942906-16965406 GCF_037325665.1 Littorina saxatilis
CAGTGAGGGTTCTCTGGACGCTGGCTATTAAGACCTAATGAGAAGCTTTCGGCGAGGGGGATGAGTGAACTGTAAAGTTGACCGTTTATGCGGACTGATTATGCGGGGTGGTCCGAGTCAGCAAGTTAATTCTGAATTATCTTCTTCGTCTACTTTTGCGTTTCGTTGGTTGCAACTCCCACGTTAACTTGGTTGTTGTTGTTGTTGTTGTTGTTGTTGTCTTGTTTTTGGTGTTTTTTGTTGGTTTTCTATTCTTTCTTTTTTTATTGTTTTTCCCGCGAGTGGGCTTTTATGGTATGGCTTTTTTTCCATCGCCATTATGTGCAGCCATACTCCGCTTACGGTTAGGTATTTTGTATCACCCATCGATGGATTACATGATCTTTTTCATGAGTATTTGGTCTTGTGCATGCATGAACACACGAAGGGGAATAACCCACAAGCAGGTCTGCACATAAATTGACCTGGGGAGATCGGAAAAATGTCCACCATTATTCCACCAGGCGTAGTTGGGATTCGAACCCCGAGCCTTCAAGTTTAAAGGCCGATGTCTTTACTACTAGATTATTGCGCCCGTCTTCAGCGAGTTCGGAATCAAGACAATACAACGACCACACACATCCATCTCTCGCCTCGACGCCATCCTCTCTTCTTCCCCGCCCTTCTCCTCTAGTGATGAACCGGAAAGCCTTTATTGTATGTATTCCTTGCTTCCCATTCAGATTTCAACACAAAATCGTAATGATGTTTGCGAATTCCTGCAACATTTCATTACATTACAAACTGGGTTAGTATTTCTTCTGAACTTCGTTCGTGAATCGCCCCAAAACATTTTCCTTGTTTTGCCGCAAGACTAAAAACAAATTAGATGAAAACCACAATAGCTGTTTTCTCCCTTATTACGCACGCAATTTGGAATAAGTCTTTGTGTGATGCAAGAACAAACTTGGCCTACAAAAGCGCAAAGGAACATCTGCCTAAATGTTGCAGGAGGCCTCATAAGAAAAGCTTCTTCCTTCAATGCCGCAGCTGAATAAAGTCCTTTTAGAAACGCGGGCAGAGTGCTAATGGTGTACATGCCTTGGTGCTCAGAGCAGAGTGAACAAGGGACGCCACTCGCCGTTATTCCCTCCCTTGAGATGCGAGCCCCTGTGAGGAACATCTTGCATTTGGCCATGAATGCAAAAATGGCTGCAAAAGAGAGATAATCGTATCTCTGCCCTTCAAAAGCTTATTGACTTCCCTCCCCTTGCCACACGCCCCTCGAGAAAGACGATTGCGTGCAGGTCATTTGCATAACAGCATTTTTCCCAACGTTATGGAAATTCCTCTCCCTTGGTTCTTCCGTGGACATTTTGACAAAACCTCAGCTGCGTACTACTGTATGATTATTGCTTTAAACTTTTATGGTAGGAAAATTAGCCATCATGGAGTGTGTGCGTTTGTGTGTATGTGTGTGCGTGCGTGTGTGTGCGTGTGTGTGTGTGCGTGCGTGCGTGCGTGTGTGTTTATGTGTGTGTGCGTGTGTGCGTGTGTGTGCGTGTGTGTGTGTGTGTGTGTGTGGGTTTAATTCACTGTACATTTCTCATTCATAACAGTTGTGTGGTTTATTTATCTCGGCATGAGCGACTGTAGTGTAGATGTAAGCATTAATATAAGCGGGATATAAGCATTAGATTACGTCTTAGCTCAAGGGTGAAGATACATTATATTTTGCCACAATGCCCTTGCTCCTCGACTGCATTCTGACCTTGACCTTACACAGGTGAACTCGATTTCTTGTGATAATTTATATATGAATCTTACCGCAAAGGTTCAAGTGGGTCGCAAGTGATTGAAAGTACCAGCAATTAAGACGAACTGAGAACAGACACCAACCGAAAAAATTGTCTCCCGATGTCATTATTAAAATGCTTGCTGCCTTTCTGCCGAAGGATGATCTTGGTGCAAAAAGATGAGTGGTCGAGCTGTTATTATACACTGCTTTCTGGCGGTAGTTGTCATTGCGAAGCGCAGAAAGCACAAAATAACAAGAAATTCCTCTGAGGTAGGAAAAACACCCCCGTCAAAGGGAAATAACCTTCTCAGTTGGTGGCAGTGACTGAGTGAGAATGGTTATTTCCCTTTGACCATTAAGATGTCCCTGTATAAGTCCTTGTATAATTTTAATCCACCAATAACTCCCTAACCGTGTGTTTGACTGGTCCCAATTTTTGTAAGGACCGTCTCAGGAATGTATAGAACCTGTTCACCAAGTTTGGTGACGATCGGTCCGTTCATTCTTGAGATCTATATGCGAACACAAACACACAAACAAACAAACAAACAAACAAACAAACAAACAAACAAACAAACACATCGACCGAAACCTATACACACCCCTATACCGGGGGTGTAATTATGTGGTTCGCGCTATATAAGCATGTGTGTGTGTGTGTGTGTGTGTGTGTGTGTGTGTGTGTGTGTGTGTGTGTGTGTGTGTGTGTGTGTGTGTGTGTGTGTTACGTTAACTGCAGACTTGTTCGTCACATCCATATGGGGATACTCTTAATCTAAATACCATCAAATAACTCCTGTGGGAAATGTCTTCGGAATGTTTGACCTGGTAGCTATCACGTAATGTCTCCACAAGAAAGATGTATAAAGATGTATACTACCAGAAAGAGCTCCCATGGGGATCCTTTACTCAGTTGTTTTTATAATGTAGATGCATTGCTGCAGTCGTTGTCTGAAATGAAATGTCAAACTTCTCATCGTTTTGTTCGTGTGTAGCATCATATTACCTGAAACGAGATTGCTGCAGACAATATATATTTGCATTGATGTTAACTTTGTCATTATCAATGTCTTAATGCTGTGTATCTAGTTGTAGTTTGCTGAGAATGCCTAAACATCTTGTCATTTTGTGTAAGAACATTCGTCAACGATCTCTGAAGCAAATATCATAAACACAAAAACACAGAATGGTCATGTTGCGGATTTTTGTTTCATTTGTTGAAAATCTAGGATAATGGTTACGAACGCCATGTGTGTAAGGGTATGTATGGTATGTCATACGAAATTATAGTCTTGGATTTGCACAAAAACTCCTCTTATTCCAGGTCTAGTACATCGAGTCATCCAAACCAAAACCACCACGAAGACAACCAGTCAGAACATGTTTTCTGATATAGTGTTGATCGATCTCGGAATTAAAGATTCAAGCAAGTCTTCCTTTCCTTTCCTTTTGTTTGTGGTTTTATGTGCCCAAATCTTTCCTTGCATCGCCCGCCGTTTATGCTTCGGAGCATCCCGCCACTTAAAACAAGATCGTTACGGCCTAAACCAATTAAAATGCAATCGGACAATGCGTATACACTGCCACCTACACAAAGCTCACCAGCTGGGAGGAAATTGCTATTTCTGTTAATTTTGTTTGTCGAATTTTAAAACGCCGAACCATGAATCCTATCGACCCTTGAACATCCGGGCACCTGAATCAAGATCATTACGCAGGCGCACTCGTCGCGGAGGGAGAAAATGGCGTTTGTGTGTTTGTGGCTCGTAACTGGAGTGTTCTGGTAGTTTTTGCCGCTTGGCTGTTTGGGCGCATATCTTTGTTGAGTTTGACAACACAAGTAGATTTTGCAGTCGCGGCCTCCGCTGCTTGTTTGCTCGCTGTTTGTGTCTGACGGAGCGATTCTGCAGCAAGCTGATTCAGAATTGCAAACCCGGAAAGCTGTTCATTTCATTTGGAGCTGAGCTGCTATTGTTGTTTGCGCCTTTTGTTGTTTTTATTTTTATTTTTTTTATTTGAGCTATTGTTGGTGGTGCTGCGTTCATTGTGTGAGGTTAGCAATCTGTGTGAGATGCTCTGGTGGATGCATGAAAGGGGGTTGTGAGATGGAGAGGGGAGTTCTGGATTGATTGGATGTGTTGCTGATTGTGCATTTCTTCCTGCATGTGCGTGGCTGTTTGAAGCTTTCTCATGCACTGGCTGGCAGAAGTCACAGAGTTGCAGATTGACCGAATATGTTGCTGTTCGTGTATGCGTGTGATTCAATTACTGTCAGAAATTAGAGTACGGTATTCGTCCGAAGACGAACATTTTTTGTCAGTACTACATTCAAAGTTATATCTTGATGCCTGTTGGACGGTTAGTGACAACGGTTTACTCTCCTGAGAGAAATGTGGGGGCGGGGATAGGGGTATTGTCAGGAGTTACCAGGGAGAACCAATGAGGATATCCTACATGTCGGTCTCATACCTTAGTATCAATTTAATTAAAGTGAGGGAAGTGGGTGGGTCTTGGGTGGTGGGTGGGGGAGTGGGTGGGGATCAGCCGAGGGGAAACCACTGGAAGACGATACTGTACAGTTCGGTGACATAGCTCGTTCTCCATTTCATTAAACTGAGGGAGGGCAGGAAGTGTAGATCAACCGGGGAGGGGGGGGGAACCACTGGAAGACGGTACTGTACAGTTCGGTGACATTGCTCGTTCTCCATTTCATTAACTTTTCAATCTCTTCTCTCATTATTGTGTTTCATGCTAAGTCAGATGTCCTGAAGAAACACATTGGGCGTGTTCCAGTACATCGTGTTTTGCTATTAAGACTTCATCGATCGAAACTAAGTACACGAGTTTCCACCAAGGCTGTTGGGTAATCGCTTAATCTATCTTGCTTTCGCGGAGCCTCTTGAGCCTAATTGGGCCTGACTGGTCCCTTTCAGCCTTCGTAACTTCTAATGTCTTTAAAAGTAAGGGTGGGATGTTTTCCACCAAACAAGTCAACTTTGCACTTTTCAGAGTTTTTGTTATCTCCTCTGGGCGTTGGATGTCTGTCTGGTTATCGATCAGCGTAAAGAATGACAAAACAAAAGAAGCTAGCTGTCGAAAGTTAATCAACTGTTTTTAGCGACGGTGGTTAGGGGCTCCGTTTTCATGACCGGAGAACTCATGTGACGCCCGGCTAGAGAACTCGAAGTGTCATGGAAGGTTGATGGTCATGGAGAACTCATGCCAAGTATGGCCATCAAGTCTCAGGTTAATCCATCCAGGCAAACAAAAATCCAGTTCGTTTACTTGCTTTTCAGAGCGTGTTTTAGTCTTTTAATTTGTTAAACCCAGACGACTGATAATTACTTTTCAATTCAGGAAACTGCTGTTGAAATATATTAATGAGCTTGATGCCGTATACTAAATTGAATTATTCAGTGTAATCACGGGTTAAATTATATTGAAAAGTGCTTGATGGAAATGGGTTGTTATTGTTGTCGTTCTTCTTCTTCTTGTTCTTGTTCTTGTTCTTGTTCTTGTTCTTAGTTCCCTTCTCACAAACGTTGTAGATGTTGTTCTGCTGTTCTCCGGGATTTCAAATGTATTAATGAATACTAGGTTGTCGATTGATTCAGTGGATTGTACACTGTCGCATAATTCTTGGAGTGCATTCAGGGACGCGAGAAGCAATTGAGAGAGAGAGAGAGAGAGAGAGAGAGAGAGAGAGACAGAGACAGAGACAGAGACAGAGAAGCAGAGACACAGAAAGATACAGAGATAGCGAGACAGAGACAGAGAAGCAGAGACACAGAAAGATACACAGAGAGAGAGAGAGAGAGAGAGAGAGAGAGAGAGAGAGAGAGAGGGGGAGAGAGAGATAGTGTGTGTGTGAGAGACAGAGAGAGAAACAGAGACACAGAAAGATACGTACAGAAATCGATGGAGAGAGATATGAACAGATCCTCGTTCACGTTTCTGTCCCTATCACGGACCAGTGGAAGATGGATCACTCTCGCGTCACTGCAGAGACACCAAGTACACAAGTACACAGGAAAGGTTGGGAAGTCGTGCCATCCTTCACTCATGCTATCATTTCAGTCCGCCGTAAAAAAAACCCTATAAATCTAAATCCGCTCATGAGACAACAAAAAAAAACTCCGTAACTTGAAACACAGCGAGAGAGAACAAGAATATCCAGCTTCTTCTATCGTTTGGAGAAAAAAAAATGACCATGGCCACAAAACTTTCGGAAAACAAACGCCATCGCGGACGACAGGCAGGGGAGCAAACTGCAGTCAAGGGAGAGCAACCTCTCCAAGAGAGAGCAATCATTCTGCAAGGAGTGATGAACTTGCTGTCATCTTGGTGTTGTGTATGTCCTCCTGGACCCCTGGTGCTCGGACAGCGTAGAAAATGAAAGCCGTTTGATGATGTGCGGGAAGCTGGAGGAATCTCGGTTGCGCCCCTTTGAAAACGACCGGCCTGGGACAGCACAAAAGAGATGATCCGCCGGATTGGGGATTGGAGAATAGCGCGTATTGTTTGGCAAACTGGACTCCAAAATCGATTTTCATAAATCGTAAAGCCCTTAAAAGTGTCCCTTGTTTGTTGGTTTTCTTTTGAAAGTTTCTCTCGTTTGTGTGTGTTCCTCTCTCTCTCTCTCTCTCTCTCTCTCTCTCTCTCTCTCTCTCTCTCTCTCTCTCTCTCTCTCTCTCTCTCTCTCTCTCTCTCTCTCTCTCTCTCTCTCTCTCTCTCTTTCATTTCTTTTTCGTGTTGGTTTCGTGGTGCCTTTTGTGGTGTTTAGCCAGCGTTGACGATGCGATTCTTGACGACTTTTGTCCCCCTACCGCGAGGAAGTTTGCGGCGAGGTGAGCGGATGTTTTGACAGAAACCTAACCCACGATAGCTTTTCTCTCCGATAACCCTTTGTCAGCTCAGCAAAGTCGCCCGCAGAGGCAGTTTAGCGCCCCTCCACACACAACATCTCCGTGCACACCGCTTTTATGCGGGGCTCGTCTTAAACACACAAGAGTTATCGACCTTTCGGTGCCATAATCATAAACAGAAGCGATCGTGGGCTGAGGGATGATGGGAATGCACGGGAGATAATTCCAGGGGCGTCATCAAGTTTCGTTATTCCGCGGAGAGGCAGGGGACGTTTTGAAACACGTTTGAATTGAGTTACGTCCCCTGCACGCCGCGAAATGGGTTTCTTATTCAGGAGAGTCTTCCAAAAAAGCCTGTCAGTTTCTGAACCTTTTGCGATATATTTCGCACATTCCTGGTTTTTCTTCGTTTTCTTTCGTAATATTACTTTTTCTTTCGTAATCTTATTTTTCTTTTCGTTGCGAAGCTTACTTCTGTGGTGGAGAGTGATTGCACAAGATTGGTTCGGAGTGCACTTCTTGCATGACATAGGCATTGCAGTTCGTGTCGATATTTCACAATAGGGCGAAGCCTGAATTCCTACCAAGTCATTCTTCTTCGTAAAATAGGTCATATTTGTACGAGGATGTTGCATGCTTAAACTGGTTGACTCTTGCAAAAATGTAATATGCACCAAACGATTATCATTTCTTATTCGACTTTATTATTCGTTTGTGGCTCATTATTTCATCAAGGAATAACGTTCCTTTTGTTCCCCTCTTTTCGACCGCCCTGATATGGCCCTTCGTGGTCGGCTGGGCGTTAAGCAAACAAACAAACAAAATCCTCTCTTTTCGAGGTTTTGGCGGATCATGAAAGTCTAGTTTTGTTGACTTTGGCAAAATGACCATAGTTCAGTTTGTGTATAGAGCATATATGTGTTGTTCCGATCTTCATTTCAGTGTGCTGTCTGTGCTTAAGTGCGACGACCCAAGCTAGCTGAGTTGTAAAGAAGTAGCCTAAATCTTCTTATCGTGTCCATTGGCCGTACAATTACACAGACCCTTAACTCATTAAACGGTTGAGCTATGCGTCTTTTTGCAACTCTCCTTCCTGCTTCGTATCGGGCTTACAACAGGAGCATCGTCTGATAACTTCTTCAAAAAAGTGGGTGTGGGTGTTTGTTACATGGACCTGTTGGCGTGCGTGTGTGTGTGTGCGTGTGTGTGTGTGCCGTTGTGTGTGTGTGTGTGTGCGTGTGTGTGTGTGCCGTTGTGTGTGTGTGTCTGTGTCTGTGTCTGTGTGTATGGGACCTTGTGGAATTTCCTCAAGGACATTTGGACTGCTGTATGTCTCGATGGTTTATACGGAAGACAGAGGTTCCCGAAACGGCCTACCAGTCATGAGTTGATGGCTTTGTCTCTTGCTGGTCACTTGACACCATTGACCCACTAAACTGGTATCATAACATAAAATAGTTAATTCATTTTTAAGGAAACTGAAGTTTATCCTACATACGTGAGAGAGACACCCGTGAGATAATAATCGTTCAAATCACACGTGTGTATATCATGTAAATGAGGTCATGTCAAGCAAGTCTGGCAGGGACCTGTTTTTCCACTGCTTATGATGCCGAAGTCACCGAGACAAACGTCATTATAGAAACAAAAATTGCGCTCGCTAATTGCCCTCGATGAATCTTTAGAACTAACACGTCACGCCACATTTTCAGAATGACGTGTCTTTGCTTTGACGTAATAGATTGCACGAGGCTTTAGAAGAGATGGAGGTTCCAAAACAAGCGTCTTCAATTTAGCTGCCTCGTCTGCAGGACATTTTCAGTAAAATACACGTAAGTACAGTATGTAGGATAAACAGAATACTACATGGCTTGCTGTGTCGTACCAGATTTACACTCGTTGCTTTTTCAAATAGTGAACAGCTCGCTTTCGCTCGCAGTTCAATATTTGAACAAACAACTCGTGTGAATCTGGTACGACACAGCAAGCCATGTAGTATTCTCTATCTCTCTCTCTCTCTCTTTCTCACTCTCTTTCTCGTTGTCTCTCTCCTCTCTCTCTCTCTCTCGCTCTCTCTCTCTCTCACCCTCCCTCTCTCTCTCTCCCTCTCTCTCTTTCTTTCTCTCCCTCTTTCTCTCTCTCTCCCTCCCCCTCTCTCTCTCTCTCTCTCTCTCTCTCTCTCTCTCTCTCTCTCTCTCTCTCTCTCTCTCTCTCGCTCTCTCTCTAGTGCGTGTCTCTGTGTGTCAGACATCTCTAATCACAGGAACGCTCGCGGTTTCTCGTAAAAAAGGCTGAACATTGCAACGACAAATCAGGTTTCGACATTTAAAGCTTTTGGGGCGTTTGCGGAGCGTGCCAACATTCTGAGTCTGTCAGTTGAAACATTTCAGCAATATATTCTCATCAAAGCTCGAATCAGCAGAGAGTTATGTCGACTGTAAATCCTCAAAAGTGTTTTCTTTTTCTGTTGCATGATCTCGTCAGTTTCATGGTTCACTTCGTAGGCAGGCACTTAATTCAACCGGATGTGTATTTTTGCGAATGAAAAAAAACTTACTTGCATTTTTGTTTCGATCTGACATTTTGGCCAGGATTTACATTGCACTTTTGTTTCAAGCAAAAAATTGAAGTCGAAAGAACACTGGTACACACATTTCCTGACATGCCTCAAAGTCAAAGGCACAGTGACACGCCTAATAGACTAAAACTCATTTACTTGTCGCTCCTATACACGATGGCTAAAAAGTAAGACTGCGTGTGCAAGTCTGTCCCGTGATACCGTTAGAAAGTTGATGTCAGATCAGGAGATTGCAAAGAGCCAATCAAGGGATTCCCGATCGCGCAACTGTGTCTGTCAGCCACTTTGCTCCCGCATGCGCACGGAAGCCAGAAGTGGAGAAACCTGCTTAGATGGGCCGCTTGATTGCAGAAAGACGCTACCTTATTTTTTTACCTTGAAGTTTATTTAAAGGGATATTTTGCGCATTTTTATTTGCTTAGAATATATATAGAGAGAATACTGCACGCGAAATAAGCCGAATTATCATGCAGTATTGTATAGAAAGTTTCAAATTGTAGGTGGTTGAATTATATGCCTTTTTTTCGTAAGAATAGACTACGCGCTGGGATGTCTGTAGCGGACAAGCGTTTCATTTTGAAAGCGGTTTTGTTTGCACGGAGTATATTTTATGATAGAAAGAATCGGACGTGTTCGATTTGTAAACTCGTTCAACTTCCTCAAAGCGGAGTTTGTGCTTTGATTACTTTTAAGAAAGACGGCTTATAATCTCTGAGATGCGTTTGAAGAAAGACTGTTAAAAGAGAATAAATGTATGTACATAATTATGATAGAATATTGATGTATGAATTGAAGAAATGTATAAGAACACAAGAATGTATGAATGACAAAGAACAAATGTTTATTTTTGAATGTTTTATGTATGTTTTATTACGGACACAAAAGCTCAGCAATGCAATTTCTCTTTTAGAGATTAATAAAGTTATTGTATTGTATTGTATTGTATTGTATTGTATTGTAATCTGTACATTTAAAACAAAAACGACGTCTAAATACAGCATGATCATATTAATATTGCGCACATATATATATGCTATTGTTTCCGCATTGTTATAAAAGCTTTACTGCAGAAGGACAATACCGCTTTAAGGTTTTTTTAACTGCGACATGGTAGGTGTTTTGTAACGCTAGTTAATTTTTCCCTACATTTTGCCAGTTTTTTTCCTCTCCTTGTTGCCGTATAATCTTGATGTTTTGGGTTTCACCCTGGCAGTTTTAGCTTCTACTTTTGGTTTAAGAAGCGGAGCAGAACGTGTGCAGTTTTTGTTGTATACGGGTAATTTTGTGCTTGCTGATTTCAAGAAGATTGGCATTGACGAAGAGGTCGTGGCATACTACGTTGCGAAGTACAAGACCTATTTTCATGGCGTATTTTGTCACTGTTCGTGTGGCAGGTTTAATGGGGTGATGTTTTTATTTCAACTGTTTGTTTGTTTGTTTATTTGTTTCAACTGTTAGTTTGTTTGTTTGTTTGTTTGTTTGTTTGTTTGTTTGCTGTTTATTTTTGATTTTGTTTGATTTTTCCCTTTCTTAATTTGATATTTTCTAGAGTGTTTTTTTCTTCTATTTTGATGTGTTCATGCTTGTTTGTTTTAAGTCTTTCCCTTTAAAGTTATAACTTTTTTTTCTCCTTCGTTTTCTTTTCCTTCCTTTTTTACATTTAGTCAAGTTATGACTAAATGTTTTAACATCGAGGGGGAATCGAAACGAGGGTCGTGGTGTATGTGTGTGCGTGCGTGCGTGTGTGCGTGCGTGTAGAGCGATTCAGACCAAACTACTGGACCGATCTTTATGAAATTTGACATGAGAGTTCCTGGGTATGATATCCCCGAATTTTTTTTTCATTTTTTGGATTAATGTCTTTGATGACGTCATATCCGGCTTTTCGTGAAAGTTGAGGCGGCACTGTCACGCTCTCATTTTTCAACCAAATTGGTTGAAATTTTGGTCAAGTAGTCTTCGACGAAGCCCGGACTTCGGTATTGCATTTCAGCTTGATGGCTTAAAAATTAGTTAATGACTTTGGTCATTAAAAATCTGAAAATTGTAAAAAACATTATTTTTTTCTAAAACGATCCAAATGTACGTTCATCTTGTTCTCCATCATTTGCTGATTCCAAAAACATATAAATATGTTATATTCGGATTAAAAACAAGCTCTGAAAATTAAAAATATAAAAATTATTATCAAAATTAAATTGTTGAAATCAATTTAAAAACACTTTCATCTTATTCCTTGTCGGTTCCTGATTCCAAAAACATATAGATATGATATGTTTGGATTAAAACCACGCTCAGAAAGTTAAAACAAAGAGAGGTACAGAAAAGCGTGCTATCCTTCTCAGCGCAAGTACTACCCCGCTCTTCCTGTCAATTTCACTGCCTTTGCCGTGCGCGGTGGAGTGACGATGCTACGAGTATACGGTCTTGCTGCGTTGCGTTGCCTTCAGTTTCATTCTGTGAGTTCGACAGCTACTTGACTAAAATTAATGTTGTATTTTCGCCTTACGCGACTTGTTTCTTTTTCTTCTTCTTCTTCTTCTTCTTCTTCTTCTTCTTCTTCTTCTTCTTCTTCTTCTTCTTCTTCTTCTTCTTCTTCTTCTTCTTCTTCTTCTTCTTCTTCTTCTTCTTCTCCTTCTTCTTTACCTTCTTATCCCCCCTCCCCCTCTTCCTTATTCTTTAATGTTCGTAAAAATTAACAATACATTCTGTCGTTTAAAAGTCAACACGAAACATCATTTGTGATGAAGGTCTGATTCAGTCATTTAGCTCTGTCAGTGTGATTGGAAATATTACTGAAGATCAAAAGATAATGTTTTGGGAAGCAATTTTACCAGGACTAAATAAAAGACAAAAAGTTAAGAAAATAGGGCAAAAAAATCTTTCCAGGTATAATTACCAACGAGATGGCATCGCTGAAGGAAAAGAACCCCCCGAATCAAAGGGAAGTAATTGCCTCAGCTGCTTGCACCTGTTCTCGACCGTGAACATTTCATGAGCTTTAAACCAATCTCAGGTCTAGTCTGTTTGTTTTGAAGATTTACTGGGAAACATTTTTACTCCGCAGATTTATTTGAAAGATTTTGGTTTATTACATGCGTTTCAATTTTCTGTTTATTCTTCCGGTTCGTTACTGTAAATGCCATCAATGAGATACTTGATCTCTGATCAAAGAAGAAGTACATACACAAATATGAATGCAAGCCATGAAAGAGAAACGTTTCTAATTAAAAGGAAATTTAGATTCACGGCCTGGTTTCAAAGTCAGGTAAAGAGTACACACAAAAAGATTTCAAAGATTTCATGCGTTTGTCCGGTTTGTTGCTGTCAATGCCATCAATGAGATACTTGATCTCTAATCAAACAAGAAGTACATACACAATTCATAATGCAAGCGATAAAAGAGAAACGTTTCTAATTAAAAGGAAATTTAGATTCACGGCCAGGTTTCAAAGTCAGGTAAAACCACAAAAAATGATTTCAAAGAAATTAATCGATCTTTTATGGGTTGTGTGTGTGTGTGTGTGTGTGTGTGTGTGTGTGTGTGTGTGTGTGTGTGTGTGTGTGTGTGTGTGTGTGTGTGTGTGTGTAAAATCCAAGTAACTTATTTTTAGAAGACGAAGTTCAAGTTCGTCTTGGCAAATTTGTTACGGATTGTTTTAGCATTGTATAATGCATTATTTGTTGTTTGTTGTGTCAATAACTCTACTGGTTCATGACAATAAACATCATTCTATTCTACATTATTCTATTCTATTCTATTCACACCGACACCGACACACACACACACACACACACACACACACACACACACACACACACACACACACACACACACACACACACACACACACACACACACACACACACACACACACACTTGAATGTTTTGACCTAAAGATACAAATGCATAATACTTGTGATGGAAGTAATTTGCCAGCGCCTTTATCAAAGACATTTACCTGTGGTGATCACGATATTGTTGTCAGTGTACAACAGCAGGCATGACACCAATACCAGCATGATGTTAATGGCTTCATCTCATCACAGATCGCAAAATCTGGAGTAGCTCAATCATCTCGTTTTTCTTTGTTTGTTTGTTTGTTTGTTTGTTTGCTTGTTACAAGATCTTTTAACCGCAGTTCTTCGTTGATGGTCTTGAATAGTTGATGGACTGCAGTAACCAAAACACACACACACACACACACACACACACACACACACACACACACACACACACACACACACACACACACACACACACACACACAAAAACACATACAGAAACAGATAGACTGCTAACGTTCCAAAAACCAGAACCGCTGAAAACAAGAACAGAATAATTAACCTTTTGTTTCTTCTTTTTTTTCCTCACCACAAAACTCATGCTCTTCCACCACAAACATGACAATACTTCCCTCTACCCGCCACTCAGTTACTTCCCTTCTCCTCAGTTACTTCCCTCCCCTAACCCCACTACCCCCCCCCCCCCCCCCCCCAACAACAAGAACACAAATTTTTCTCCCTCCTTTAAAAAAAAGTAAATCCCGCTCATCTCTCTCGCCTTGACAAATCCCACCATTCCTGGAGCATGAAGCTTGCATTATGTAGCGGACGAAAGGATTAAGTCCCTTCTTTCCCTGCAAGTTTCCTTCAGTGCGTCGTCTCCTCTCAGCCAGAAACACTCGTTAATTCAAAGCTGGAATAATCCCGTTCTAAACTCTCGCGAGACTCGTGGCCGAGACTTCCCGTCCCTGTCATTTTGGCGGCGTCGGGCGAAGTTTGAAAACCGTGAAAAGGCCAGAGGAACGAAGAAGGCGGGGTTGGGATGTAGGGGTACGGTTGGGGTGGGGGGGGGGGGGTGTGTGGGGGGATTGAGGGAGTAGGACTGAAAGAGGGAATGGATAAATAAAATTGTGGAAAAGGGTGTGTGTGTCTTGCGGAAGAGGGTGTGAGAAAAGCAAAAACCCCTGGGAAAAAAAATGTGAAGCATTAAAATCTTGAAAGGGATGTGAAACCACACCCAAAACAGGCCCGCAGTCTATATCCCAAGTGAATCTGTCAAATGGATGCTGGCACTATGGAAAACTTTCCCTCGTCGTCTCGCCCGGCTCTCCGGAGACTGAGAAAAGAGAGAGGGGGCAAAAAGGATATTCAAATTGCAAGGCATCTCGCTCGTTTCGTGAAGGCTTTTTGACGCTTCGCAGCCGTTTGAAACGTTTTTTTCTCGTTGACAGCAGAGCAGCAGCAGCGCGCGACCTGGCGAGCAGGGAAACGTAATTAAAATTGTTTTTAATTACTTGACTTCTTTGCTTCTTGGGCAAATAAGATGGCCAGGCAGTTGAAGCGAGGTGGCAAGTTCCCACCCTACGCCATTATTTCTCTGCCTGCGTGCGTGAAAAGATGCGCGCATGAGTGTGCAGTGTTTTCCTCCGGGAAATGGGGTTTCTATCTTTGATAGATTTTTCCCTTGGTGTTGTGTTTAGTTGCTTTTGTTTCCTTTTCTCGTCTTTGTTTCTATGCTTGAAAGAGTTCCCCCCCCCCTCCTTGCATTTTGTTTATTTGATTTTGTTTTCCTTTTCTCTTCTTTCTCATTTTACTCTTGGAAGATAGTATTACATTTTGTTTATTTGCCTTGCCTTTGTTTTGCTTCCGTTTCTTTCCTTTTCTACTTTTCAATTCTTCCTCTGATTTGCTGGTAACAGAGGCAGGCTCGTATCAGATCAAAGTAAGAATTATTTAGTCTATTTGTTCTCTTTGCTTTCAATTAATTGTTCTTCTGCTTTTATCTGGATGCTTGGTTTTGGTCTCTGCCATGCCAATCTTTTTTGCCCGTTGCCATATGCTTGGCTTCCAATGTGCCTGCTTGCTTGTTTGAATGTATTAGAAACGTTAAACCTGAGCTGAAGCGAACACAATTTTACATGTGAAGCAAGCTACTATGTAGTTCACAGTAAAGGCTTGTATGTATTTAACCGCTAATGGAACGTAAATATATAGACTAGGCTACAGTATCATAACATAACAAGTCATTTTACAAATGTATAGTATACTCATTGAGCCATCTTGCAAAGTCAGTATGACAGTTTCGCGGCCTGTACAATTTGACTCGTCACGAGTTTTAAACAACATTGGATACCAACATTTTCAAAAACGTTTATGAACAGCCTGTAAACGATTGCATACAGGTTATACATTTTGACAGATTTCTTTTTTGAAACGTCGTTAACTGTACGTACATATATTTCCGTATTGCATGTGCCTCTCGTCTGCTGTTACGGATCATGACGTTCATTCAGGATGGTGTTTAAGAAGCAGTTGTCACTGACTCGAAACAGGACAATTTGAATGAAATGATACGAGAGAGAGAGAGAGAGAGAGAGAGAGAGAGAGAGAGAGAGAAAAAAAAGAGAGAGAGCGAGAGAGAGCGAGGCAGATAGACATACAGACAGACAGAGAGAGAGACACACACACACACACACACACACACACAGACAGACAGACAGACAGACAGACAGACGGATAGATATACAGACAAAGAGTCACCCGAATATAGAGATAGACAAGGCAGACAGACAAAGCCGACAGACAGACACACAGATAGACAGACAAACAGACATGGTCTATGAAGTGTGGTATGGCCATCTCCTCACCCCACGCAGTCCTTATCCTTTCAACGGACACCTATTTTGGTCTTCTCTCTATCTAAACCCTGTTCCGATTGCCGTCTAAGGCATCCCGTTTCGCTGGGAGGACAAGACACCATCAGCCGAATCACCGCCACCTGCGACAGCTGTCCTTCCGCGCAGAAAATTAGTACCTGCTGGAGCAAAGAGTTTCGGATGCGAGCAATCTTCTCTTCAGGGAGATGCGAAGAAGAGGAGTCGTTAGTCTAAGAACGAGACTTAAGAATCTTTTTTAATCTGTCAGGATTCTTTCTCGCTCTCTCGAAAGCCGATTTTCCAGCGCGGCTTTTACCCAGTTGTTGATGGGATTCAAGGAACATTCTAAAGTAATGTAAGTGTGAGAGCTTGGTTGGTGGGTTGCTTGGCTGGCTAATGATTGTTCCTTTTGGTCTTCTTTGGTCTGTTGTCTTGCTTCTTTCGTTCTGTCTTTGTATGATTCAGATCTGCCACAATCCCAAACGGAAAGGTTTAGACGATCGGTGACTGTGATACGGAACGATGGATGATATCATATGCCCTCCTTCTCGTTTTCTTTATCTCCGCTCTATTTCTTTCTTTCTTTCTTTATTTGGTGTTTAACGTCGTTTTCAACCATTCAAGGTTATATCGCGACGGGATCTCCGCTCTAGATTTGAGCATTGTTAATTATATATATATACGTAAATTCGTGTGTAACCGTATTGCTGTTGCTAATTACTTCAAAATAAATTGGCCAAGCTGTGAATCACAATCCCCCCCACCCCCACACACCCCCACCCCATCTCTCTCACTCTGAACACCACCCCCACTCTCTCCAGGGCGGAAACATCTTTTTTCAATAGCTCGCGTAACTGTAGGTTCAACCAGAGTTTAAACCTCATGCATCACACCCATATCCCTGTCATTGGCATACATGTTCATAACAGAAATGGAATCTGCATGATGCCCGCGTGTTGTTCCTCTGTCTTTTGTTAGGCGGGATGTGATTGGTCAGGGCCGACATAGCACAATGGCGGCACCGGAAGTAGTTTGTTAGTGCGTCTGCCATCAGGGGATTTTCCGAGTTACGAAAATTAATGAGCAGGGTTATTGCCAGCAATACTTTGAGGGAAGAAAGACTTGTTTCCTGCTTCTGGGTTCAAGGAACGACAAAGCGTAGGATTTTGCTCATAAGTGAATTGTTTCGTGATCGTCTGCGGAGGTTCAAGAGTGCATACACAAAGAAATAGACAAGCACACACAAGTATGAACGCACGCCTGCGAACGCCGGCTAACATACGCAAAAACACACATAAACACATACACAAATACACACACACACACACACACACACTGACACACACACACACACACTGAGAGAGAGAGATGGATAGACAGACAAAAAGAGACAGACACAGACAGACAGACAAACAGAGAGACAGACACAGACAGACAAAAAGAGACAGACACAGACAGACAGAGAGAGACAGAGTCAGTGACAGAAACAGAGAGACAGAGAGAGACAGCTTCTTTTCCGACGAACGAGAGTTATAAGTTAAAGAAATTATATATACATGTACAAAGGGAGGGGGGGGGGTTCTGGGTGGCATAGGTATTTAGTAGTGTTTCACCGTCTTTGCTCTCTCTTATTTTATTCTCAATGTCAGTTTACTGGTCTTAGAAGTCGACAGCGTTTTAATTCTCCTTTGTTTTTTTTTGTTTTTGTTTGTTTGTTTGTTTGTTTGATGTTGTTGTTTGTTTTTTGTTTTCTTTCTTTCTTTCTTTCCTTCTTTCGAATGTAGCGTTTGCAGATATATCTCTTGCTATAACAATCCGAACAACAACCCTCCCCCACCCATAACCTTCTCAACATCAGTTCCAACTTACATATGGACTGAAAACAAAGCAGCGTGGTCACTGGAAGCTCATCCCATGTGTGATGAGATTTTCATTATTTCTCTGGGAGTCAAATCATCGACATACGGGAAGTCGTGACTCAATCCCTGATTAGTCTTTTGCGCATTACAATGGACGGGTATCCGAATCAGTACACGGGCAAACAAATAAAAGAGACGGCAAAAACCTGAAAACGTATTATTTTATCATCACGATCGGATTCAAAGGCTTTGTGTGGTAGTTACCTGTAATTACCTTGCGGACAATACTCCGAAACGGAAAAATCACCTGCGCCTCAACTTTCTTGTGTCACCTGATTCAGTAACGGTGAAAGTTTGTGCGTCGTCTTTGTCATGGTTTCATTTGAAACGTGTTTCTCAGATAATTAAAATCAAGTTTTGTTCATCAGTGCAGTGAATGAACAGTCAACCTACCTTAGTCGTTCAGACACGAACTTGGCTTTTGCGTTAATTGGTTACAATTCTGTACGCATCTATTTTCCTAAGCATTGTACCCGTCCCTTCGTCTACATTTTCTTCTTTTTCGCACAGGTAAACGAAAGTTATTTTATTTTCAGACTGACACCTTTTAGTTTGAAATAAATGACTGGGCACATGCTTCTGCCAAAGGAGTTGCTTGTTCTTTAGAATTTCCAGCAACAATGAAGACCCGAATGTGAGTGACCAGCTCTCAAAAGTAGAGTATTGTGCTACTACATTGTCGTCAAGTAACGGAAATGAAGTTGCTTATTCTTCAGAATGGCCAGCAACAATACGTAAAAATGCCAAAAAATTCAAGCGCTTAGAGCAAGCCTTTTAACGAAAGTTTTTGATTTAGCGCTATATAAATGTTCTTATTATTTAACAAACAAAACAAAACAAAAACAAAAACAAGTCGCGTAAGGCGAAAATACAACATTTAGTCAAGCTCAGTCGAACTCACAGAATGAAACTGAACGCATTGCATTTTTTCCGCAAGACCGTACACTCGTAGCATCGTCTGTCCACCGCTCGTGGCAAAGGCAGTGAAATTAACAATCCAGAAAAGCGCGGTAGCGGTTGCGCTGAGGAGGATAGCACGCTTTTCTATATCTCTATTCTTTTTAACTCTCTGAATGTGTTTTTAATCCAAACATATCATATCCATATGTTTTTGGAATCAGGAACGGACAAGGAATAAGATGAAATTGTTTTTAAATCGATTTCGAGAATTTAATTTTAATCATAATTTTTATATTTTTAATTTTCAGAGCTTGTTTTTAATCCGAATATAACATATTTATATGTTTTTGGAATCAGAAAATGATGAAGAATACGATACACGTAATTTTGGATCATTTTATAAATAAATGATTTTAATTACAATTTTCAGATTTTTAATGACCAAAGTCATTAATTAATTTTTAAGCCTCCACGCTGAAATGCAATCCCAAAGTCCGGCCTATGTCGAAGATTGCTTGGCCAAAATTTCGATCAATTTGATTGAAAAATGAGGGTGTGACAGTGCCGCCTCAACTTTTACAAAATGCTGGATATGACGTCATCAAAGACATTTATCGAAAAAATGAAAAACATGTCTGGGGATGTCATACCCAGGAACTCTCATGAAAATTTTCATAAAGATCGGTCCAGTAGTTTACTCTGAATCGCTCTACACACACACAACAGGAGCTTGTATCAAATCGCCGGTCGATCATTATCTACAGTCCACTACTACGACATACTACTACTATATAGTATATAGTAGTAGTATGTCGTAGTAGTGGACTGTAGATAATGATTGACCGGCGATTTGATACAAGCTCCTGTGACACACACACATATACACACACACAGACACACACACACACACACACACACACACACACACACACACACACACACACACGCCCACACATACACCACGACCCTCGTCTCGATTCCCCCCTCTATGTTAAAACATTTAGTCAAAACTTGACTAAATGTAAAAAGAGGCAAAAAAAGAAAGGGTCGAAGCAGCCTGCATGCAACTGAGATCCAACAACAACAACAACAACAAAATAAAAATAAAACAAAAAACACTGACAAAATGTGAGTGACCACCTGTACGCAGTAAATTACTGCGCAGCTTACCGGTACACAACAATTACAGAATCAGACAGCGGCAGGCTAATCTTCTGTCGGCGCACATTCGAGAACTGATTCTCTATAATCCACCGGGGTAGACAGTTTCTGTGGGTTCAGTTCAACAGAAGAATTTCGAGATTTTCAGAAAAACAAGAGGCGAAGCCTTTAAGGCTCACGTAAGAAATAGACAAACAGTAACACAAACTCAATCACTCCGTCACACATACACACCCACACACACAGTAAGCTTAGGTGACACTGTGCAAGAAAGAGAGACACTAGATCTAGATCTGTCTGTCTGCATGTAGCCTACTTACAGGGACACGACTGCCAAATAGTCTCGGCCCGCTTAAAATAACAATGACCGAGACCACACACACCACGCGAGAGAGAAAGACTACAGGGAGGCATGCCGTCATGATGCATTAATTGACGTCAAACACTTTTGACCGTGACGTAATCTTATGCGAGCTTTATCCATTGTCTTGGATAACCACTCACACATAGACTCGGAAATGTTAAAGTTTCTACCACAGACATACACACACACGCACACACACACACACACACACACACACACACACACACACACGCACAAACGCACAGACAGACAAAGTTACGATCGCATAGGCTACACTTCGTGAGCCAAAAACTGGATCTTCAGTGTATTGCCTTTGCATTTCAGGTCGGCGTTTTTCTGTGGAGCGACGGAGCCTTAAATCAATGCTTCAGAATGTTGGAGATTTAAGCGGAAACGGGCTTTAATTAAAAGACAGCGAACCTGTTGGATTCTCACACATGTCAGCTTCGCTGCTAATTTGTCCACCAATTATTGCAACCTGCATGTTCCATGTAGTTGTTTGTGGGTGAGTTATTTAGTTTAGTTTCTCTTGTCTGTTTTTGTCTAGCACCTGGCTGCACTACAAAAACCACAAAGTTTTAGGGGGCAAAGGATTACCTGTGAGTTTGATACATTTTTATTGCACATTTTTAGTAGTGTTTGGATCTTTTCTCCTGTTTTTGTATTACTGTTTTTCTTCCCAGTCCATGTGTTCATTATTTTCGGCCAATTTATCCTTTTTGCTGGTTTGTCCTGCCACCTTTTCCCCCCTCTGTTTTCTTTTATCTTTTTCTTCTTATTGCGAATGCAAAAAAATCAGTTTCCATAATATATCTTATGGAAACAAATCATCAAATGGGTGACATAATAACAAGAATGGCGTGTGTCCGATCACTCCATTTCACTGAGTATTTTGTTGGATAATTATTCTCTGCGCTGAAAACTAACTGGGCGATTACAGTTCCATGTCCTTTTCCCTCGCCTTCTGTTTTATATCTCGTCTACCTTCAAGAACGCACTCTCATCACGGAAAGCAACACTTTCCTTTTCGAATTCCGGGGGTGGTATACACGACAAAGTGCCTAGCTGGTTTGGGCCCTACCATACAAATTTCAATTTCAGCCAATCGGAAATAGCAGTTGGTTCCCACCTTGTTCGGTGCTTTCCCGTGCATTCTACCCCAGATTCCCTAAACGAATTCGTTCACCTTTCTGAGGGATCTCTTTCGTACCCACGTCATCCAGTAGGAAACGAGCTTTACTTTCTTCGTCACATAAATGAGAAGTAAGTATTACTCTTCCCCATAAGAATGAGCAGAAAAGTTGATCTCTTGCCACAAGAATGACATGGAAAGTTTTCTTTTCGCCGACAGAAAGAGAGGCAAACTTTACTTTTCGCCACAAGAATCCGTGTGGATGACTAGAAACCTTTAGGAACAGGCACCACACCTCACTACCATCGCTCCCAAGTATGTGTGCCTTATGCTTCGTGATATTTCCTTCCTGTTGTTTGAAGACCAAGGGAGGCTACTAGAGGGGTTGTGATGCTTGCCATGTGGGTTGTCTTCTTCTCCCTGGTTTGGGTCCCCCTAAGCATTGTAAGATTCTCATAACGAGGGCGTGGTTAGATGAGGCAAGATAATAAGAAAATCAGATGAAGGAAGAAAAGGACAGGATAACACATGCTGAAAATCAAAATAACTAAAACAAACATTTTAATGTGTTCCTGCAAATCATCTTTGCTCAAAACAGAAACGACGCCTGTACACAAACACGGAATATAGTTACTAAAGCGGTAAATACAGTCGAACCTCCCCTTTAGCGAACACCTCTTAATAACGACCACCTGCCCATTACGACCTCCCAAAAGGGCCCCCTCTGAGTTCTTTCCAATATAATTTACCTTTCCTTAACGACCACCTGTCTATAAAGACCACTTTTGGGGGGTCCCTTGGGGGGTCCCTTGGGGGGTCGTTGCAGACAGGTTCGACGGTACTACACACGCGGCCCCCAGGATGAGGGGACACTTCCAAATGAAGTACACATCATCTTCTCAATCAGTCTTATAACTGAAACAAAATTTCCCTGTCAGGAAAGGACACCACAATCAGAGTTTCTGAGCCTTCCTTGCCCATCCCTATGCCCGTGAACAGTAAAAGTGAACTACTTCGCAAAGCTACGAATGCGAACAATAGTACAACAGGAACAGCTTTGCTTATTCTAAAAAAGAGTTTACAAAGAATCCATTCGACTGTGAACAAGAATGTAGGAAATAAAAACCATGGTTTAAAGTGTG
>NC_090245.1:16975406-16990406 GCF_037325665.1 Littorina saxatilis
GATGGGGGAAGGAGAGAGAGAGAGTGCGTGTGCGTGCGTGTGTGTGTTTGTGTGTGTGTGTGCCTGTCTGTCTGTGTGTCTGTGTCTATGTCTGAGCGTGCGTGCGTGCGTGCGAGTGTGAATGCGTGCGTGCTTGCGTATTTGACTGTCTGTTTGTGTTTGAGCGCGCGCAGCGTGTTTTCACCAAACACATAAATATCACGTCAGTATTCCATGTATGTAACAGCTAGTGCAAACATGTCTCCCCTGTTTATGGTTTCCTTGGAAAAAGCTCTTCGGGAAATGAAGCAGAAAGATTTAAGATGACGTGAGAGAGTTTTTATGATGGTTTGCTGTTACAAAAGATTAAACCTCCCAGCGCGCCGAGTATATTAATTTTGATGCGCGATTTCGTCTGTACACAGGTATATTATCATCTGCTTGTGGTCTTTACCAATGCGCAAGATATTCCCCATGAATTTTTACCTTAAACTCTGTTTATAACTGAGGAGGCCGCAGTTTGCGTACATCCGTTAGAAAGACAAATAATGATGAGAGAGTTGCTGATTTGTTGACGATTGTTTTATTGAGAAGGTTTCAGCTTGCGCACGCGCATGCACACAGTGCCCCTCTCTCTCTCTCTCTCTCTCTCTCTCTCTCTCTCTCTCTCTCTCTCTCTCTCTCTCTCTCTCTCTCTCTCTCTCTCTCTCTCACACACACACACACACACACACACACACACCTGACAGGCATAAACTGACACAAACACAAAGAAAGTTCAGGGGCAAGGTAGGTAAGTACATCATGAAAACGAATGACCTTTGACAGCTCGCGCAAAGCGTTAATTCTCTACGGTGGTCGCTGACCTTTGCATGCAAATGAGCTCGCAAGCCGCACGTGCCGAGCGCCAAAACGAGGCTCCGGGTAAATATGATGGCCATCTCTCCGTCTGTCTTTCCGGGTTTTTTCCCCTCTCTTGTCTTTTCTTTGATCTAAAGAATGTCGGGGTGTGTGGACTGCTTTGACCTTTTTGGACAACGTGCTTGTGCACCCTGTCACTTTCGCTTGTTTGTGTGGACGACAAGGGTAGAGTTAGGTAGAGAGGAAGGGGGGTGTGTGGAGGGGAATGGAAGGTCTACGTCAAACCGCATGATACAATAAAGTGACTGCACAGCGCATTTGTACGATATTTTGCACGTGCACAGTGGTTCACATTGGGAGAAATGCATGCACATTTATTCACACAGAAAAAGACACGTACACATTTCAAACACGGGAGAAATTACTTGTAATCACTTTTCTTTTTTGTTGCAGGCGTCAATGGTGATTCACACATATACGCCTGGATACTGTGCGGCAAATTTGAGGAAAGATGATACGATGCCAAGTTTGTACGTGAGTTAGGTCTTTTTTTAACAGTTATTTGTTTATCTATCTATTGTTTGTCTGTCTGTCTGTCTGTCTGTCTATCAATATATCTATCTATATATCTATCTATATATCTATCTATATATCTATCTATCTATAAAAAAAGATACTTTAGTCATTGATTGATTGATTGATTGATTGATTTGTTGGTTGGTTGATTTATGGATTCATTCATTCATTCATTTATTGATTGTTTTATTGATCGATCGAGCGGTTGATTGATTGATTGATTGATTGATTGATTGGTTGGTTGATTGATTGATTGATTGGTTGGTTGGTTGGTTGATTGATTGATTGATTGATTGGTTGGTTGGTTGGTTGGTTGATTGATTGGTTGATTTATGGCATGCTGCACTTATCTGTATACAGCCATTTATTTTACCAGTTTAATTATTTAACTATTTTGTACCTGTTCTTTGTCCACCTCTTATAAAGCCTGAGTGAAAATAACATTTGGCGAGCACATTGCAGACATAGACTTCTCTGTTTCCAGCATCTTAGATACTCGTATAACTACACGGGTTTGTTTATAGTGCAATCCCCTCTCAACCCCATTGAATGCATGCTTGTTTGGGTGCCCAGTGATACAAACAAAACTTGCTCCCAGCATGTGCAAACTGCTCCATCTCTCTGATGTATTACATGGCACAGCCTGACCTGGTTTCTGTGTCGTTCGGGTTATATCGAGAAAAGATAAGAGTCTGTCTGTCTGTCTGTCTTTCTTTCTGTCTGTCTGTCTTTCTTTCTTTCTTTCTTTTGTCTTCTTGCTTCTTGTCCGTCTGCGTGCCTGTCTGTCGGTGTGTAATCTTGATGACGAGATTGCGGTTGGTTTGAGGAGAGTGCTGACCCAAACTTTGCTTTCGCATTTGAGTCACATCGGTAAGAATTGTTCCCTTTTCTTCCACATTCATTCTTTATTCATAGCCAGAATACAGTTGGTAACTGCATCAACAGGCACGGCAAACCCCGTACCTAAAGAGGCTAAACAGCGACAGTACAGTGGAATCCCGCCCCCCCCCCCCCCCCCCGCCAATCAATCTGAGAAAATCAGGTCTTAAATACGGAGTCTTAAAATGGTGGTGAACTTTGAGTGGTTATGAACGGGGAGAAAACAAGGTCTCCAAAACGTTCAATTCTTAATCCGGGGGAGGGGGGGGGGGGGGGGGTTAAAGTGGGGTTTCACTGTAGCATGTCTCCAGTCGTGGTTATCACACCTGTGCATCTTCCAGGCTCGCGATGGGTACACGCCAGGTTTTGCCACCGATAAGGTATCCAATCAATCAGCCGAGCAGGAACATCCTGAGTCGAACAAAATCAGGACTGCTGATCTCGCTTAGATTTCGTCTGTTTGCCTCTCTGCATGCATTGTTTGGATTGGGGGTGTGGGAGTGGGGCTGGAGGGGGTAGGGAGAGTGGGGTGGATGGGATGGATGTTCAAAGCAGAAGCGAGGAATATGAAGAGTCGGTTGGACAAGCGAAGAAAGAAGGGGAGATAATTATAGTACAGGGCTGAGGTGGACTGGGTGGCCGAGTGGTAACGCACTTGCGCTCGGAAGCGAGAGGTTGCGAGTTCGACCCTGGGTCAGGGCGTTAGCAATTTTCTCCCCCCTTTCCTAACCTAGGTGGTGGGTTCAAGTGCTAGTCTTTCGGATGAGACGAAAAACCGAGGTCCCTTTGTGTACACTACATTGGGGTGTGCACGTTAAAGATCACACGATTGACAAAAGGGTCTTTCCTGGCAAAATTGTACAGGCATAGATAAAAATTTCCACCAAAATACCCGTGTGACTTGGAATAATAGGCCGTGAAAAATAGGATATGCGCCGAAATGGCTGCGATCTGCTGGCCGATGCGAATGCGTGATGTATTGTGTAAAAAAAATTCCATCTCACACGGCATAAATAAATCCCTGCGCCTTGAATATGTGCGCGATATAAATTGCATAAAATAAAAATAAAAAAATAAAAAAATAAATCCCTGCGCTTAGAACTGTACCCATGGAATACGCGCGATATAAGCCTCATATTGATTGAGGTGAACACGAAGCGCAACTATAGGTGACACACATTTGGATGTTCTGCAGTCGCGCGATCGGATTGGTTGAAATTGAGATTTGTTGTGATTTTAACCAATCAGACTTCGCGGTGGGTTCTCACCCAGTTAGGTGGCACCCACTTTTGCTTCGTGCGCCTCAGCCCCGGAGAGAGATATGTTGGTGACAGACAAAAAAATTCAAGTCGCTTGCTTGGCTTGTGTGATCCTATGACGACAGCAGACGTTGAAGGTCAAGGAGTAAGTCTATCAGGGGTTCACTCAAGAAAAGTACACTTACGCAACATATCTTATTCGACATTTTAGGAACACAAAATTACTTTCGTCAGACTCAGATACGAATAACAGAAACATTTTGGCAAAGTGCTTCAAGGATTGTTGTTGCAGACTGAAAGGCGTCTATGATTTCGGCGTTGATAATATGTGCACTCTAAATAAAATGTTAGGCTTTTGAACACACTTTCTGTAACCAGTTGTAAACAGAGTGTGAAACTGTACATTAGCTAGGTCTGCTGGCAAAAGTAGAACACATGGGAAACACTAGTGTTCAAATGAACCATGTGTGCTATTTTTGCTAGTAGAGTTATGTATTATGTCACACTGTGTTCAAAACAAGTTTCAGAAACTGTGTTCAAAAATGGAACACTTCAGTTTAGGGGGTATCGATTTCAACGCAGTCATGTCAGAAAAAGGCTTACACCATGCCAAGAGACCAGGATTTACGTAATCTTTAAGGGGAAAAAACACAAGAAAGTGCTAATTTTAGCTGGATATACGTAACCTTTTAGGGGTAAAAAAAGCAAGAAAGTGCCAATTCTAGCTACGTCACAAGCCAAAGAATGCAAACGACGTCAGACTGGTTTTGTGACTGAGAGCAAAGTGAAAAAGAGTGCTCGGACCTGAAAATTCAGAAATGTCCAAATGAAGGCGAGGAGTGCGGCGATGGATCCAGCAAGTTCACGAACAGTTCGTGTCGTGCGACTGCCAGACTCTCTGCCTTCCAGCCTATAACTGACACTAACAGGTACTGATGGCACGGCATCTCATGTCCCACCCGACCTCCCAGGAACCAAAAAAACAGCTTTGCCGGCAACTTCGATCCCTGATTAGCTCATTAGGCAACACCGAACGAAAGCGAGGCTGCTGGCATTAGCCGCTAGGACCCCGCGTGGCCGGCCACTGAGAGCGAGGCTCGCATTAGCAGGTCTGGGAGCGAAAGCGAGGCTGGCGTGGTGGCGGGTGCCAAGGAAACCACCGGGCCCCTCACGTCGCTAACAATCAAGTTTAATCTGTTGTGAGGAGAGCGAGGTAGACAAGGGGTAAATTGCTTATCGGGGGAGCTGGGAAACGCGATCTCTTACCCCAAGTCTCGCAGGATCTCACCCGAGTCGCCTCCTCCGTCGGCGGCCATATCGCCACACGGAATGATGCTGTCCACCTCCATCCCAGGGAAGCTTGTCACACTACCGTAGGGGGTTGAGTCCGCACGCAACCTGCTCATTTTTTTCCTAAATGATAGATATGGAGAAAAAGGAAAAAATTAGTGGTGAGGGTTGGGATGATGGAATGGGGGTGGCAGGGGGAGTAAGGGTTGTTGAAATAAATAAGTGTGTCTTCCATGCTGTCATTGGGAATAATGCTGACGAGGGATGTTGTTTATGAAGAGGTGTTGGGGAGGTGTTGAAGTGGTTCTGTAAGCGCAGACGTTGCTGGGCAGGGGCTAGTTGTGACAGCATGCAAAAGTGATCATAGCGTTTATCATAAGTTCAGTGTCAGGATTTGTTTGTGTGTTTCTTTCTCTCTTTTTACATTTAGTCAAGTTTTTAAATGTTTTAACATAGAGGGGGGAATCCAGACGAGGGTCGTGGTGTATGTGTGTCTGTCTATCTGTATGTCTGTGTGTGTGTGTGTGTGTAGAGCGATTCAGACTAAACTACTGGACCGATCTTTATGAAATTTGACATGAGAGTTCCTGGGTATGATATCCTCAGACGTTTTTTTCATTTTTTATATTTAGTCAAGTTTTGACTAAATATTTTAACATCGAGGGGGAATCGAAACGAGGGTCGTGGTGTATGTGTGTCTGTCTGTCTGTCTGTACGTGTGTGTGTGTGTGTGTGTGTGTGTGTGTGTGTAGAGCGATTCAGACTAAACTACTGGACTGATCTTTATGAAATTTGACATGAGAGTTCCTGGGTATGAAATCCCCGAACGTTTTTTTCATTTTTTTGATAAATGTCTTTGATGACGTCATATCCGGCTTTTCGTGAAAGTTGAGGCGGCACTGTCACGCCCTCATTTTTCAACCAAATTGGTTCAAATTTTTGTCAAGTAATCTTCGACGAAGCCCGGGGTTCGGTATTGCATTTCAGCTTGGTGGCTTAAAAATTAATTAATGACTTTGGTCATTAAAAATCTGAAAATTGTAAAAAAAAATAAAAATTTATAAAACGATCCAAATTTACGTTTATCTTATTCTCCATCATTTGCTGATTCCAAAAACATATAAATATGTTATATTCGGATTAAAAACAAGCTCTGAAAATTAAATATATAAAAATTATTATCAAATTTTTTTTTTCGAAATCAATTTAAAAACACTTTCATCTTATTCCTTGTCGGTTCCTGATTCCAATAATATATAGATATGATATGTTTGGATTAAAAACACGCTCAGAAAGTTAAAACGAAGAGAGGTACAGAAAAGCGTGCTATCCTTCTCAGCGCAACGAATACCCCGCTCTTCTTGTCAATTCCACGGGCACTGCCTTTGCCACGGGCGGTGGAGTGACGATGCAACGAGTATACGGGCTTGCTGCGTTGCGTTGCGTTCAGTTTCATTCTGTGAGTTCGACAGCTACTTGACTAAATATTGTATTTTCGCCTTACGCGACTTGTTTGATAAATGTCTTTGATGACATCATATCCGGCTTTTCGTGAAAGTTGAGGCGGCACTGTCACGCTCTCATTTTTCAACCAAATTGGTTGACATTTTGATCAAGTAGTCTTCGACGAAGCCCGGACTTCGGTATTGCATTTCAGCTTGGTGCCTTGTAAATTAATTAATGACTTTGGTCATTAAAAATCTGAAAATTCTAAAAATAAAAATTATTTTAAAAACGATCCAAATTTACGTTCATCTTATTCTTCATCAATTTCTGATTCCAAAAACATGTTATATTTGGATTAAAAACAAGCTCTGAAAATTAAGAATATAAAAATTATGATGATCAAAATTAAATTTTCGAAATCAATTTAAAAACACTTTCATCTTATTCCTTGTCGGTTCCTGATTCCAAAAACATATAGATATGATATGTTTGGATTGAAAACACGCTCAGAAAGTTAAAACGAAGAGAGGTACAGAAAAGCGTGCTATCCTTCTCAGCGCAACTACTACCCCGCTCTTCTTGTCAATTTTACTGCCTTTGCCATGAGCGGTGGACTGACGATGCTACGAGTATACGGTCTTGCTGCGTTGCATTGCGTTCAGTTTCATTCTGTGAGTTCGACAGCTACTTGACTAAATGTTGTATTTTTGCCTTACGCGACTTGTTTTTTAATTTTTTTTTTTAGAGAGAACTTTAGTGGGTTTTTTTTTTGCGAGAGGTTCTTGTTTGAAACGAGTTCAAAGTATTCCAACAAATATTTTGCTGCTTTTGTGTTCCACGATATTTTCCGCGAGGATTTAAGTTTATTCTTCAAAGGTATGAGAGCAATCTGGACGTTAGAGTTCCTGCTTCACTAATTTTGTGTGACTCCAAAGCGCATGCACGAAGTTTAGTTCCTGTCGTTAACTCTTTGGATGAAAGTGTATTTCTCGTAAAAGTTCAGTGAGCAATGTTTAGGCTTCTTGGAAGATTCGTATCAAAACAGAACATATGTTTTGGAAAGCTACAAGTCTTTGAAGCGTGCTGGCAATTAACGTTGCCTGTAATTACTGAGTGCAAGTGCATAATTTATTCTTTCTGGTGCAGACTGACGTTCAGCATGAGTGCCAATTAGTGCAGTTGAACGTACCTGAGCAAAACATCGAGTGTAATTTAAATACACCTGATGGGATTGCCTTTGCTACCATTCCACTGTGATCAAGAGTTGCGCTGCGCCGCGGGTTCAGTCAGCGAGGAACATTTGAACGCTGAATTCTACTACCAATAAAGCTTTTCTTCATTTTAAAGGCACAGTGCAGCTCACAGCCTTCGTTTTGCGTTTTTGTTGCAGCTGAGTGCATTTACAAAAATCCTCCTATGGTAGTAAAACAAACCCAAAACTACCCAACGACGACATCTGTGAAGCTCGACAGTTTCTTGTTCACGCGAGTGCATAAATCAACCTAGTTATTACGTGGTGTTTGGTCGGAGTTCGATTCAACTGAGTGATTCCGGCCTCCATTTTGTTTTACACAAACTCATGATGACGTCTGACATAGTTTGCTAGTGACGTGTCTTTTTGTGCATGATGTGGTGATCTACCTGATCTAAATTTAGATCCAAAAATAGGTCAAGACCAGCCGGGTCCGAGTACGGAATTAATTCGTAAAAACAAATCGCAGTTCTCGACTCTTTGGGTGCAAGTCAATGAAACTTGGTAGTTCTTCTAACGGATAGCTGCCTGAGGTATGACTAAAAGCCCCAGGGGCTCCGTGCACCTGGATTTGACAAGTTCAGTACCTTTAAGGGTAGATGGCTAGCGCCGCCTACCACAATCAGTCCACCCTTGCTAACGGAGTTAACTCAGTTAATTAGCGATAGGTAGACAACCCCAAATCGCAACCACCACACCGGAACACAGACCAAATAGAAACCCATCCGCTTTACAACCTTAATGTCAGTCTCCTTTCTACCTACCACATGTTCTAACGTCCGATTGATTCTTCATGCAAGTTGATCAGTACTCTAATCGTCGTCACAGTTTTGTAGTTAAGTGTTGCATAATTTGCTTTTTCGATGTCTTGCACGTTAACGTATACTTTAGTTATTCGTGGATATTCGATCAAATATCCCTAGTGTCAAAAGACAGATATATTCGGGTCCTCTGTGTCATCAGTCATTGTCTTCTTGCCCTGTCATCACCAGTTTAGTGAAAGAGTACCTGTCCAGGCTGTGATACAGTTGGGTCCGTCTGGAGAAACTGTGTGTTGTTAATTCCTATCTGGCTGGTGAGCTGAAGTTCTGTGCATCATGATAATTCCACACAGGGCCGCTTCGTGGTACCTTCAACAACAACATGTATAAAGAACAGTGACCGACATTCCCGTAGCGGGAATATTGACCTCACGTGAAACTTATTTTACTTTAAAATGGAAAGTTGCCATACTTACTGGCCAAACACCACGGACGCTACCCTCGGGACATTTGTAGTCCCTCTCGAGTATCTGCATAACGTAAGACTGCCTCCAGTTAGAGACATCTCAGCGAAAAACAGACCCCGAGTTTTCGACCATGTATCCCTCCGCCGGGACGCGGCCACGGACGTCCAGTGTATGTGAAGCAGCACGAGCGGTTAATGCGCACCGTAAACAAGTTTTCCCGGAAGTGAAGATAAGCGGGACAACTCTAAACGACTTCTGAAGGGTTACGGCGCCTGGGGAGTCTCCCCTAGCTTGAAATGCAAGAGTTGTCTGTTCTTTATTCTCTTTCTGAATGTATCCCCATCGTTGTGGGCTGGCTGGATAAATACAAGTAAAAGCTTTTTGCAACTGTATCGGATTCGGGGCCATTATTTGGTCTTTATAGTTGGGACGAAGCTCTCCCGAGAGTTTTAAGAAAAGCAGCTCCAAACGGAGCAGACAGTGAGAGTCCATTACGGAATGTCTCCAGAGCAGCGGCTTTGGAGACTTGGCTGTTCACCTTACAAAACAGTGGGCCTAATGAGGCAGAGTTGAAAAACTTCGCACGGAGAAAAAAGGCAACATTTTGTCCTTTTGCAGAATACAGAATACAGAATCTTCAATTGCCCAAGGTTGGGAATTTGTGATGACAGTGCGGTTAAGAAACATTTCAATCCAGCCATAAACACCAGCACACGCATCATTTATACAAACTGATCAACAACATTAATTTAAAAACAACACTGGACAGCATAAGTATAAAAATACATTCACTAATACTAGCAGTATACACTTTTACTCAGTTTAAGGAACAACACGTGTGATCCTTCAAAGTAAGGAACTTATGCATTGGCCTAGAAAGCAAAACGAGTACAAAAGCATCGCAGGAACTAGATGTTCAGTACAAACTATGGGGGACAGTTAAAAGAAATTCAAGAAAACCCTTCCTTTTTGTAGGATCTGCGAACATGTACTTTTGTTATATCTGAAGTTGATTGTTGCCTGGTTTAGGATGGAAGAGAACACTTGTTAAAAATGTGGCTGCAGAAAATGTTAACCCCCCCCCCCCTCCCTCCGCCTTCATAAATGAGGTGTAAAACACGCCTTCTGTCTTGAACCTAGCTTATATCATCAGTTAAACGTCTTTCTCTTTTTCTCTCCTCCTCGATCGTCTTTCTCCTCCTCTTTTTTCTTCGGAAACTACATTCATCACTTCATCAAGACTAATCTCAGTATTTACTTTGCATATTGAGCATGTAGAATACAGACATCTATCCGCCCTTATACCGGGAACAAAACTTCTCATTTCATCGGTTAATTAGTACGCAAACGCACTCCAGATTTTCTGTTTAAAGTTACCGGATACTTTCCTTCTCATAATTATGTCACCCGCCCTATCAGACACCACAGATCTGTTTACATGGGATTAGAGCATCATTCAACTTGAACACATACCAAAATTCAACGACGTAGCTACTTCATATGCAGAGTGGGAATGTTTTGTTTAAGTACTTTGGTTTGAAAATAACACCTGTGTCAACATGCGAAATCAATTTTGCACAGAAGTCTCATGGTGCACATAACGCGGCCAGGCCGTGGATTTTGGGTATGAGTTAAAATGGAAGCATGCTCTCTTTCCGTGTAAAAATCCTGGTTATATCTGTGATGGTTGACTTGATCGTTTCACACAGGAAGGAATGCACGTTTAAGCGAGAAATACGTCGTATGCCATTTTTGTACTTCTGACATCCAAAAAATTCCAGATCCAGAGCGAGTTTCTGTTCTCTTCCTACAGTCAAGGATTATTGGAAAATTCTACGAAGCATTAACCGTAACGTCTTTGTCTTATCTTTCAATTTCTCAGGACAGAATGTCAACGCGAACAATGTGAATGTCAACGCGAACAATGTGAATGTCAACGCGAACATTGTAATCAATGCCCTGTGTACTCATGTGTTCGAATACCGAGACTGAACTTTCTAACCTCGGGTCGAAGGATTTATGAAGTTAACTCAGAAGCTTTCTGACGATGCATAATGATGATTAAAGGAAACATTATCTTCTTGCTGCATTGAGTGCAAGAGCTTTCTTTAAATTAATTGAGTTCTTTGCAGTTTTGCTGGTTGTTTGATGTCCGATAAAAGGCTGATATCTTTGCAGGGGGGGTGGGGGGGGGGGGGGTGGTGGTACGACAGTTCGGTTTCGTAATTAAGAATTTCCAAATATGTCCGTGCTTAGGCCGTCGCACCTACCGTGTATTTGCTTCTCGGTGTTCTGTACTGTATGTATATTGATTTTGTATTTTGTGTCTTGTGCAGCTAATATTTTCTCTGGGGAAAAGCTGACATCCGTCATAGTTGAAATCAATACCCTACACTGTGTTTACGGTGCTTGCTTGTATGTGTGTTCCTGTGCTTACGTACCATTGTAACAGTGAATGGTTTGTGCAGTCTCACTAAGACAGGTGTATGACATCCCAAAAATGTGGTTCGGTTATTTTCTTTAGTCCACCTCTTGATACGGTGTACAAACACTGTTTCTGGGATGACTCATCCAAAAGGTTGCAAGAGTACATCCGTAAATTGCATTTTCATTTCTGGACCTGGAGTCATTCAAGCTCTAAGCTTATATGTGAATATGTCCAGGAAAGTCTCAGCCTCGGGCTTTCCAGAAAGATTCTCTTTACCTCGGAGAGTGAACACACCCTATTAAGCTGCCCTCTGACTCCAAAATTGTGTTTGTGTCCAACTTTCGTTGTGTACTGCGGTCAGCGGTGAGTGTAAACTTCCCCGGCTCGAAAACATCCATCCTTTTCCTTATGTCCAAACTCTCGTCCTCCGTAAAGTGCCGGTTCAGTCTGTCTTCTGCTGCCCAGACTTAACAAGAAGAACACACTGACCGCCCTGATATGGCCCTTCGTGGTCGGCTGGGCGTTAAGCAAACAAACTTCAAGAACACACTGTGGGGAATACACAGAAGGGACTGGGAGACCGAGTCTTTAGGCTGGAACACAAGACGACACCCTGTTTAAACTTTCGAGACCCCCAAGAGCCACAAGGAGGAACGTTTCAGGATGTGGCTGACTGACTTGCTGGAAATCAGGGATCCAATCTTTTGGGTCGTGTTTGACCGTGGGTTAAACCGTTTAGTCCTCCGGGGGGTCAACAGTGTAGGACGTGCCGGGGGGTTACAGGGAAGATTCTTTTTCCTCCGACAAGATGTTGGTGTAGTGTGTGTTGACTCTGTGGCGTAGCTTGAAGCTGAAGATGGTCCAGACGTTGACGAGATGCCAAGGAGTCTCAATGGTCATGGTATTGCAGTCTTCTCCCAGCCTTCAGGCTGTAATCAGTTGCTCTCTTCGGACATCCTGAAAGTAGATGCACATCTACCTGTGTCGTGCTGGTGCATAACAAGAAATTGCCATCAAATTACTTGAAGTTTTTCTTCAGTTCAGTGCATGTCACAGGTTGGGTGTCACATGTCACATTTGTTTGCTGCCTCAAGGCAACCATTATTTACTGAATTAGAATACCCTACCGGACACGATTCAGCACATCTAGAGATACAGTTCAGCCTTATCTGAAACCCCTTTCTACTACATGTATCTGATGCTTGTTTTTTGCGTCATGAGACTGTTGAACCCTGGCCTCTGATTAGCTTTTTTAGGGGATGGAACGATAACACAGAATGTCATAACATATTAAGCTCAAGCATTACGGACTTTCAAACAAAGTACTTCAAAATTCAGTACTCGCCACCGGTCATCAATTTCTTCAGAAGTGGAGAGCCTTCACGTGGTTTATTAGACTTTATATAAATCTCACAGAATAGGAAAACACCCTTCAGGTTATCTCCTGAACTGAGGACCATTCCTCAGAACTATCTGTGAGGTCTCAAGAGGAACTGTCAGCATCACTAAAAGGCTGACCAGAACCCCTTTGGCTACCTTGCCCTTGTTGAGTTGGAAGTTTTCTTCGTCCTTGTATCGAATCTTCCCATTGTATATTAGTATGTGTACCTCCTACACTCCCCCCCCCCCCCCCCCCGACCAAACCCCATCTCACCCCTCAACCAGCACTCCAACCCGGCTGCCTACTTCCATGCAAGGCGTTGGGGAGAGGGGGGGGGGGGGTTGAGGTATGCTATATTTAGATTTATTCCATGTTTGTTCGCTTGTTTGTTTAACTATAGTTAGTTCGAGTGTTATTTGTTTTACACAATTTTGTAACATCAGAATGCACAGGAGAGTGCGTAAATCACCGTGTGATGGACTTGAACTTGCTTTCTTTTACGAGAATGAAGACGATGCGGAGAGTCCACTAAGATTACTAGGGTAGATCTGTTGTAAATACCGGTACTATTTGGAAGCTGAACTCTTTGTGGGAAAAGTTTGAGTTTACTTTATGGTAAAGGAATTACTGTGCAAGCATTATTGGTGTTTCTCGACTTAGAACCTGCCAACCATGGAAGATCAACCAGAGGTCAATGCGCTGGTGAACTCCTGAACTCTTGAACATTTTTCTGAGGCCAAGGATGAAGTTTTCATGGAGATGTAGTTATACGCCGAGCCAATGAAAAGGGGTATGAATTTCATTACAATTCTGCAACTGACCAATCATAAGCTTCATCACGCTGACCCTGTCTTTGACAGTCTTCACCATGCGTGTTTCCTCTCATAACCAATTACCCGCGGCAAAGCAAGACGTGTTTGCGGAAGATAAAGGGAGGTAAAAAGGGCCCTGCGGCAGCGAGTCATGTTTGAAATAGATATCACAAGGGCTGAGTCGCGGGCATAGATTCGTCTAGATCTACTGCAGACGTCTGCGCAAATACTATGGTTGGGGTTTTTAGGGCGATGAATTCCTTAATTCGCTTACTTCTATCTTATTCTGCTGGTACCAAGTCTTGTAAATTGAGTTTTTGAGAGTGGTACAAGTCGGGCTGCAGTGTACAATGAATACGTTTATGTTACTGTGTTAAAATTTGTTGAAGTTGGTGCAATTTGAGCGTGTGCTTCCGGTATGAACGAAAAGAACGCTTCAACGATCGACTGCACAAATGTTTTACTTTAATCGTGTCATAGTCACTGTGGTATAAAAGTGTTTCACGCCTACACACAAAACATTAAATGTCAGATGTCACTCACAACGTGCGAATTAAAATTGGTCAAATCTTTTTTTCTGAAGAATATGTTTGAAAATTGTGCCAATTCGTCATTTTTTGTTGTTTGCTGAGTAAGTGTATCAGGGGGTAACTTACGTATCTGAAATTGCTCCTTGAGAAGAAAAAAAACAAGTGCCTTCTGTGAAATTATGTTTTAATGGAGAAACGCGTATTTTGGGCGGAGCACTATATAGCAAGTACTTTAACAACATATTTATAGCAACCCACGATGCATGGACAAATGCCCACGTATCTCCTGGTCTTTACGCCAACACAAACACATCTTTACCCCGTGTTGTCGAACGTCTTGTCTGTCTGTCCGACCATGGGTCAGTCCGTCTCGTGGGAGTCCTTGTCCATCTAATTACAGGGACTACTTCTTCCCGTGGATTCTTTTCCCTTGACCCAGACGGGCACTCGACTAGATAAGAACGGTAAGCAAGTTGTCTGCCGGTTCAGCTCACACTCCAGCAACTTTGACCAGAGGGAAACGCCGAACTCAAGCTTTTCCTCCGAGCTGAAAGGAAAAAGTCAAGAAAGACAACTCCAGCTCCAGGACCCCGAGTCTCCTCCCCTTTTCCGTCTTTTCTGTGTTCCTCTGAAGACTAGGCAAACATCTGGAGCGAGAAAAGTTCATATGGGTTGTGTGCCCTTGCGGCTGTTCGCGAGAGCTCAACGGTAACAAGATTTACATCGATTCCGGCGTCACTTCCGCTTTTGTGGGTGCGCTGGGGCCAGCGCCATTTTGTTTGCACGGAGCAATATTGAAGTCTGTCCGAAATTGTGTTTGCTCACTCGCGTGCCTCGGGCTTTTTCTCTTGTGGAACTCAGGGATACGCATCTTTCGACTTGCCTCTGCCTCAGGTTTTTGGGGAACTGTTCTATTTGTCGGACCTGTTTCATTAGCCGTCTCCAGTTTTTAACTGAATCTTCTTACTGGCTTCTAACTGCCAGATAAGGATGGCCCTCGTGTCGGGTTTAAGGACATTTTTAAGTTCCGTGTTTTCGTAATAATTGTGTTGCTTCGTTTTGCTTTTTGTTCCACGAGG
>NC_090245.1:16992906-17002906 GCF_037325665.1 Littorina saxatilis
AGCCATCAATAAAAGCACAGTAAACAGCATCAAGCAGGAATTTATCTCAGGTTCTCTTGCAGGCAGACACAACGACTTCTGATGCGACATCTTTCTGCCTGGGCTTGTAAGGTTGTTAGCGAGGTTGCTAATGTTTACGCGTGATCTAGGGTTACATCTGTTTTCCCGCTGTTTTCCCTCGTGCATTCAGTGAAAAGAAAATCTTTAAACGTACATTCTGGTGCGTTTTTCTAACTTTTTTTCAAGTCAGACATTCTGACGGATTTATTTCGGTTTTTGCTTTTGTCTGCGTCTGTTTTTGACTTTTAACAAAATGTTTTCTTCGGACTTCTTTGCGAATGGGTGGGGAGTTACTGGTAAGATCAATCACAAACACAATGTAATGATGCGGCGGAAGGGAAACTCAAACAAAGCTGTCACGTGATGCCATTGCCAGAATTTGATACTCAAGAACGGTGGTTTCTATTGTTTTATCAAAAATGTCGTGATGTGCTTACGGAAAACAAACATGAAAATTGTTTGTTCGTTTTTTTAACTTTGGAACTTCTTCAAATGTTGATCTTCTTTCAACGCCTGTTTAACCGTTGCCCACATCCCACTCTAGTATTTTGACGTGATAGACTCTCTGTGTGTCTCTTTCTATCTCTGTCTCTGTATGTGTTTCTGTCTCTTCGTTTGTCTGTCTGCATGTCTCTCTCTCTCTCTCTCTCTCTCTCTCTCTCTCTCTCCCCCCCTCTCTCTCTCTCTCTCTCTCTCTCTCTCTCTCTCTCTCTCTCTCTCTCTCTCTCTCTCTCTCTCTCTCTCTCTCTCTCTCTCTCTCTCTCTCTCTCTCTCTCTCCCTTTGTTCTCCCATCCCCTCTGTTTCTCTCTATATTGCGGCATCCTATTCTGCAAGCGTTTCACACGATTGTGTATTGTTTATTCTGAGCTTTATCTGTAGGCTATAATACCTTCCTAACTAGTATGCTTACAAGATTTGTGACGCCGCTGAAAGAATTACACGCAAGTCGTAAAGGATGATGCGGCGTCACTTTCACAGTTACCTGTGTAACCTTCTGACGTTTTGAATTTGTATCTCTTGGCTTATCGACTTGTCAGAGTGTGAAAAAAGATGAAGATTTATGTCACTGGTGTTCTATATGTGTGATGCATACGTTCACCTTGATGTTTGGAATGGCATTGCTATTGTGCTCTCGAAGACAAAAGAGTGCATGCATAACGGTGCAGCGTTGAAGAAAGTTTTAGTTTGGTGATAATGTCACTGTTGATTTGGCGTGTTGTTTTTTTACTTGCATGTATACACACACCTTTGCATTGCCAATTCATTTGCTCGTATGCCGCAAGCGTTGTTGTTCTTGGCAAATCTTTTGTCCAATACAGACGATACTGTCGAGACTTGAAGGTGTTTTTTTGTGTGCAACTGTAGTTTTATGCTCTTGATAGATAAGACAGCGCATTTTGCTGCCACTTTGTACTCTTACCGCACTCTAGCACACAATCACACACACATATATGCACAAGAACGAACATATGTAAAACCACATGCACTCACGCATGTATGGACACACAACACACATACACGCATGCACACACACAAGCACACTCACGCACGCACACACACACACACACACACACACACACACTGTGGCACACACACACACACACACTGTGGCACACACACGCACGCAAGCACGCACGCACGCAAACACACACACACACACACACAAACACACACACACATACACACGCATGCACGCACGCACACACATACATCAACTTACGGACAAAATATCTGCGTCCTTTTCGACACACTCACACACACACACACACACACACACACACACACACACACACACACACACACTCTCTCTCACAACCACACATACACACACACACACACACACACACACACACACACACATGTTCCTACCTAGCTTAAATAAATTTCCTCGGGTTTCAAGAGCTTCCAGCAAAACGAATAAAACGAAACTCTTTTGCAGATCACTTCTAACACCAGCTGGTCTCTTCTGCAACTATACATTTCTCTGCACAGCTGAACTTTGTCAGATCATGACAACGGCAAGAACAATGTTTGTTTCATCATTTCCCTAGTGTATTTGCTTTGATATACGCATCGATACAAACATACACGGTATAACATTTCCTGTGGCTGCAACTTGCAAACAGGCGCCAGCAATCTCGCAGCACTGTTTCTTCCCTTTCGAATAGGTTTATTCTTCACAAATCCGCAATGCATTTGTTCTCATACATGCATTTGCTTTGATGCGACCAAACATCAACTGCATACTGTTTCCTGCAGTTTTAACCCACAGTGTTCGTATGATCCTTTTTCGCCCTTTTCTCTTGCCGGGTTTGTGTTATCTTGCAAAATAAAACAAATTCATATGCTTTCGTGTAGATAGATGAAAACATACATGTATGCGTAACGTTTTCCGCAGTCCCAACCGCAGGCGCATGAATTCACACAACTCTGTATAATTATTCACCTTACCTTGCATTGCTTGGTCACTTGTCACAGTTCTTCTTCTTCTGCGTTCGATGTTGATGGCCGTGCTAAATCCTTAGACCAGTGGCTGCCAGGAAGTCCGCAGTCTTGCGCAGTTCGTCGGCAGGACCCCAGAGTTTGGCTCCAAACTTGTCACAGTGAAACAATACATTTTCTTTTATATGTTTTGTTAACACCACGGCATTGCTAATATTTCTTGCAGCTCAAATCATGCTCACCAAAATATGCTAGGGTTTAGGCTGGAGAACAGGAAGTTGAAATAAAATAGGTCTTTCGCCTAGTTGACGTAACTCAAATAAAAAAATAAAAAAAGTATTGATAATGAACTGATTAAAACCAGGCTCAAAAATCAAATATTGTCTTATTTTCAATGTTACTACTTTATTCAATGGAGACTGTATCAGTGTTGTGGTTTTATATTGTTCCTCTATCACTCTTCTTTATGTGAGATCGTTTGATCGTTGATTTGTTTACATACCTTCAATAGAATCTGAACACTGTCTTCAGTATTTTTTGTGTGGAAAAGTCTGATACCCCATAATTATTCAAGTTTCAGTCGTTATCTTCAAAATTAGCACGTTAACCCCTATTCTATTTGGTGTTTTTGACGTAAGCACCCCTTGACTTTACAGAAAAGTTTACTTTGAAAAAACGTTAACACCTTAACAAGGGGTAGACTCCGGCCTTAAATTGCCTTATTCGCAACGATTGACCTCCAACAATAAAGTATTCACAAAACAAACTGTTCACGTCTGCTAGATTATATTGCTTATGGTTCAAACCCTACTCACCAGAATCTACACGGACACAACCTTATCTTCTTCTTCGTTCATGGGCTAAAACTCCCACGTACACTCGTGTATTTTGTATGTTTGTTTTTTGGTGTGTTTTTTAAATGTGTATGGCCGTTTTTAACCCGCCATTTAGGCAGCCGCTTTCGGGGGAAGCATGCTGGGTATATTCGTGTTTCTATAAACCACCGAACTCTGACATGGATTACAGGATCTTTTCCGTGCGTACATGATCTGGTGCTTGCGTGTACACACCAAGGGGGATACCGTGGCACTAGCAGGTCTGCACATAAGTTGACCTGACAAATCGTATAATGCCTGTCCTCTGCCGAACGTAACAAATAAATACTACATAATAGAATGTGCACGCCTGCAAGTGCCTGCAACTGCAAAATAGAGCAGATGCGTGCCGTCGTTTGTGCAACAAGCTGCAGTCTGTCCTTTGCACACAAAAAGCTGTGCGATTATCAGTTTCCCCTTTTGTTCACCGCACGTTCGTCTGACGACCCGGCCCCGCGTGTGCCGGGCTGTGCGCATGCGCGGTGTGTTGTGTCTGTAGCACGTGCCGCTCGCGTTTGCCACGTGGTGTCGGGGAGGAAATGAGGGTCCGAGGGGAGAAGGATTTGCACCTGACACCCACCAGGTAGGATCTTGTTGTCTCTTGATTATCAGCAGCAGCAGGTATAGGCCTACTGAGGAGGCTGCTGTTTCTGTGACTTTGAACTGGTGGAAATACGGTTGCAAGTCATGAGTATGAAAAATGTCTGAGGGGTGCGTTTGTTTGAATTATCATGTTTTGCCGGGCCGCTGGTCGAGTCAGTTGTGGTTCGGAATAAAGAGAATACCGTGACATGGTCACACTACATTTCTTGAAAGAGTGTGTTTCTACTTTACATTTAACATCGATGATTAAGATATGTATCATAGTCGTTTCAAGTTATGAATGTCCGCAGTTTAATCGCAGACTAGCTCAGTCTCACACACCGACACAGTCACTGACTGACTAATCGGTCTTTAAAACTGGCATACGTAACCCTACTCAGTCATCATACGCACACGCACGTACGCAAGCACAAGCACAAGCACGCACACACACACACACACACACACACACCGTCACACACACACACACACACACACACACACACCGTCACACACACACACACACACACACACAAACACACACACACACACACAAACACACACACACACCGTCACACACACACACACACACACAAACACACAAACACACAAACACACAAACACACACACACACGCGACGAAAACACTTAAGCACTCTTACCACTTTCAGTTTCCATCCGCGGCAACCCAGTTCAAGTTCTTCACTCTTTGAACAGGATATTTACAGTTTTACCGAATTACCGGCGTTCGGCATGTAAACAGCCTGAGCTCTAAGCCTTTTTACTCCCAGCAAATGAGTTCACCCATATGTGATAGACAAAAGGATTTACAAACATCCCAGTTCTATCTCCTAGACAAATTACCACACAGTTTAAACAACAGCAGCAATTTTATACTGGCACCCAAGATTGTTTATGGACGAGATAGTTTTGCACCATCCTATAAACTGTAGCGTGGAGTCGAGGGGAAAACGGGGGGTATATACACAGAACGTTTCCGTATCCTAAGCTTGGTGTGACGTTGAGTCACAGTTTATAAGCCTGTAAATAATTCTGTAACGGTCGGGTTGTTAATGAATATTGAGCTTCTGCTGTACTGAATGTCTTTGCTTTGGTTGAATAGTGTGTCTATGTGTGTCTTTTCTTTGGTCTGAGTGTGTAGGTATATTAGTTGCTATTCCAAACATTATCCAGCACAAAGAGTTTCCCTTGACAATAAACTGTTAATGTTTTCGAGAAGACTGGGTGATAATAGTACAACCAAGTGTCTGTTACACAGTCAAGAGTTATGTATTTCAGCTTTATTATATACCAAAGATTATATAGAACTGTGGAAACTTTTTACTGTGCTAACTAAAAAAATAATCATAATAGTTTCACAACAAACGTGACATCAGACTGACCATAGAAGGAATAGAGAAGGTTAACAGGAGAAATATGTATATGTTCAAGGAAAAAAATCATAGATTAACATTTTGCGAATTATCAAAGACAGATGACCCATTTGGGACATTCTGTGCTGCAGGTCTATGCGAGCTTGCGTGCAAATATTAAACTAACAAATCTTCATACCGTGCTAAACATTGACGGTATGCAGACACACCGACAAAACAACAAGACACACTTTGCTCTCGTTCAGACAGGCAACGAGTGAGGCACTAAGCTTACCTACAACAGCACTATCAGGAGAATGAAGATTCCAACATAAATGTATTCCCTCTATTTTTATTTTCTTATTAAATATTTATACAAACCGCATACACACACTCAATTACGTTCTTATCCAAATCTAAGCCCAACGAATGAAAACCCTACTTTTACCCAATATCTCTTCCCTGGCATGTAAACACAACTTATCAGTGTTTGAAATTTGCAGAAAACGAAACGGCACTTTATCTTTTTCTCTGTTCTAAATCGGTCCAATGAAATGGAACGCTCGCTATGCTCTTATCAAAATTGTTCAGATACTCTTGTATTTGCTCTGCGTGCAAGCGATAAACTGGAATGATTTTCAAGTTTCACAACTTTTATTGCGTGCCGTTCAGCAGGGGGTTGCAAGTTATTAAAACGTAAGATCAAAACCCCTTCAAATTATTTTGGAGAAAACTGTTCAGCAAGGCCCCTCACTCAGTACGGCTGCTTGTTTTATATATAACGTTTTATTACCAATTCGGTGCCCCATATGGCTTTTTGACCAATCAGGGCGGATTCTAGGTGACCCTCTAAATGTTATAACGTTCAGGCAGGGACCCTTTTTGTTTATCAAGCTATAAATCAACAAGACACAGTAACAATTTAGATCAACAATATCAGCGTGATTTATTCTAAAGAATGACACTTCAAATGCTGTCAGATAATACTCTCTTTTATATGTAAAAAATACCGAAAAGCGAGTTTTGTCGGTGGGTGCTTTACGGAACAGCAAGGCACCGCCCATCCTCTGAGTGTGCAATGGGACCCGCTCACTTGAAATCTAAATTAGGCCTATCTAAGTTCGGAAAAATCAAGTGAAATTGTGTCACTCGCTTTACGTCATTTCCCATCCGTCTGGAGTCGGTTCTAAATCTGTCGCTCTCTGTTCAACAAGAAAAAGCTAAGCAACCGAAACGCATGTTCAACAAGGTTTATCTTGTGAGATTGTTGTGTGTCAAACGCATTTGACCTGTGAATATTCATGACGTCAGGTGTGTTACTCTGATTGGCTGACCCAGGTCACGAGAAATCTTTGACTGACAGGCATAATCAGGTAGGAGCGCTCAAGTTCCCATTGCGGCTGTTCCGTCTAATTCTCGGGGTCGCTTCGAAATTTCTTTTGGTCGATTTAAACGGTAATAAAACCGTTATTTCTAATATGCTGGCTGTCAGCAAATGATTACAGACATGTCTCACAAACGATATCAGCATTCGCCAAAAAGGCTCATGCTTGATATCTTTTTTCTCGACATGTATGTTATCATTTGCTAACAGTCAGCACATTAGAAATAACTCATAATATCAGAGTCTTACTAGCCCGTGTCAGCATCGCACCATTAAACAAAGATTACTCCCTGTTGCTGAAGGAATTTTCAGCCACGGTTTCGATAGTAGTAATGCTACACGCGCAACAAATGTTAGGCGTTGTTGCTGTATTATATATGTAGCGTGACCGTAAACCGCTCGGACAGTTGGGAGAAATAGTAGATCAGCTGGTAAACACAGTGTCAGAGGTGAAGAGGATTGATATGTTTGGTGATTGACATATTTACATACAGTTATACCTGTCTGTAACGACCACCCAGGTACTGACTTAAAGTGGTCTTTATGGACAGGTGGTCGCAATGGAAAGGTGAATTATATCGAAAGAATTTGTTAGGGATTATGTGGGGTGGTCGTTGGGATCATGTGGTCTTTGTCAAGATGTGGTCACCAGGGCAGGTTCAACACTAGTATCAGCCTTTTGTCTTCTCCATTGATGTCGAGGGTTTTCGGCTGTCCTCAGAGCACTATTGATCTGTCCGCTTGTCAGTCTGTCTGTCTGTCTGTCTGTCTGTCTGTCTGCCTGTCTGTCTACATACATGGCTGCTGACTTCGTCGGTCTGACTGCCCGTCCGTCCGTCCGTCCGTCCGTCTGGCTGGCTGTTCGCATCATATAGTATACTGAAAGGCATAAATTCTGCAAATAGTGCATTGAACGATTTTGCTCTCAAACGAAAATCAGATTGAACCTGCAATTTGTAGTTGACATCTTGAGTGTCGGAGCAAATGTTTCACGCTGTCAGCGTGCGCTTTGCAGTATTGCTGATCCAGCCACAGCCCACTGTGCTAATAAAGACAATGGGCTGAACGGGAGACAATAACGTAAAAAGATAGTGTATGGCCCTATAAAATGCAACTGGCTGTTTGGCTGTATCAGATATCGCAATCATGCCACGACTTGATGAAGGAGAGAGACAGCAAGCGATTGGGATGCTTAGAGCTGGCCAAAGCATTGAACGTGATGAACACTGAACGTTTTCCGAAATCATTGCGCTTGGACTCAGTCACTTTTTTTGAAAAATTGTCATTTCATGATGTTCTATTCAAAATCAATAAAGCGAACGTTTATAAACACTAAAATGGCCAATAAATAAAATATTCAAACATTGAAAACATTTACCACTGAGTTGATTTTTTGTGATTTTTTAAAGTTCAGTTTGCGGAATTTATGCCTCTCGGTATATATTTCTCCTCACGCAGATTGAAAAAGCTACTATTCAAAAACAGCCATGTGTACTTTAGAGAAAATGAGAGAAGAGAGAAGAGGAGGAGGAGGAGGAGGAGGAGGAGGAGGAGGAAGAGGGATGTATGAACGAGACGTTCCAACCAGAAAGATAAACTAAGCAACTTCTTTGTGCTTCAAGTATGCGTCCCCACCCTAAGGACAGCCGATTCAGCAAAGGTCAGAGACAGGGACAAAAGAAACATTCTGGCTTTTTTCTCTTCTTTTTGCAGTGTTTTGTTTTTCTCATATCTTCAAGGGTCCGAAGTATTCTTTTCAAGTAAATCCTTTCGGGTGGATCTGTCCGGCACAAAAGTTCATATGGGTTGACCCTTGTTTAAACAATTCGCTGGGTTACTGTTTGACCTGTAAGCTTTATGAAAAGTTCTGGGGGGTTATTTTCTCTTTGCCTTTGTGGCTGAAAATGCGTTACGTCGCGAAGGAAAAGAAACTATATTGCAAAAACGCCTACAACTGCTGGTGTCTTTGTTGTCGTTGTTTCTGTCGTTGTTGTTGTTCTTGCTGTTTGTTGAGTCGAACTCGACATGACAACCTTTTGATTTCTGTCCCTTTTCAGACATTTGCCACGCAGGTAATTTTTGCTTTGTATTCATTGCAGCAACTCATGGGTCTTTCTCTTTTCCTCTTTCGTCTTTTTCCTCTCTTTCTCCTCCTTCGATTTTCTCTTTTTTTTCGGGATTCTTGGGATTTTAATGTTTTTTCACTTGAATTTGTTCTCAGAGAGTCTGCTCCTTGTCTCATATTTTCCCTTCATTTGTCCAAACCGCAGTGTTTGGCTCTGCGCTCTTTTGAGGGCTATTTTCATACCTCGTCGAAGCACGCAACGAACTGAAAAGTTTGCAGGAACAGAAGACAAACAGTGAATAATCTCGGTGTCCCTAGCTCACGCACAACTTCTCGTTCGTCGTGTGAAAACAGACGCGGCTACGTTTGCTTTGGGATTCCGGGCTCGTCTTTCCCGCGCAAAAAAATGTGTTTTGGAATTAGAATCGCGCTTGAGAAGCGCTGATGAGGTATTACGCCTTGTGGGAAAGAAACATTTTGTCCAAATTTTAAAAGACGGGACTGAAAGACTGGTGTCTTCAGTTCAAAGATGGGAATTGGGCAGAGACAGACAGACAGTGACAGACATGTGTGAGCCAATATGACTGATGAGACAGAGAATGACGGTTAAAAACTAGGTTGCAGGGCTACTTTGTTCAGAATGTTGATGAAACAAGGGCAGGGAGGAATGGTCACACACACACACACACACACACACACACACACACACACACACACACACACACACACATTATAAGGGTAGGCGCCCAACTGACGAAGAAGAAAAATTGATAGAACCCATTGACATAATTGGGGAGGGGACGGGGTCAAAAAGATGTTAAAAGCACTGTCATGCAGACAGGCAAATAGATTAAAGGTCACGTGTATCCAGACAGAAATACAATACAGGCATAAAGAAAGGACGATGGGATAAAAGATGGCAAAAAGTGAAATAATCAGTCCAAGTCAAACCGGCACGGTTGGCCTAGTGGTAAGGCGTCCGCCCCGTGATCGGGAGGTCGTGGGTTCGAACCCCGGCCGGGTCATACCTAAGACTTTAAAATTGGCAATCGAGTGGCTGCTCCGCCTGGCGTCTGGCATTATGGGGTTAGTGCTAGGACTGGTTGGTCCGGTGTCAGAATAATGTGACTGGGTGAGACATGAAGCCTGTGCTGCGACTTCTGTCTTGTGTGTGGCGCACGTTATATGTCAAAGCAGCACCGCCCTGATATGGCCCTTC
>NC_090245.1:17007906-17070406 GCF_037325665.1 Littorina saxatilis
GTCCGTCTGTCTGTCACACTCTCTGTCACTCTCTCTCTCTCTCTCTCTCTCTCTCTCTCTCTCTCTCTCTCTCTCTCTCTCTCTCTCTCTCTCTCTCTCTCTCTCTCTCGTCTTAACCCAGATAGACCACAATAAGCGTAAACCCATGCTGGTTTAATCAAACAACTTCATTGGCCATTATTTACACACAAAAATGGCTTCCTTTGCTTTCAGAAATGGCATGCCTTAAATAACGTTTAGATTCCAGGGAAATTAATGATGATTCTGAACTGGCTTTTAAAAAGTGGAAACAGCTCTCTGGTCACAGGAATGACAAGACACTCATTTTAAATGACAAAGGGAAAAGAAAGAAAAAAAGAAAAATTAATAGCAATAGAACACAACAAGGTCGGCTCTCTTCCCACTACAGACAGTTACCGGACAGTTACGTGCATAACGTGATGCGCCGTATCCTGGAGGAAGAATAAAATCTTTGATCATTGCAGAAAATGTGGGCTAATGCAAAATTTCTGAAAGTATGAGCTTTGTGGCAAAGCTGAATCTTCGTCTGCATTCGTTGCAGTACAGCCCTTTGTTCAGGGTTTTTTGATAAACAACATTTTTATTTTCGTCAGATTATAGCTTAGTATTTAGGACTCTCCAACGCTCAGCCTTTTACACGTGAAACCGCATGAATGGCGTGAAACACAAATGCAAGGCTAAAACATTCATCAGCCTTTCCTTCTATACGGATTTTTTTTTTTAAAGTTCATTCAATAGCTCGATGAAGAAATGCTTTTGACTCCCCCCTTTTTTGTTTGAACCATTCTTACATCCGTTTTTTCGCTGTATAAAAAAAATGGGTCCTCAGTCAATAACCCTCAGCGTGACTCAGTACCCATCATGAGAAACAGACGTCTCATGCATATTGTTAGTTTCTAGCTATTAAAGGTTTTCCTTCAGTGCAAGCGTCGTCACTTGCATTCAAGAGATGGAGAAAGCAAACATTCTTATGTCAGTTTTGGCATTTTATTACAGGTCTCTCGATTATTAAAAGGCTGTCGGTTTGTGCAACAACTACTTCTTCTTCTTCTTCCGTAGAGGACTGGGTTCTTGCGAACGTCTCAGAGTCCTGCATCTACATTCACTGGCTGATTCCTGAAGCACAGTTATGTTTTAATGCCATTATTTTACAAACAGAACAACTTCTGTTTTGGGGGGAGGGGGGGGGTCGGAGCGCATGTGGTTTTGCCCCCAGTTTTGCTCGATTTATAGCTTGAAAAAAATACGGGCAAATGACACGCACATCCTAAGTTTTCAACTTTATCTAGCCCTCTATATGTGCAGAATCGCCATTTGCATTCAAAAACTAAAGTGTATAACTATATATGTTTTTGGCCGTTATTTGATGTTGTTTGTTTCGATATTTATTTTGGGTGTGTGTGTGTGTGTGTGTGTGTGTGTGTGTGTGTGTGTGTGTGTGTGTGCGTGTGTGTGTGTGTGTGTGTGTGTGTGTGTGTGTGTCTGTGTGTGTGTGAGTGCGTGTGTGTTTTTATAACATTTTCACATCGTTTTTGCCACTTTATAAAGAACTCTCCCAATCCTCGGCCCCTCTCGATACCCAGACGTGAGAAAGTGACGTGGCACGCGCGTGTCTGTTTCAGCACGCGAGGGGAGGCGCGTGCGCTATTGATCACCGCGGACTTTGGGTGTTGAGTCAACTGGATGCAACAAGCGTGCAAGGATCTCGCTTTCAAGGAGGAGGGGAGGGGAACGGGGAGGGAGGGGGTTGGGGTTGTGAGGGCAAGTGGTGGGGTGGGGAGGTGTTCGAATAAGTCTGTTGGTAGAGTCAGCAAGGTAAATCGTAGGCGTTTTTGTTGAGCGACGCGTGACAGGGAGGAGATAATGGGATAAGAATAGGGTCAGCTGAGTCTTGAGAAAGTAAGGTCATCAACAATACGAAAGGTTAAACCTAAGACTGGTCAAGTGGCGTCTTTCTGACAATTTATTCAATCATTTTGCAAAGAACACAACTGCATACGTATAGCACAAGTGATTAAATGATTATGCTGAGTGCGATAAGTGTGAACTTTTATTTTTACTTTTTCAAGTTAGAAAAGATCTTTTTTCCCAAGTAATATGCACGAATATAAACCCCAAAAAGTAGTTTCTGGTTTAGTTAAAAAAATACACAGGGCGATACTTTCAAACGAACTTTGAAGTGGTCATATTTTAAATGTCACAGTAAACAATTAACAGACAAACTATTAAGGCAAGAATTTAGAGGGTACGTAGAAAAGAGCGTCAACCATCGATAGTAAGACGTTGACCCGTTTTATATATATGAAGTCTTATATCGCGCGCGTATCTACAGACTCGGACTCAAGGCGCAGGGATCTATTTGGCCTCCACCACGAAATGAGTCGCATGTCACCTTTGCATGATTTTCATATTTTTACATTTTCCTAAAGAGTTTTTTATGCTCTATCCAGTGGTGAAAACCGTATTAGAAAAGAGCGAAAACTGTTTGAGTTATAAGCCTGTGACTAAGGTGATCCTCCCACTGTTACCATACACTCCCCGGACTTATATTAAGCCTAGTGCAGAACCGCGCGAGGTGACATGCGGCTCATTTCGTGGTGGAGGGTCACATTTATGCCGTGTGAGATGGAATTTTTTACACAATACATCACGCATTCACATCGACTAGCAGATCGAAGCCATTTCGGCGCATATCCTACTTTTCACGGCCTATTATTCCAAGTCACACGGGTATTTTGGTGGACATTTTTTATCTATGCCTATACAATTTTGCCAGGAAAGACCCTTTTGTCAATCGTGGGATCTTTAACGTGCACACCCCAATGTAGTGTACACGAAGGGACCTCGGTTTTTCGTCTCATCCGAAAGACTAGCACTTGAACCCACCACCTAGGTTAGGAAAGGGGGGAGAAAATTGCTAACGCCCTGACCCAGGGTCGAACTCGCAACCTCTCGCTTCCGAGCGCAAGTGCGTTACCACTCGGCCACCCAGTCCTTATCGGTTCTTCGGTTTTACCCATTTATCTGATTCACGTTCATTCCAAAGCATTTTGAGCATAATTATTGCGTACAGTTTCCCTGTATAGTTCTAGGAATAGGGAAGGTTTGTTATAGGGGAGACCGGGGATAGTCGGCCCCCGGGGTAAGTTGGACTATTGGCTTTTATTTGATTCCTTTGGTGTATTTAGACATTTTGGTCATGTGACTACGTCACGCGACTGCCCGCCTTCCTGCACAGAAAATATGGCGCCAATCTGATGCAGATATTGGAGGTAAGTGATAAAAAACTGATTTTGATCATTTGGAGTAAATTTGTTAAAGATTTGTTTGGATCAGATTTCAGCGCTAATGAATCGCATCAGTCAGACAAAAACATATATGAACAAAACATGTATATCAACGGTTTCACTGGAAAGTGATACTTTTGCTCTGCCCAGTGTCAGTGTTTATTGCTACCCCTCCAAATAAAATTTCCTGTGTTGGGGTAAGTTGGTCCTCATGTGATGGGGCACGTTGGTTCCAGGGGCCGACTTGCCCCGGGGGGTAGGGCCAACATGCCCCATATAGTGTATATTCTTTTTTCGTGATAATACACTGTTTTTGTGTTTGTTTGTTCTTTTAAATAACCGTGAGATTGATGTGTGTGTGTGTGTGTGTGTGTGTGTGTGTGTGTGTGTGTGTGTGTGTGTGTGTGAAAGAGAGAGAGAGAAAGCCTGTGTGCGTGCCAAATCACTGGGACACTTTGGTGATTTATTTTTTGCATTTGTGTAGGTTCCACTATGGTGAGAACATATGAAAGAAAGACCAGCAGAGGATGCATGCCAGATGTAATTCGCAGGGCGATAGATCACTACCACACCACAGAAGATGGGGTGAAGAAAACTGCTGCTCTTTTCGACGTGCCAAAGACAACACTCCGACGCCAGCTTCTGAAATTTAAGAACCTGTCTGCCCCACAGCGAGAGAAAAATGTTGCAGGTCTTCCTTTAGGGTATACCCGACACCGACAGGTCTTCACTGACGAACAGGAGTTGGCACTGGTCAAGTACCTGAAGGATGCTTGTGACATATATTTTGGATTGTGCCCAATCGAGGTCCGTGTCTTGGCATATCAGTGTGCAAAGCAATTTGACATCCCTATGCCCCAGTCATGGAGTGAGAAAGAACGTGCTGGGGCTGACTGGTTTTCAGGCTTCATGAAGAGACATAAAGACTGTATTTCTATCAGAACACCTGAAGCTACCAGTATTGGTCGTGCTACAGCGTTTAACAGAGCAAACATTGATGACTTCTTTCAGAAGTTGGGCACTGTAATCGACAGGTACAAGTTTGAGGCGAAGGACATTTGGAACGTTGACGAAACGGGGGTGGTGACAGTCCAAAAGCCTCGCAAAGTCGTGGGACCTACTGGTGCCAAACAAGTTGGATCATTGGTGTCATCAGAGAGGGGACAACTAGTCACCCTGTGTGCTGCAATATCTGCAGATGGTCGTTCAGTTCCACCATTTTTTGTGTTTCCAAGGGTCAAGTTCTCTGACCATTTCCTCACAGGAGCCCCTACTGGATCTAAGGGAAGTGCACACAAGTCTGGTTGGATGACGGAAGAGAACTTCCCGAAGTTCTTGGAACATTTCAAGCATCACGTGAGACCTTCAAAGGAGTCACCTGTTCTCGTACTATTGGACATGTACTGATGTCCTCAACACGAAAAGAATTTTTTGTCCTTTGATTCATTTTGTTCAGTTTTGCGATGCAAAACATAATGTTGTTTTTATTTCTGTTTCGGTCTAATAAATCCCGTTGAACTGAGTGCTCTCGTGAATCATTTCTGACATTCTGAAAGTGAGGGTCCAACTTGCCCCATACGTAGGGCCAACTTACCCCGACACGGGGCAAGTTGGACCCTGTGTCACTAGGTCTGTTTGCAGCCAAACTGTAAACAATATTACAATAGTTTGGCCACTTTTTTTTATCACAAATTTGAGCAAGATATTAACGCTCATTTTAAACCATAAATCGTTTCTCTATCTCTCTTAAATTAGTCTCCACATTGGTTTAAGTGCAAAAGGGGGCCGACTATCCCCGGTCTCCCCTACTGCGGGGTCACTTCGGGCACGTATTCAATGTATTATGAAAATTGGGGTTATAACGGTATGGCAAGCAATGACATTCTGTTCCTTGCTTACCGGTCATTGTTCATGTGCTGTTGTTGCACCTATTTTACTGCAGGTATTTTATAATGCAATAATAATAATAATAATAAATGAGCATTTATATAGCGCAACATCATAACTTTACGATTGTGCTCTTTGCGCTTGACACATTTAAAAATAATTTGGGTGTTGAGTCAACTGGAAGTGAATTTAATGTTAGAATAACTGCATGCCTGAAGTAAAGGGGTCACACATAGATAGCATTGCAAGGCATATTCCATAGACATTGTCGTTGACAAGCTCATCAAACTCTACTTATTAGTTTTGATGAATGGCCTCCAGCTCAATATACGCGGCATTAACGATTATGGAAAGCAAATGACAGAAAACACTACGCAGTTATAAGGCTATATGCAAAATAATGCAAGAATGCGCGGCACCGATGGATCATACCTCAATAAAATGCGATAACCACTACGGACAACACACTGGGGCCCAACCCTCGGTGCATGTATACGCTTTTAATGAGTAACGACAATGAACGATGACCGAAAGCTCAATATACGCTTTAACGATTACGGAAAATGAACTACAGAAAACACCACAATCGTTATTGTGAGACTGTCAACGCAAGAATGCCACATTCAGCATAGAAACCCGGCCCAGCGTTTCCGATTCAGCTTGTTATTCTATAGGGGGCGCCAGCTGTGACTTTGTCTCTTTTCAACTCTTCCTTTTGTCTGCTTCAGGCTTTTGTTGCAAACTGCTAGAACGGCTGTTTATTGTCGCTTTTCGCTCTCTGTACGAAGGGACATATTGACTGATCGCATTGAACGACTTAGTCACTTTACCCCTTTGATCTTTCAAAGCGGCGAGATAGATATGACAGTGATATTCAGCTGGCTGTCAAAAAAACATAGAATCTGTATTGTTTGTATATTCTGGCCTCCGTGAATGCTTAGAATCGATGTGCTTACATCTCTTGCCATCATTTATTTACAACGGCTCCCACCCCCTATACAGAATCGTCTTCTGATATACCGGTATATGCCAACGTGTACTGTCCCTTCGTCATCGTACTCAAAAGTTCATCGACCCAAGGATAAAACGTGAGATCTTACTTTTTCTTATCGGTTCTTCGATTTCATTTTTCTGCACACAATTTGAGTAGGGTCAGTCACTTTGCATTTTTTTTAGCGTCCGTCTGAACACTTGGGGCTAATCGCAGGAGCCAAACATTGTATTTTATTTATTTTATTTTATTTATTTACGAGGATTTATATCGCGCACGTATCTCACCACACAAGGCGACTCAAGGCGCATGTTACCCGGTCAACAACTATCATGATATAATTGGAGTTTTGGGAACGACCATGAGACCATTCACCATGTAACTTCCGGTTGTACATCGTTGCGTCAGCGGAACTGTCCAAAGGCATTCGTTGTTTATTGTTTCATCTGCAGTAGCAAAAATGCAAGTTTAACTTCGTTTCCGCCCGCATCAGTCGAAACGTTACGCTTTTTAAGAAGCAAAAACTACGACCACGAATGTTCATGCATCCAGTCTAATAATGTTGTTGTATTCACGTTGATCCGTTACTTTTGGTACAACTTTACAATACGTAAAAATATTGTGGAGGGCAGTAAGGGATGTAATGTGTGCATAGTTAAAACAACTATCTCAAATCTGAAGCACGACTCTTCGTGGTCGTAGGCTGTTTTTTTGTTGTTGTAAATCTGCGTTTAGCTTGAGAATAGAAAATGGTCAAATTAAAGGGAGGAAATACAGTCTGCCAAATCCAAAATAAGGTAACATTTATTTTTACATGAGGATTGTTGCTTAAGGGCAAAATACATCTTCGCAGTCGCCACTACACTACATGCTGCGATAGGAATTATGACGAGTACTTTTCACGCAACGTGTAGCGGGCTGGGGGGGGGGGGGGCAGAATTACCTCTATAATCTGCAGTGCGTGTGCTGTCCTGCTGAAGTTAAATAGGTGAGCGCTGGGCCTTACAGCTTCAAAATTAATTCAATGTGTCTATTTTTCATATCCAACAGGAGCACCCACAGAGGTTCAAAATGAGGAATTCCTCCAAAAGGAGGAAGATTCTCATGGCTGTCAGGCTCGTAGAGAGCATAATTTCTCTAAGTTTGAAAAGAGAAGTATAAAGCGGTGTATAACACGTTATACGTGCCAACGAATAAAGCAAAGAGCTGAAGAGCGAACCATTCGTAGTCGTTCTAAATCTTCTTCGTAGGGAGCGCAACTTGTCTAATTCCGCTTGTGCTGCTACCACTGTTGCTGGTACTATGGCCGCGGTACTGCTGATGGGTGGAGATTATGCCGATGATAATGATAGACTATGACTAACGGTCAAAGGCCGTGCGCGGGAGCTGTTTGTCAATATTGTTATCGGCTTAATTTGGCCAGAAAATTGTTTAGTGTGATGTTATGCCTGCGTGCATGGCTGGTTAGTGATGGTATGGCTCTGTAATGGGCGAAATTCTGAATGTTTCCGATACAGTGTAAATACATTACAGTCCAATAGTGTTCTTCTGCATTACAGTATAGGCCTAACAATGTGACCCAACAAAGCTGCACAGTGCACCACTGTAATACTTTGCTATTTCCACAGCTCAGTGTCGCCTGTGTGGAAGGTGTTGGTTGGTGTCGATTAGAAAGAAAGATTCGACATCTTTATCGATTTCAGTGTCAACCTGATTTTACAACTAGAGATTGATTTCTTTATTGACATTATTACACTTGCACTTAATAAGAGAGAGAGAGAGAGAGAGAGAGAGAGAGAGAGAGAGAGAGAGAGAGAGAGAGAGAGAGAGAGAGAGAGAGAGAGAGAGAGAGAGAGAGAGAGAGAGAGAGAGAGAGAGAGAGAGAGAACATGACGAGAGAGAGTGTGTGTGCGTGTGCGTGTGTCCGCGTGTGTGTCCGCGCGTGCGCGGTGTGTGCGTGTGTGTCTGTCTGTCCGGCTGTGTGTGTGTGTTCGTGCGTGCGTGTGTGCGTACATGTTTGTGTGTCTGTGTGTGCGTTTGGGTGGGTGTGTGGATGATGAGTACGACAGAAGGAGGAGCAGATGCTGTGGGTTCCTTCGGGATTTTCTCACTGCCGCTCTGTATTCCTGCAAAATATTCCGTATACGTATAAGTAATTCATATTACATACATCTGTATACCAGCGGGTCTCAGTTCTTCCGAGTCAGCCAGCTCTGACACCACACATGCGTGACATTTTCTGACTCTAGTAGAACAAAAAGGCTCATTGTTACCTAATAAATACACATAGGAATTACAAACTCTCAGTGAAAACCAGCGTAGCATGGAACAAGTCGCGTGAGGCGAAATTACTACATTTAGTCAAGCTGTCGAACTCACAGAATGAAACTGAACGCACTGCATTTTTTCACAATGACCGTAGTCCGCCGCTTGTGCATAACGGAGTGAAACTGACGAGCCTGTTCAGCGCGGTAGTGGTTTCGCTGTGCTGCATAGCACGCTTTTCTGTACCTCTCTTCGTTTTAACTTTCTGAGCGTGTTTTTAATCCAAACATATCATATCTATATGTTTTTGGAATCAGGAACCGACAAGGAATAAGATGTAATTGTTTTTAAATCGATTTCGGAAATTTAATTTTGATCATAATTTTTATATTTTTAATTTTTAGAGCTTGTTTTTAATCCAAATATAACATATTTATATGTTTTTGGAATCAGGAAATGATGTAGAATAAGATGAACGTAAATTTGGATCGTTTTATATAAAAAAAATTATTACAATTTTCAGATGTTTAATGGCCAAAGTCATTAATAAATTTTTAAGCCACCAGGCTGAAATGCAATACCGAAGTCCGGCCTTTGTCGAAGATTGCTTTACAAAAATTTCAATCAATTTGATTGAAAAATGAGGGTGTGACAGTGCCGCCTCAACTTTTACAAAAAGCCGGATATGACGTCATCAAAAGTATTTATCGAAATAAAGAAAAAAAATTCAAATTTCATAAAGATCGGTCCAGTAGTTTGGTCTGAATCGCTCTTCACACACACACACGCACAGACACATACACACACACACACACACACACACACACACACACACACACACACACACACACACACACACACACACACACACACACACATATGTATCCACCACGACCCTCGTCTCGATTCCCCCTCTATGTTAAAACATTTAGTCAAAACTTGACTAAATGTAAAAAGAAGAAAAGCGATGCCACAGTCAAGCCACTGATGGTACTTAATGCTGCGTGGGTCGCATAGCTGGCATCAGCGGCGTGTGCCGTGAGGTATGAGACCTAATTGCCTGTGTATTAGTCTAGGGGGACCCGCGTGCAATATTCATAAGGGGCAGAAATGAAAAGTCACCGGTTACGTCAGCTGCTAATGGTTGCTTATAGCTGGGCTGACCGAGTCAAACGCCGCTTGTCCCGACCCCAGGGGCAACGGGGAACCATGCAAGTTGAACTTATAGTGGATTTTCTGAGTTAGTTGAAATTGCGTTCTTCTTCTCGTAAGTCCTTCTTATCCTTCTGTCTTGTCACGAGTAACATCAGCAGTCAATGGCCGCTCTGCTGACCGAGTCAAACGTGACCGCCACCCTGACCCGAGGGGCATGAAACCGGCCGAGTCCAGCCATCGCTGTACCGATCCTGTTTTGAGACTTTTGATGTTGATGCTTTCTTCGGTAGTCTTCTGTCTTGTCATGAGTACCGATAGCAGTCAGTGGCCGCTCTGCTGGTTTGACTGAGTCAAACGCCATCCCGACCCCAATTCAGTGAAGGGCAGGGAACCCGGCCGAGTCGAGCCATCGCTGTACCGATCCTGTTTTGAGACTTTTGATGTTGATGCTTTCTTCGGTAGTCTTCTGTCTTGTCATGAGTACCGACAGCAGTCAGTGGCCGATCTGCTGGTTTGACTGAGTCAAACGCCATCCCGACCCCAATTGAAGGGCAGGGAACCCGGTCGAGTCGAGCCATCGCTGTACCGATCCTGTATTGAGACTTTTGATGTTGATGCTTTCTTCGGTAGTCTTCTGTCTTGTCATGAGTACCGATAGCAGTCAGTGGCCGCTCTGCTGGTTTGACTGAGTCAAACGCCATCCCGACCCCAATTGAAGGACAGGGAACCCGGCCGAGTCGAGCCATCGCTGTACCGATCCTGTATTGAGACTTTTGATGTTGATGCTTTCTTCGGTAGTCTTCTGTCTTGTCATGAGTACCGATAGCAGTCAGTGGCCGCTCTGCTGGTTTGACTGAGTCAAACGCCATCCCGACCCCAATTGAAGGGCAGGGAACCCGGCCGAGTCGAGCCATCGCTGTACCGATCCTGTATTGAGACTTTCGATTGTGATGCTTTACTCAGTAGTCTTCTTCTTCTGTTCGGTCACGAGTAACGTCAACGGTTCATGCTGGGCCGCTCTGCTTAGTTGACCGAGTCAAACGCCATAGTCCTGACCCAAGGCCGGGTACAATACAATACAATACAATACAATAACTTTATTAATCTCTAAAAGAGAAATTGCATTGCTGAGCTTTTGTGTCCGTAACTGACATTCAAAAATAAACATTTGTTCTTTGTAGGGAATCGAGTAGAGCCATCCGGCGTTATACTAATTCTGTGTCGCGGTTCTTTTTTCTGGAGTTTGCTGCTTAAGTCTCTCTTTTTTTTTTGGGGGGGGGGTAGTTTTGTCCTGTTGATGTTGTTGTTGTGTTGTTGTTGTTGTTGTTGTTGTTGTTGTTGTTGTTGTAGTGTCACGAGTTGCGTCAGCAGCTACCGACCACTCAAATGTGTAACCAGTCGAGACAACGGTGACAAACCCCAGGAACAAGGAACTCTCTCTCTCTCTCTCTCTCTCTCTCTCTCTCTGTTGCAGCCCTGTCCCCTTCTTATCTTCCACGGTCCTCTCGACACTTCTTTCTGTCTGTCTCTCGAGCGGCTCCACCGTCGTGGCCGCCCACGACACGACACTCACCGATCTCTCGGTAGTCCCACCAAACCCAACGCGCGCTCCACTGACTGCGCGTGCACACCACGCGCACACTGCGGCATAGCAAGCCAGGCAAAAGCAATGAAGTGTTGGAAGCCAGAGAGAGGGAGAGAGAGAAAAAGCGAGGCGAGTGCGGGTGTTTCTGACAGATTCTGGGAGTAGTAGTCAGCAGAACATTGATAGATGCTGTGCCGACATGCATCTTGGCATAAACATCGTCTGCTCGGCAAATGACACCAAGAAGTCGTGACGTTCGCAGCAACTCGGGAGTGAGAGCGCGTGCGCCTCGAGTGTAGCAGACGACAGTTTGGTCAGTGAGGGAAAGGCCTGGAAATGGAAGAACTCGCGTGAAAAGAGCGTTAGCGGAGGATTGAAGTGGATCGAAACACTTTTTTTCCACCTTTGGTTTCTTTTGTGTGGGATTTGGATGGGCTCAGTCCCTTGTTATGTGTTTAAGTGGATAGGATGTGCTGTGCTCTTGAAACGCTATCCGCACAACTCAGCACCTTCGGAGTTCAGTGTAGCTACAAAAGTGCTGTCAGAAAGTGAGAAGTTGGGGATCTTCCCAGGATTTTGCCCTTCGCCGACTTCGCAATCCATCCTTTGAGATCAGAATCTTCGACAGCAGCGCAAACATTGGGGAGCTTAGCGCCTGCAACAAAACCCAACAGTAAGTAAGACCGAGACCGAGTCGGTGTTGAGGTGACTGTGAAAGCCAGTGATTTCTTGTCTTTCGTGTCGAGTCTTAGACGTGTGCTTGTTGGATGCTAAGGGTCTCTAGGGCCTTGTTTAGGAACAGTTATCGATTCCTGGCCTGGTTTTGTCAAGCTTGAGTCGCCCGTTGGCGGGATGGATTGAAGTAAAAACAGGAGAGAAGGAAGAGGTGAATAACACTGGGATGTGTGATGTTTTACTTTTAGCACGGATCAATCTTGTGGTTTGTGATGGATGTTTTGGGTGCCGCGCCGCTGCGTGTTACGCGGTGAACGTGCACGGTGTCACACACTGTCACTGTTGTCTTCAGCCCGCTATGACTGCTGGTTTTAGGTGTTCATTTCTTCCTTTTAAAAATTGGTTTAGATATATATAAACAAAAGTTATTGAAACAAAAACTGTCCATCGATTAGCACCAGTTGTTTGTCATAGCTATTACAACAATTGCCAAAGAAGCTTTTGCACGAAAAATGTCACCTTAATTCATTGATATCAAATGTTAGACTGAAACACTACAATGTTAACAAATTAAAAAGACATTTCAAGAGCCTGAAACGCTACACTTTTACCAACAACAAAAACTGTTAATTACAGGCGAATCAGTTTTTCAAGCTCCCCGTAGTTATCAAACCACAAACCGCGGGAGATCTTCCTGCTGTGTAGAGTGAGCCCTGACCGACCTAATAAATTATAGACATGATATCACCCTCAGAGAAAATTATCTGCAAGCGGTAATACATATATATATATAAAAAAAATATAAATAAAAAAAAGAATCGTCGAAATGAGTCCACGTCAGCTTTTTGTCATTTTTTGAGTTCCGTTTTCTTCGTTCTTACATTTTTATTTTCGTCTATACTGACGTTGAAGTGTATACATAGTCTATACGGAATCACAACTTGAGCCACTTTGCACGTTCAGCCTGTTGTATCAATTTGAAGTTTGTGTGTGTGTCTATGTTTGCTTCTATGCCTTGTGTGTCTTTCTCTGCATGGTTCTTTGTCTGTCTGTTTCTTCTTTTTTTTTCTTTCTTTGAAATAGCACAGATTCCCTTTGTCTAAAACGATAAGTGCAAGACTTTGGTTCAAACTTGCATAAATATATATGTATTACACACTAACACACGTTAGGTAGCACGCATTGACACATGTGACGGTAAAATGTCTAGTCACAGTCCCCAAACACACCATCAATTAAGCTAGCCAGTCAGACCACGATGAGAGAAAGGACAAATTACAGTGTTGTGAAGTGTCAGAAAAATTATTGAAGGCTGTACACGTAGCTTCAACACATTTCGATGCATGCCAGCATGTCGTTTATGTCGAGTTAACAGACTGAACGTCCGCTCTGGGTGAATGTATTGATTTTTATTCTCCTCCGATTACGGCAGAATTACCATTAAAATTTCATTACAGTCCCGTCCGTCCTGCTCTCTCTCTCTCTCTCTCTCTCTCTCTCTCTCTCTCTCTCTCTCTCTCTCTCTCTCTCTCTCTCTCTCTCTCTCTCTCTCTCTCTTCCAGATTGTAAAAAGAGCCTAGCCTCTTATAATCCTTATAAATAAAGCTCTCTCTCTCTCTCTCTCTCTCTCTCTCTCTCTCTCGCTTAGGATTACCAGAGATAACTGCCGAGCAGCAAATATCCATTAGGTTTGCATCATCTGCCCACATGATCAGTTCTGTGTTTTGTTCTGTGCTTGCAAGTTTTGCGGTTTCTGTTCACATACTTCCTGGTTGTTTATCAGCTTCGAAACAATCGTTGATTTGGTTTTGAAAAAATGTGTGCTGTCCGAGCTTGAGTTAGTTTCATTCGAGAAAGCATCAATAGTTAGTTGGCAACGACAATTTGGAGTTGCCATACCTTTACATTTGGTGTATAAAGAGGGCAATGCATATCACTTTGAGTTAGTGGTGAGTTTAAAATGAAAGGGAATGAGGTATTTATAAAGCCAAAAGCAGAAAAGAAAATGTTTATAATATTTTTTTTTTAATCAAAAATCAGTTGCTACAGCCGGCCCCCCGCGGGTTAGGGGGAAGAATTTACCCGATGCTCCCCAGCATGTCGTAAGAGGCGACTGACGGATTCTGTTTCTCTTTTTACCCTTGTTAAGTGTTTCTTGTATAGAATATAGTCAATTTTTGTAAAGATTTTGGTCAAGCAGTATGTAAGAAATGTTAAGTCCTTTGTGCTGGAAACTTGCATTCTCCCAGTAAGGTGATACATTGTACTACGTTGCAAGCCCCTGGAGCGGGTTTTTGATTGGTGCTTTTGTGAACAAGAAACAATTGACAAATGGCTCTATCCCATCTCCCCCCTTTCCCCGTCGCGATATAACCTTCGTGGTTGAAAACGACGTTAAACACCAAATAAAGAAAGAAAGTTGCTACAGGCATGATTTCTGACAGAAATATTTTGTAGTGAGAGCCATTCTGAAACAGTACATAATTATAATTTTAACTCGTTCTGAAGTTAGGCGCGGAAGATCCTTCCAAACGACAAAAACATTGTTTACTGTCCCCAGAATAGTAAGTGTGAGAACCCTATGATTTAACAGTCACCGAGGCGCACAGCACAGAAGAGTGAGATTGTCTACGGATCGGTGAGAACGTCCTGTTTGACTGCTCTCTGACGTGTAATGGGATAACCAGGCGGTAAATTGCAAATTATAAGGTACTGAGTGAGACAGTTTGGAGGTTGCGTACACGTTACTTTAGTAATAGCCCTTTGCTCTGCGCTGAAGCCACGACTGGAAATGTATTTGTCGGTATAGTTAAGCGAAACACATATTTGTGTGTGATGTACTTGGTTCTGTTTGCAGTATGTTCCTCACATTGCTTTACTGTAGACACACGCACGCACACACGCAGAGAGAGTGAGAGAGAGAGACACACACACACACACACACACACACACACACACACACACACAACACACACACACACACACACACACACACACACACACACACACACACACACACACACACACACACAGAAAGACAGAGAGAGGCAGACGGAGGGAGAGACAGAGAGAGGCAGAGAGAAATAAATAGAGACAGAGAGAGAGAGAGACAGGGGGAGGCACAGGGAGAGGGACAGAGCTTTCTCAAAAACTCTCCCGGTCCTGTCTGACGAAAGACACAAAAACAAACACCAAATTGGCCCGACATTTTACTTGCAGTCGTGCACGTTTGAAAGTTGAACAAAAATGGAAAGGTTCCCACGAAAAGCACTTTCCATGCGACTTTCCCTTTTTTAAGACTGGCTAACCATGCATAGGAATTGGTGAACTTCTCTGAAGACCACCCAGACTTGGTGTGACAATAGATAAACTACCTACTTCGTGATGTGCAGTCTAGTGTTTAAACCGAAAGAGTACCAGAAAGACTTCATTGTGTATTCTTGCGTTAGGAATCACTTCGATTTTTCTTTCTCTATAGAAAGCCTTTCCACTGATGCATGATGACATTTGCAATAAAGTTGGGGGTTTCTGTTATTATGAGTTATTTCTAATATGCTGACTGTTAGCAAATGATAACAGACATGTCGAGAAAAAAGATATCAAACATGAGCCTTTTAGGCGAATGCTGATATCGTTTGTGAGACATGTCTGTTATCATTTGCTAACAGTCAGCATATTAGAAATAACGGTTTTATTACCGTTTAAATCGACCAAAAGAAATTTCGAAGCGACCCCGCGAATTAGACGGAACAGCCGCAATGGGAACTGGAGCGCTCCTACCTGATTATGCCTGTCAGTCAAAGAATTCTCGTGACCTGGGTCAGCCAATCAGAGTAACACACCTGACGTGATGAATATTCACAGGTCAAATGCGTTTGACACACAACAATCTCACAAGATAAACCTTGTTGAACATGCGTTTCGGTTGCTTAGCTTTTTCTTGCTGAACAGAGAGCGACAGATTTAGAACCGACTCCAGACGGATGGGAAATGACGTAAAGATACATTTGACGTAAAGCGAGTGACACAATTTCACTTGATTTTTCCGAACTTAGATAATTTAGATTTCAGTGAGCGGGTCGGCATTGCACACTCAGAGGATGGGCGGTGCCTTGCTGTTCCGTAAAGCACCCACCGACAAAACTCACTTTTCGGTATTTTTTACATAAAGAGAGTATTATCTGACAGCATTTGAAGTGTCATTCGTTAGAATAAATCACGCTGATATTGTTGATTTAAATTGTTACTGTGTCTTGTTAATTTATAGCTTGATAAACAAAAAGGGTCCCTGCCTGAACGTTATAACATTTAGAGGGTCACCTAGAATCCGCCCTGATTGGTCAAAAAGCCATATGGGGCACCGAATTGGTAATAAATATATATAACACAATTTCACTGAAATGTTAGAAGTCTTTCCGCCACTAATAAGCTGCCAAGGACAAAAGTATAACTCAAACTACATAATTATGTAAACCGATGAAGGTATCCTTTTCTTTATGGAGATTAGCACAGCTGTTTGTGTGTGATGTAGCCACCACTTATCATGCTAGTCAAACAGATTTACCAAGTGAGACATGTTGCGCTTGCAGAAATGCTTGTTTCATCCACACACTTAGAAAGTAGTAACTCGCTGTTCATTAATTGTGTACGTAAAACAAAATCACATGAGAATTACAAACGGAAGGCTCATTAAATTTCTGTTTCCATTACAGTCAGAGCTCCAGCACTGAAGAGAGAATATGTCTTTGCAGAGCCTGTTTATGGCATTCTACACTGATGGCTTGATGACAACTCGTACTGCATCAGTGAGTCAAGAGAAATGAAAATCTCTCGCATTACTGCACACAAATCAATATTACTTTTGTTTCACATCCAGAACAAGTGATGTGTACACAAGCTGCTGGCGACGGTTCTTGGCAATTAACAACAGATCAGTCATCTGTGCAAATTACACACAACTCAAAATACAAATATTCGATAAGTGCACAAGCTGTTGCGAAGGGTATTGTTTTACAAGCCACAATTTGGTAAACACAAATTGAGCCAGCAAATGAACGCACAATATAAAAGTAAAAACCGCATACATGCACGTGCGGACGCACACACACACACACACACACACACACACACACACACACACAAACACACACGCGCGCACGCACGCACGCACACACACACACACACACACACACACACACACACACACACACACGCTGGCAATGCCAGAACGCCTAATGGCTTCACAGTCCATTTAGTTCTTTCAAAAAGTCAATGTATTGTGCAGCAGCTGGCATTCGTTTTTAACAAACGTTTTCAACATATAATGATTAATGTGTGTCCCGGGAGGGTATGTTTCGCTCGAGAAGCGTGATTTCAGCGCTGAAATCAATTTTGTCACAACACCTTTTCAAGAGAATTATGTACAACTATACACCTTTTGTACAAGAGTTGTAATACCTGTAAGAAACACAGGTTTAAAGACACCGTCTTTTAGTCAAGCAGTATGTAAGAAATGTTAAGTCCTTTGTACTGGAAACTTGCATTCTCCCAGTAAGGTAATACATTGTACTACGTTGCAAGCCCCTGGAGCAAATTTTTGATTAGTGCTTTTGTGAACAAGAAACAATTGACAAGTGGCTCTATCCCATCTCCCCCCTTTCCCCGTCGCGATATAACCTTCGTGGTTGAAAACGACGTTAAACACCAAATAAAGAAAGAAATAAAGGCACCGTCCTTCCCTTGTAATAGTTCTACTCACTATATGTATATATCAGTTCTGACCAGGCTTTTATACATGGGATAAGACCATCGGGTCCACTTGGACACATCATTTATGTTCAGCTTTAGATTGTTTGGATGAATTAATTTAGTAAATATCACTGGTATCTTTTTAAGACATTCTTTATTAATAAATCCATCTCTGAACAGAAAACCGGCACGGTTGGCCTAGTGGTAAGGCGTCCGCCCCGTGATCGGGAGGTCGTGGGTTCGAACCCCGGCCGGGTCATACCTAAGACTTTAAAATTGGCAATCTAGTGGCTGCTCCGCCTGGCGTCTGGCATTATGGGGTTAGTGCTAGGACTGGTTGGTCCGGTGTCAGAATAATGTGACTGGGTGAGACATGAAGCCTGTGCTGCGACTTCTGTCTTGTGTGTGGCGCACGTTAAATGTCAAAGCAGCACCGCCCTGATAATTATGACCCTTCGTGGTCGGCTGGGCGTTAAGCAAACAAACAAACAAACAAACACACAAAAATCAGTGAACAGAAAGTGGTCAGGCGGTTGATTTTGTGTGTGTGTCCAACTGGAGTCCCATGTGGCAACCTGGCCACATCTGACATGGTAAGCCGAATCGTCTACACGGGGAGGTCTGTGCTTTTAAAGTTAACGTTTATCGTCTAAGGAGCTCTGGAACGGCCTGGCCCAGTCTCAGTTGCTGAAGTTATTACGAAAGTAGAGAAGGACAACATAAGCACTACAAAACTGGAAGCTTTTTAGATTGCACTGACATTTTTTCTGCCGTAGGGTTGTATTAAAAAGAAAGGTTTCTTGCTTGATCACCAACATCGTCGGGTTTTAGTTTTTGTTTGTGTGTGTGTGTGCGTGTGTGTGTGTGTGTGTGTGTGTGTGTGTGTATGTGTGTGTGTGTGTGTGTGTGTGTGTGTGTGTGTGTGTGTAGCTTTTTTTATTTTGAGTTTTCAATTTTAATCACAATATTTTTTACAAATTGTATGTTTGATCATTAATCAACATCGTCGTTAATTTGTTTGCTCAGTATAGCATTTCTAGGAAGACCCAGATATCGGAATGACCTGAGCAAAGACTAGACAAAGAAGCAAATCGGATGAACTGTCAGTCCCACTAGTAGTAATTATTTGCTGTCACACTCGCTTCTCAGTGAGAGAGTCGAGGCACACTAAGAAGACTCCACTATTGATTAGCATTTTCCGATATATACTGCGGTATTTTTCAGCCTCTCTCTCGTAGCTGCTACTGAGCGTGATAATGTCGTTAGTACGGTTCGCTGCAATGAAGCTGCTTTTTTTCTATTAGCTGTTGTAAAGTTTTGTCTGTGTTGTCTGCTTATTTGTTATTGTGGCTGTTGTGAATGATGATGATGATGATGATGATGATGATGATGATGATGATGATGATGATGATGATGATGATGATGATGATGATGATGATGACCGAGTACATTATTTTTATTGTTGACGACGATGAGAACGACGACGACGATGATGATGATATTGATAAATATATGTTGTAATTGAGATATATTTCATTTGTGGGAGTTTGTCCTCAAAAGAGTAATTTGTTAAAGAATAATTTTAAAACTGACAATTCTTAAAACCTTTTCGACAGAGCGAGATCACGTTGCCCATAAAACAAAGTATTGAAAAATCCACGGGACAAAGAATATATGATAATGAAGCATATCGCGAAAAGACTTTGGAATAGTTAACCTCTGCAGGCGTTATAGTCGTAAAACCGGTATCACAGTGGAGACATTCTTCCTGGAAAGAATGAAAGGATAATGTCACGCATGTTTACCAAATGTCAGCAACGGCTAAAATGAAAAAGTTCGGCATCAGAAAATCAAAAACGTAACTTGAGTGAACAATTTTAGAGCGACAAGTTCATCAAGCCGCGTGTATTCCAGCGCATAAAATTACATGAAACAATACAATCCGATAACGATATGCAAAGTTAAACAACAACAACGACAATCTGCAAAACACAACGGCGAAAGCGGTGGATAAAATTCCTTGAACACAACAAAACAAAACAACAATAAAATGGAACAGGGAAGTCCCAAACAACGACAAAAACGAACAGGGAAGTCCAAAACAACGACAAAATGGAACAGGAAAGTCCAAAACAACGACAAAAACGAACGGGGAAGTCCAGGACAAATGGTAAATTACATTACGTTGGCACGACCGAACACAGCAATTTCCCTCTCCAAGCAAACTGACAGGGAAAACGGGCTGTGCCTGTCCACGAGCATGCAGACAGGGTGGCGGGCTGGTTATTTGTGTCAAAGCAGGGAAATGCCAGCCTGTCGCGATTGACAAACAACGCCCACTGTGCGCCGAGGGACTTTTGAGTAGTAGAGGGGAAAGTTAAACAGAAGAGAAGAGTCGAGCGTCACGTGCATATACACTGTACTTTAAAGATACAAAAGTCGAAAACACAAAAAGATAAGTTCGTGGAACGTTTGGTTATATTTGTTTAAACACACACACAAATCCGAAACATTCACAAGTACGGCCCCCTAGTAGTCTTTGTGATGAACGGAAATTAAAATAATGAAATAATCAAAGAAAAAAGACGAAGAGCTTAGCTCAGTAGTGGGTGGACTTCTTGAAATCAAGATAGCGAGAGTCTATGTCTAATTATTATTTATATGTTCGTCCACTATGTGGAAAGACGAGTTCGACTTGTGAATGTTTTGTTTTGTCTATTCAACGTTCCATGAACGTATATTCCTTTGTGTGTAGTGTTTTGTTTAAAAAAAATTGTGAACGTTTGCAGTCCAAATGTTTTCGATTTCAAAGATCATAGGAATGGAAGTTGGATGTCTTCAGTTACCTTCCTGTGAAGGAACGAATGTTCATTCATTCATTCATTCATTCATTATCTTTATTTTTTATTTTTTTACTTAATTTGATTCATTTCTTGTTTTTGTCTGGTTAGTTGGATTATTAGTGTGTGACGTGTGTGAGTAAAGGAGTTGAGTAATTAGTCCATTAGCTATCTAGCTAGTTAGTTAGTCAGTTGGTTACTTTGTTCAGTTAGTTTGGTTAGATTATAGAAGGCTAAGTCCGCTGCACTGAAGCTGATGTTATCTCGCGTGGGCGTTTGTTAGTTAACAAAATTATTGTAATTGTGTTAAAGCTAAATACGGTTCAAGCGGTTTTCTCTGGGACAACTTATTAGGGTCAAGAGAGTCATCGGTGAAGTTGTGCTCTGGATACCCTTACTCTTAGCGTGTCACTTCTGTGACAGAAAGAAGTGGGTCAAGACTTCAGTGTAATACTTGAAACACGACAAATTTACTGACCCCTCAACGGAAAAAAATAACTATTGAATATAAAGCAGTATTCTAGATTATATATATATATCACATACGTCGCTAGCCCTAAAGCACGACAAAATTACTGACCCCTCAACGGAAAAAATTAACTATTGAATATAAAGCAGTATTGTAGATCAGATATCATATACGTCGGTAGCCCTAAATCAACGCAGAACTTTGTGATACCTAAAGTATATGATTATTATCGCATTAGAAAGCCGTCTGGATCCAAATGCAGAGCTATAAAAGAAACATAATAAATACCATTCGAACGGGAAGTGTCACAGACGTGACTACTTCCAAATGCATAACTGTGTAAAACATCAATAAATACCATTAGAACGGATGTCACAGACATGACTACCTCTAAATGTAAAACTGTGTAAAACATCAATAAAATAATACCATTAGAACGGATGTCACAGACATGACTACCTCTGAAATGCATAACTATGTAAAACCTCAATAAATGGCATTAGAACGGATACCGCAACACGGTGGCCTAGTGGTAAGGCGTCCGCCCAGTGAGCGGGAGGTCGTGGGTTCGAACCCCGGCCGGGTCATACCTAAGACTTTAAAATTGGCAATCTAGTGGCTGCTCCGCCTGGCGTCTGGCATTATGGGGTTAGTGCTAGGACTGGTTGGTCCGGTGTCAGAATAATGTGACTGTGTGAGACATGAAGCCTGTGCTGCGACTTCTGTCTTGTGTGTGGCGCACGTTAAATGTCAAAGCAGCACCGCCCTGATATCACCCTCCGTGGTGGACTGGGCGTTAAACAAACAAAATTAGAACGGATGTCACAGACGTGACTACCTCTAAATGCATAACTGTGTAAAACCTCAATAAATGGCATTAGAACGGATGTCACAGACATGACTACCTCTAAATGCATAACAATGTAAAACCTCAATAAATGGCATTAGAACGGATGTCACAGACATGACTACCTCTAAATGCATAACTACGTGTATATAAACCTATGTCTGGAACCGCGGCGTCGCATATAAAGCTTCTGGCTGTTGTTCCCCGCCTACGTCCTAACCGGTTGCGAGGAAACCATCACAGATACTGTCAGACTTTTACACACAGAACAAACACCCTTCCATTTGAACGCTCACCAAACGGGAACATCCTAGGTGCCCTACGTAAAGAGCGAGCAATTTTCAAAGAATTAGTTTTGCGGAGAGAGTGTCAGAGACAATCGGACCGTGGTGCGTTTTGGCGCTGGACCTAACTTTTAAAATCTAAATAATAAATTGATAGCTTGTTACACAAACATTCTTAAATCATAAAAAAATAGTTTTTCATCAAGACAAGATCAGTACAATTCGAAGTTTTGAAAGTTTGTAAAAAGAAAAGCCCGGAAGCAGGGTCACGCAAGGTCGTGGTTCTCGTAGCAGACGACGGTTTTACCTATCGCCAGTTCCTCTGAACAGTCAAAAGCCATCGCTAGAGTTCTTGTGAACCCCAGCCGTTTGTTTCGTGCATAGTCAGAGGTACTTAATAACGTGCTATTGCAGATACGCTCACAGCGAGTCGCATTCACATTACTAACTGACGACTACATTGTGAAAAGGGGAAACTTGATCACACGGGTTCACGATGGCTCAGGGGTAAGATAAACCACGCAAAAATAAATTCTTTGAAAATTGCTTGCTCTTTACGGAGGGCACCCAGGATGTTCCCGTTTGGTGAGCGTTCAAATGGAAGGGTGTTTGTTCTGTGTGTAAAAGCCTGACAGTATCTATGTAAAACCTCAATAAATGGCACAGACATGACTACCTCTAAATGTATAACTGTGTAAAACCTCAATAAATGGCATTAGAACGGATGTCACAGACATGACTACCTCTAAATGCATAACAATGTAAAACCTCAATAAATGGCATTAGAACGGATGTCACAGACATGACTACCTCTAAATGCATAACTACGTGTATATAAACCTCTGTCTGGAACCGCGGCGTCGCATATAAAGCTTCTGGCTGTTGTTCCCCGCCTACGTCCAAACCGGTTGCGAGGAAATAAGGGCTATTAGGGACGGTTGTAACGTGCGTAATGCGTGTAATGACGCTTCATTATGATAGTCGTTTGGCGGCTAACCGCTCGTTGTGCTATCAGACGTATGCGAGGGCAGTGTCGTATGATTCTTTGCAACGACGCGTCGAGCACAGTGCTGGGTCTAAATATACGTTTTTGTTGAGTCTAAGGTGTTCATAATGGAGGAGGAAGCAGAAAAGTCTGCCCAGTTTTGTGATGCAGATATGTATCATAAGCGAAATGCCGTCAGTGAATAATCAGGATGGCTGGATCACGAAATGACCCCAAAATAAGTTTTTCGAACATTGATGCCGTGAGTCGAATAGCGTGAAGTTTTCCGTTTCAATGCTCCATGGGAAAGTCTTCAAATTGGCGTGATTGTAATCACATATATAAGCACATGACTGTAAATACGGAAAGAAAGATTTTCACTTTGATACCAAGGTATGCATGCAACGCTGCCTCTCTCAGAGGCTATGAATACAGAGTAGCTGGTTCTGTTGCAGGTTGCTTGATTGCATTGACCGAGGTCGGTTACCGAAGGAGGAAATCAGGGTAGCCTTGTCAAAGTTATCCTTGTTGACTGTTTTCGCAATTTGTTGATCAAACACGAATTCCAGCCGAGCCGTTGACTGCGCCACTGTTTAAATGCCAACCGGTTTGCTGAAAGTCAAAGTCCCCTGAGGGACACACAGTGTCCTTTGACAGCAACACGTAACTTTGAAAAGGCAGAGAATGGATGCTTTTGAACACCAGGTAGTTAATCTCGTAATCATAGTATTATGTTGGATCGATCCTGTCATGGCGCTTTGACTGGGCATGAAAAAGTCATTTGCTGTCGTTGACGGGTTTGAGTGTTGATGTGCATTGCTGGCGACTGTGCAAGCAGAGATTTTGGAATGAGTAGTGTTGCATTGTCATTGTATTCACGGTCCGGTTGACTCTGTCCGTCTGTCTTTCTGTCTGTGTCTGTGTGGCTTCGTCTCTGTCTTTCTCTATCTGTCAAGATCTGTCTGTGTCTGTGTCTGTCTGTCTGTCTGCCTGTCTGTCTTCGTCTCTGTCAGTCTGTCAGTCTGTCAGTCTCTCTCTCTCTCTCTCTCTCTCTCTCTCTCTCTCTCTCTCTCTCTCTCTCTCTCTCTCTCTCTCTCTCTCTCTCTCTCTCTCTCTCGTTCTCTCTCTCCAGGGGCGCCACATGTGTAAATGCGATAAATAATATGCTAGCGAATACGTCTTGCTGTATTTTTAAAATGGAAATGATAATGGAGATCGATAATGAAATGCAAGAGGGTACTAAGAATCAGCTTTACTTGTCGTTCAAGTGCAAGGTGTGAGCCCCAAAATCATAGCGCAAGTATCTGTTGTATGTAATAAAAACCTGACTCATGTTCACTCGTCGCACAGATGTCTTTAGTCACCACGGATATCCACCAAGAAAGTATCTTCGATCTTAATTCACTATTCATTCAAACGCAAGCTGTTTCTTCCATAAACATTAGTCATTACATTATATACGTAATCTTGCTTTCTGGACCATTCTTTGCCGCTCGTTCTATCGGCAAAAAAGCAGTGAATAAAAGAAAAGCTTGTCACGATCTCACGGATCTGTTACATTCGAAGGCAGCTACTGTCATGCATACAGAGGTGCGTTTTTACCATCGAAGGCAGCTACTGTCATGCATACAGACGTGCGTTTTTACCATCGAAGGCAGCTATACTGTCATGCATACAGACGTGCGTTTTTACCATCGAAGGCAGCTACTGTCATGCATACAGACGTGCGTTTTTACCATCGAAGGCAGCTACTGTCATGCATACAGACGTGCGTTTTTACCATCGAAGGCAGCTATACTGTCATGCATACAGACGTGCGTTTTTACCATCGAAGGCAGCTACTGTCATGCATACAGACGTGCGTTTTTACCATCGAAGGCAGCTACTGTCATGCATACAGACGTGCGTTTTTACCATCGAAGGCAGCTACTGTCATGCATACAGACGTGCGTTTTTACCATCGAAGGCAGCTACTGTCATGCATACAGACGTGCGTTTTTACCGAGAAAAGAGATAAGTGTAACTATAGCTGCGGAACATACATGACACCAAATGTCGGAGAGTAATTTAATATCGAGTTCTCATTTCTGTGCTGTTCGAAATTGTTTGTTTGTTCGTTCATGGGCTGAAACTCCCACGGCTCTTACGCGCATGACCGTTTTTCCCTGCCATGTAGGCAGCCATACGCCGCTTTCGGGGAAAGCATGCTCGGTATTTTCGTGTTTCTATAATCCACCGAACTCTGACATGTAATACAGGATCTTTTCCGTGCGCAATTGGTCTTGTGCTTTCGTGTAGACACGACGGGGGATATAAGGCATTAGCAGATCTGCAAATTGGTTGACCTGGGAGATTAGAAAAATCTCCACCCTTAACCCACCAGGTGGCCGCGGCCGGGATTTGAACTCACGACCTTCCGATTAGGAGGCCGATGTCGTATTCACTAGGCCACTGCGCCCGTCGCTGTTCAAAATGAAAGGTACACCATTCGCAGATATATATGCTTGTGGCGTAAAATTTATAACAATAGGACATACATACTTGAGACTGTGCAGCACCAATAGATTTTGTTTCGCTTCTTTGACTCAAAAAGTCAGTCTGGGCTCTATATAGATGTAGTCTACAAAGGCCAACGCAACAGAGTGTGAAAAAAAACACCGTCAACAGTTTATTATTTTTGTCTGTGTATTTTTGATGCGTTTAGGTACAAACATTTCGTCAACAATTTTAGTTTTGTTTTATATTTGGACGGAGGTTAAACCAGTGCAGTTGATATTTTTGGAATAATGGCCATGGCAGGCAAGCATGACGAAGAAAACTGTGAGGAAGGGAAGTTGGAAGGGGTGGGGTGGGTGGTGGGGGGGGGTCACAGCGAGAAGGAAATAGCCTATTTGTTCCGTGGAATGATGCGTAACATTCTCCAGTAGATTTGCCACACAAGCTTGTCTGTACTGTATGAAGAATTGGCCGTTTCACCGGGACATACTTCCTCTTCCACAACCAAAAATGCAACTCTTCCCGCAAACAATACACAAGCTGAACAGGTTAATACAGAAGCGTCAGTACCGATAATCCGAAAGATGACTGATTGCGAAGCAGTAGTTTTTGTTGAGAAAACTCGCGGTCTTTATATCCTGTGTGCCTTTTCTTCTCTGCACTCCCTTCGTTGAAAGCTCGTGTACAAAACACTGGGAAATGGATGATGATGTTGGTATGTATGTAGTTAACGGTGGTACTGCTAAAAGCCAAGATTCTGTCGAGGCACGTCAGAATTCGAAGAAGCTTTTTTCTGTTACTCGTCGAGCTGTGCTTGTTTGTTTACGTGATGTTGGTTTAGGTCACAAAAGAGTAATGATATGGGGAGGGAGGGGGTTATTTCCGGAGCACCGCAGAAAGGAAAATAAAGGGTGCATTGCACAATATACTTGCGTTTCTTGGAGTTTCTGTTTTGTTATAGATGTGAAATTGATAGTACTTTACGTCAAGTCTTTTGTTTTACAGATGGACTTGATAACAATGTGTCAGTCATTCTGTGATCGTATGTTGTGTAAAGAAGGAAGGAACGCATCAGAGAGACTGGGGTGGATTACCTAAAGTGCAAAACGCCAACAGAATGTTGTGGTTATAACTTTCGTAGCTTGACATACCTGGACGTGGCCTTTGTCCTGACTTCAGTTTGATGTATTCTGGGTGTAACTTTTGCATAAAAGGTGGAGATTCACTACATCACAGGAACGCATCTTGAGCTGTAACGCAAACTTTGCGTTTTGTCTCCGTACTTGTGACATTATTTTTCTATGTGCATAATCGGTACACATGTACCTTGATGTCGGTTAGAGTTGCAGACAAAAGCACAGACAGAAGGACGCTATGACTTTATATGACTGGAAGTGTGTCAGAATCTGATAAATGCAGACTTCTCAAATTGTCCTATAGATATAATGTACCCTACTTTGGTTAGCCTTTTGAAAACTCATACGAGGGATGAAGAGAGTGCTTTTGGGTTTCAACCTTTCCATCCAAAGTATGCCTTTTTTCACTGGAACTCACTTTCACAGCCAGGTTCAGTCCCCGACCCCCATGTGCTGTTTGTATGTCTCAGATGCTGGTGGCAGCTGGTGGTGGTTCAATATTGATGATAGATCCCGGGACAGATATATATGCCGTCTGCAAATGTCAAGAACACATGGGTGTATGCGTTCGTTGTGCGCGTCGTTAGAAGCAAAATGTCGTTCCAATATGATACGGCTCGGGCGCGGTAAGGTCCTAATTATTTCTGGAGTCTTAGTCGAGGGAACGGAGAAAGGTTCGAGGAAGCAAGCCGGTGTTGCTGTGCGGATGTACTCTCGTTCGATTTTGTTTTCGAGATCGGATTGATTACGTCGAGGAAAGGAGTGTTAATTCTTCTCCTGCTTTGTGGTCTTCCTGTTGTTTTTGCTTTGTTATTGTATCATTTTACTTAGGTGCATTAGGCCTGATCCGCATGCATCCTCTTTCTCCTCCTCCTTCTTCTTCTCCTCCTCCTCCTCCTCCTCCTCCTCCTCCTCCTCCTCCTCCTCAGAATCTTCCTTACCATTATCATCGTCGTCTTTTGTTGTCGTCGTCGGCGTCGTTAATTCTGTCTTCTTCTTCTTCCGCTTCTTATTCATCTTCTTCCGTTGTCCAGGCATGGTGCATCTCCGCTGGTAAATTCGTAGAAATCAGCGATCGTAAAACAGTCCTAAAGATTTGGTTTGGTAGAACTGCTTCAGGAGAAGGCCAGAAAATAGTGTTCAAAAATCAAACTTGTTCAGGGAAAACCTCTTTCAGTTCAGTACGATGCCTTTATTTTTATTTTTATTCGTTGTCGCTGTTGTCGTCGCGCTTTTCCTTTTGCGGCCTTCGTAACACCTACTGGACAAGATTCAAACGTTAAATATATTCTATTCCTTTTCACACGAGCATAATTATGAAGGATTCTTAGAGCGCTGTAGTCCTCCTTCCTGTCTTTTCTATTTTTTTGTAAACGCGATTATTTTCGCCCGTATATCTTAAAAGCTCATCCGAAAGTGTCCTCTTTCGGTTGCCTTCGTCTTTGCCAGAGGCGGTGTTACCCCAGTACAAGACGGCGGATTTGTGTTATTTCGTTTCAGCGTTATCACTCCTTTCTCGCGCCCCTGCTGCAAGGCTGATGCGTTTGGCAGGAAACGTCAACAGAAAATATGTGTACGAGGGTCGATCAAAAACTTGTTACGTCCGTGTTTGTCGGCAGGGCTAAGGCTATGTTTGAAAACATTTTTATTTTGTAGGGTGCTGAGTCCACAGAGCGAGGGGCTTTATCGATTACTTTCGCTAAACTTCAAGACCTCGTGTGAACTTGCAGGGGAAGCTAACGAGGGCTTGGGAAATCAATCTGTCGGTTTGTTTGTCGCTGTGTCTGCTTACTTGCCTGCATCTATCGCGTTTCTCTCTTCTCCCTCCCCTCCCACCCCCCACCTATGCCCACTCCCTAGCTCCTGTCAGTCATGCTCAAACTAGTTATTCCTGTTATTGAGACTCATGCACGCATGCCCGCAGCGCAAACTAGCAAACACCCAGTTATCGTATCTTTAACCTAAACTGTATGTTCACTCACACATATCAACATCTATAATTGTTCATATCTATGTGCTCTCTCTCTCTCTCTCTCTCTCTCTCTCTCTCTCTCTCTCTCTTTCTCTCTCTTTCTCTCTCCCTCTCTCTCTCTCCCTCTCTCTCCCTCTCTCTCTCTCTCTCTCACTCTCTTTCCCTCTCTCTCTCTCTCTCACTCTCTTTCCCTCTCTCTCTCTCTCTCTCTCTCTCCCTCTTCTCTCTCTCTCCTCTCTCTCTCACTCTTCTCTCTCTCTCTCTCTCTCTCTCTCTCTCTCTCTCTCTCTCTCTCTCTCTCTTAAAAGTATACCTCACTTCTTTCTTGTTTATTTAAAAGTTCGTCGACCGTAAAAAACGAGTCCAGAAACGATCGATGGAACGGTTTTAGAAAAAAAACACCGGTTATTTATGAATATGTTTTAATGTCGGTTTGCTCACCGTATAGGTGTGCCATCAATTATCCATCATGGGTTAAGCAATTGACAGTTGCACAAATGGATATTCTCAGCATGTCAAACTTGTAACGAATAGCAGTCAACTGTTTGAAGCTGTTCCATTAGCTAGTGGTACCCTTCGGCTTTTAATTTCCAGTGACAACAGACATTATATGTTCAAGCTTTTAGAATCCCGGTCTTTGATCTTGCTGAAAGCGTTTTGTTGGTGTATTGATATGGCTGATAATATCTAGAAGTGTATTCAGATTTCAGAAATCAACAGGTTATGTGAGTGCTTTGCTCTTCAGTCTAGTCTTGATAATATATATGCCTCGGTGTTGAAATGGTCTTTTTCACACCTTTTTTAATGCGCAGTTGGACAACGGGAAATGGTCACAAATTGTGGAACGTATTGCTTATTCGCATTCGTCATATATTCGTTGCATATTCGTTGCTATTGGTATTATTATTATTCTTTTTCTGTCAATTATGATTGACATTTGCACAGATATTGTATACATGGGCTATGTTAATGTTAAACGTACCCCCCGCGGGTTAGGGGGAGTCCCATATTGGTTGGGACGAGAAAGAATTTACCCGATGCTAACCAGCATGTCGTATGAGGCGACTAACAGGTTCTGTTTCTCCTTTTACCCTTGTTAAGTGTTTCTTGTATAGAATATAGTCAATGTTTGTAAGGATTTTGGTCAAGCAGTATGTAAGAGGTGTTAAGTCCTTTGTGCTGGAGGCTTGCATTCTCCCAGTAGGGTGATATATTGTACTACGTTGCAGGCCCCTGGAGCGATTTTTTGATTGGTGCTTTTGTGAACAAGAAACAATTAACAAATGGCTCTATCCCATCTCCCCCCCCCCCCCCTTTCCCCGTCGCGATATAACCTTGAATGGTTGAAAACGACGTTAAACACCAAATAAAGAAAGAAAGAAAGAATGTTAAACGTCGTCCCAGCTCTGAAAACAAAGAAAAACAGGAGGATGACTGCTGTTGACAAGAATCAATACAATACAATACAATACAATAACTTTATTAATCTCTAAAAGAGAAATTACATTGCTGAGCGTTTGTGTCCGTAATAATAACATACATAAAACATTCAAAATAAACATTTGTTCTTTGTCCTGAGAAAATATAGCACATTGGTTATCACATAAGAAAGTATATTAAAAATAAATTAACATGCATTCACAATCAACAATGCACAAAAGAAAGTCAGCACCTTGCCGGTTATCACATGTTGTCTAAGATTAAGAGAGTAGAATGCAAAACAAAATCAACAATACTGAAACAATACAGAACACTGATTTAACTTTTTCCACACAAAGAATATATACTGCATGGTTGTCTTGGACAAAGAAAGCCGCGTAATGACTAGCTATAGCTGAACTCACGAAGCGAAGATTGATCGGTGTTTTATTTTCACCCGTTGCCAAGCTTCTGATTTATTTTTCATTGACCTTTTGAAATCGAGAATAATGTGTTCTGTGGACCGAGAAAAATGCTGTTTCAACTTTCTTGTTTTTTATTCCTCTTCAACGCAGACTAAAAGTTTCTTCTCTTTCTTCCTCTTTTTGGTATTGGGCATTGTTTGCCAGATCTGTGTTGTCAGAGGCAGTGTGGGTTGAATTGTTAATACGCGGCTCTTTATGGTGGGTTTTGTTGTTGTTGTTGTTGTTTTTACGTGTTAAGTTGTATTTCTGTCCTTTACTTAAGTTTCTGCTGCCTTTTGTCTCTGTCGCGTCAACAGTTGTCGTTCATCTTGTTCTGTCTTTTGCTTGGTTAATGTCCGCCAGTTGTATCTGTCGATGCGACAGTTGGTTCCCTCTTTGTCCATGTCCGTTTGTATCTGTCTTGTCTGTCTCTGTCTCGGTTTCTCCCCTCTCTCTCTCTCTGTCTCTCTGTCTCTGTCTCTGTCTCTGTCTCTCTGTCTCTCTGTCTCTGTCTCTCTGTCTCTCTGTCTCTCTCTCTCTCTCTCTCTCTCTCTCTCTCTCTCTCTCTCTCTCTCGAGCAAGCGAGCGCGGATATGGTACTTGTCAGATGACTCAGCGTCAAACCTGTAATGCCGTTCATGTGTAAAAACTTGGCCAACAAATTATTGCAGCAAATTTCAAACCCAAATTAAAGCATTAATCCCCGTCATTTCATTAAAACGTTATTTGCCAGTTAAGGCCGTTCACTTAACCTTCAGGATCTTTCTTTATTTGGTGTTTAACGTCGTTTTCAACCACGAAGGTTATATCGCGACGGGGAAAGGGGGATAGAGCCACTTGTTAATTGTTTCTTGTTCACAAAAGCACTAATCAAAAAATTGCTCCAGGGGCTTGCAACGTAGTACAATGTATTACCTTACTGGGAGAATGCAAGTTTCCAGTACAAAGGACTTAACATTTCTTACATACTGCTTGACTAAAATCTTTACAAACATGGACTATATTCTAAACCTTCAGGATCACCTTTTCGATTAAATATTTCTGTTACAGGGATCACGTGACCGCCGTTCAAGTAAGGGTACCCTCAAAATCGACCATGACACAGGGATTAATGCTTTAATTTGGGTTTGAAATTTGTTGCAATAATGTTTTGGCCAAGTTTAGTTAAATCTTAAATATTTTTATTTATCTGCATTTTATTATGATCTTGATTTTCAATTCTGAGCTACCGGCACTATCTTTATGCTTCCTTTTCACTGTCAGTGTATCGTAGTTGTAAAGAGTGTATTACTTTAAATGTATGCGTAACCACACCAGGACAATTGCCAATGGCTTTCATGAAGGCTATAATATGGTGAATTACATTCTTGTTCGTGTTCTAATACGCATCATTTTGATATCTGTTTCAGGTGAAAGCAGTAGAACTGGATACATGCGAGTGAAGTCAGTGAAGACCGCCTCTACAGAGTGAAGCCAACTGCTGTGGGGTCTTTGACGGACGCCAGCAATGTTTGCTGCACGGCGCAGTACGTCCAGGTCGCTGCAGGATGGGCTGTACGCGTCACTTCAGATCCTCATCATGTACACGCTGGCCTCCGTAGTACTGGGCGCGGAAATGTGCACCAAGTCTGTCCCGTGAGTGTTCAACTCTATTGCATTTTACACCATGTTCTAGTTTTATCTCACGCTAACCTTCGTGGTACTGGGCGCGGAGATGTGCACCAAATCTGCCCCGGAAGTTTCACACTCTATTGCATTTTACACCATGTTCTAGTTTTATCTCACGCTAACCTTCGTGGTACTGGGCGCGGAAATGTGCACCAAATCTGTCCCGTGAGTGTTCAACTCTATTGCATTTTACACCATGTTCTAGTTTTATCTCACGCTAACCTTCGTGGTACTGGGCGCGGAAATGTGCACCAAATCTGTCCCGTGAGTGTTCAACTCTATTGCATTTTAACCAATCTTCTAGATTAATCTTACACTAACCTTCGTGGTAAGCTTAATAGGCGCAGAAATGTGCACCAAGTCTGTCCCGTGCGTGTGAAACTCTATTTCATTTTAACCAATCTTCTAGTTTAATCTCACGCTAACCTTCGTGGTACTGGGCGCGGAAATGTGCACCAATTCTGTCCCGTGCGTGTGAAACTCTATTTCATTTTAACCAATCTTCTAGTTTAATCTCACGCTAACCTTCGTGGTACTAGGCGCGGAAATGTGCACCAATTCTGTCCCGTGAGTGTCACACTCTATTGCATTTTACACCATGACATCAGTTTGGGTAAAACTTTTTGTTACCATTATACATTTTAGGCTATTGTGTCCCCCCCCCCCCCCCCCTTAGCAACACGCTTGCCTAACAGAAACACACATTCATCAATATTCATCCAAAAATACTACATTCTTAAAATGCTTGTGTTGAACCGCACAGAGATAGAAACCTAGATGATCTCTTTGTCTCAGGAGCGTGTAGTGTGCACGACAAAGAGCGCCAGACGTCTGTCATTACGGTGTCTGGGCTTATGAATTATTCTGATCCCGTTGTTGCTCGCCTGATTCCTACTGTCTCCCGAGTCAACGTCCTGTTAAATTGTATTTGTGGATCCCTCAAGTTGAAAAATGTATGAAGCTGTCTTACTGGCCGCATTTGTACGGTTTGTTGACGTATCTGTTTTCCACTGACATCCTGCTTTTCCTGTTTCGACCTGGCAACGACGGGTTAACGTTTTCACTCTAATTTGAATCTAAGAAACAAAGGGACGTAAGCGATCTAAATATAGGCGACAACAAGAGTAAGTGAGAGATATGCAGAACCAATTTTCTGGCAGCTGAGACAATAACAAGCATTGAAATGACTAAGCGACTTTCATCCTCAAATTACAATGATTGAAAATTGTTGGTTTTTCTTTCCTTGCGGCCTGTTATATATGTGTTCCTTATCGAAAGCCGATATTTTATGATTTGTAAAAGTAGATACTGTATTCAGCAAACCAAATGATATACAGGGTGACCTCCCCCAAAAAAATGCAACCCATAAAATTGCTAATTACTTCTACACCTTTTGACCGAATTACTATATATTTGGTGTTCATTAACGTCAGTGTATGGATGACCAGTCCGCAAAGCGGCACATTTGTCTGACTTTATTTTCCCTTTCGAAATTGAGCGATAGCCAAACTAACGAGGATTATGCCCTCCAGGTTGCTATTTTTGGGGTTATTTGAAGGACCTAGTATGCCATAACCAACCTTGGACAATCAGTGACTTGCAATTACAACGAAAGTTGCAACTTGCATTGTTTTGGTCACTCTGTGTTTGCTGTTATTAGTCTTTGCTTTGCTTTCATTTGGCACGTCCACCATAAATACTTACAAGATCAGACGGATTGTGACAAGTGACACTAAAAGTGACAGTTCCTGTCAATGATATCCCCAAAAAGTAAAGACAGTAACAGCAAAGATGAACAATATTCTGTTCCTCTTCCCGTGCCTGTGAATCTATCGTGATCTGCAAAAGTCGACGTTGTATACACAGCCTAATGACGGTCAATCCAGCATAAGACGGCCGCGTGCACAGGCCACAACACGAGGGGTGAGTGATGTAGTAGCACGGGAAGCGCGGAGAGCCAGAGCGTAAGCAAGGTTGACAGCATCTGGGAGACAGTGGATATTGATCTTTATCGATGAGGGCACACACTCTTGGCTGCACTTTGCTAGTAGAAGTATGAGTACTATCCTCTCTGCTTCCACAGTTCTCAGAGTCTTCCGTGCACGGTTCTGCGAGTCTTAGTTCCTGTCTTTCGACTGAGTTGTTGTGTGCGTTTGTATGTTTGTTTGAGGTTGTTCATTATCGATCTTTATCGATGATGGCAAACACTCTTGGCTGCACTTTGCTATACTAGTTGTGGTATGAGTACTATCCTCTCTGCTTTCACGGTTCTCAGAGTCTTCCGTGCACGGTTCTGCAAGTCTTAGTTGTCTTTCGAGTTGTTGTGTGCGTTTGTATGTCAGTTTGTTTGTTTGAGGTTGTTTCATGTAGATCGTGATCGATTAGGGCACACGCTCTTGGCTGCACTTTGCTAGTAGAAGTATGAGTACTATCCTCTCTGCTTCCACGGTTCTCTAAATCTTGTATTTCGAGTTGCTGTGTGCGTTTGTTTGTTTGTTTGTTTGAGATTGTTACATATCGATCTTTATCGATTAGGGCACACACTCTTGGCTGCACTTTGCTAAACTAGTAGAAGTATGAGTATTATCCTCTCTGCTTTCACGGTTCTCAAAGTCTCACTTGTTGTCTTTCGAGTTGTTTGTTTGTTTATTTGTTTGTTTAAGGTTGTTCCTTATTGATCTTTATCGGCACACACTCTTGGCTGCACTTTGCTTATAGTTGTATGAGTACTATCTTGGGCTTCCGTGCACGGTTCTCTAAGTCTTAGTTGTTGTCTTTCAGGTTGTTGTGTGCGTTTGTATGTCTGTTTATTTGAGCTTCCCGAGAGGTGTTAATGCGTGTCTGGACGTGTCGTTGTTGACAGCATCTGGATTACAGTGAATATTGATCTTTATCGATGGGGGCACACACTTTGCTGCCTCTTGTTACTACTACGGTACTACCAGTAGACGATTCCCTCTTCCACGGCTCTCTGAAGTCGTGGTTGTTTGTTTTGAGTTTTTTTTTAAACCAACTGTATGTATGTGTGTATGTGTGTGTGTGTGTGTGTGTGTGTGTGTGTGTGTGTGTGTGTGTGTGTGTGTGTGTGTGTGTGTGTGTGTGTGTGTGTGTGTGTGTGTGTGTGTGTGTGTGTGTGTGTGTTTCAAAGAGGGACGGAAAGAAAGGGGTTTGGGAGAAGGGAACGAAACTCATATCATATGAAGAAAACCTGGCGACATGATAAGAACTAAAAATCAAGGACCCTGAATCTTCAAATCAGTCATCTCAACCTCACACACACAACACAAATAAAATCCCTCAACCGTTACCCATTTTACCAATAAAACATTTAATTCAGTTTCCAAAAATCCGTGAACAGTTCACAATAATAGGTCGTAGGCCGCGACGCACCGATCAGTTTACACGTTCTGTAGGCGATGCAAGGCCACCCCATTGTTTCTGCCGACAGGCTGGGATGGAAGTCTCTTGTATACAACACTACCATCACATTCAGCTGGTGCTGTTTCATTGCGTAATCAGAAACAAAGCTTTGGCAGCTCACTGTACTGTATGGCAGTGCACGTAGAGCTGGTGTGTGTGGTTGTGGCCGCCAGTGAGAGAAGAAAGAGATTGTCTGCCAGGTTCAAAAATATATCTAGAGAATGACAGAGAGAGAGATGGAGAAAGTGACAGAGACTGAGAGGGAGAGAGAGAGAGAGAAAAAGAGGGAGAGAGTATGTATGTGTGTGTGTGTGTGTGTGTGTGTGTGTGTGTGTGTGTGTGCGTGCGTGCGTGCGTGCGTGCAGTGCGTGCGTTTCTGTGTGTGTGTGCGTGTATGTATGTGTGTGTGTATGTGTGTGTGTGTGTGTGTGTGTGTGTGCGTGTTTGCCTGTGTGTGTGTGTGTGAGAGAGAGAGAGATAGAGAGAGAGAGAGGGAGGGGGGGAGTGAGCGACAGACGGAGATAGAGACATTAAGAGAGAAAGAGACAGAGACAATTGCAAGGATGAGAGGGAGAGAGAAAGAGAGAGCGAGAGAGAGAGAGAGGGAGAGAGAGAGAGAAATTACCTGCCAGATTCAAAGAGAGTCTGAAGATCGGTGCCAGCACGTAGTCGTTGTAATGAACTGACAGTCTTTTTTACGTTACGTGATGAAGAATTTGGTTTTGCGTATTGTGAGGGGATGTGACTATCACTTGCCAAGGGCTCCGTGTAAAACATGTGTGCTATGTGGCTGCATCTGAACATTGTGTAACACACATTTGAAGCTGAAGTGATCACTCAATTACATTTCATCTATTAAAATTTAAAGTGTCATTTTCCTTGATATGAATGTGTACTGTTCACGAGTAAAACCGCTGTTTCCCATAGTCTAGACCACGTGAGCGTATCGTAATTTCAATTACCACAATAAATCAATTTGCTACTGTCATCTCGATCAGGTATATGATATTCTTCTAAAGAGAATGAATTGAAGGAAACAACAGCAGACGACTTAATAGGAAAAAGCAGACTCGAGTTCATCAGCTTTTCTTTGCAACACAATAATATTTCTTTGCATTCGAGTAATAATCCCACTTTTTTAAAGTAAATTTACGGTACAATAATATCAATCAATAACAATGTCGCTTCACACACCCTGTTTAGGTTGTAGGTGTGGTTTGCATGCGATGGATAATTAACAGCCTACAAATGATTTTTGTTTATAATTGTCATTTTGTCTGAATGGCAAAATCATCCTTCGGATGTGTGATGTACGTGGTTTATTTCGGTGTTTCTTTCTTTCTTTCTTTCTTTTTTTTCGTTCTTTCTTTCTGTCTTTCTTTCTTTTATTTATTTATTTATTTACTTCTCCCTTCCTTCCTTTCTTTCGTTTGCCTTTAGCCTTGCATCTAGCCTGTTAGAGCCAAGGCCTAATACCTCAAAAATAGGTATTTCAAGGTTCTAGTAGGAAAGGAGATGCCGTTTCTTTTAAACTGGATGAAGCATTTTACTTTCGTTCATAAATTTTATGCGACAGCCATTAGGCCTAAAAAAGAAACCAACAACAGTGATTCCGGTTCCCCGACCTACCCTTTTTTTCTCCCGACCTTAGAACTTACGAACGAGTACAAGCAAATAAAAAGCCACATGCGCCTGAGTAAAAAAAAAGAAAAGAAAACGAAGACTTTAATCCTTATGATAAAACAAAACAAAAACGACCCCAATTTTTAGAGGCCTTGTCATCGGTTCAAAACTCTTCTTTTTGAGGCCTTAGCAGCTGAAGGACGGCTGTATGTTCTTGTCAGTGATAGCAGTACCTTTAAAACCTAAAATATACGAAAGGCATTTGTTCTGCTGGTACAGCTAAGCCGGTTTCGTTGTAGTAGGATGTTTGTTTGTTTGTTTGTTTGTTGAAAAGCACCCGACGGCAAAACCGCGATCACAGCTGTCAATTATTTTACACCCTTCTACTTTTGTTGTTTAATATGTGTGCCCCCAGGCGGTATTAGAAAACCAACAACAGAGTAATATTTGGGACGACAGTTTACATCACAAGTTTGCTTAAAACTCGATTTTATTTGCAGAGTGCAGCGCGAGCCCAGCAAGAAGGTGCACGTGCTACGTCGCGTGCCGGCCTCGTGCTCCAACTGGGAGAAAGCCTGGTCCTGGATTACCAAAAAGGACTGCGGTACCAAGTACAGGTAAGGAGTCAGTTTTGTCATAGATGGAAGTCGATGGAATTGTTCTTGCTATGTCTCTAATGTCGAAGGTGCAAGGAGATTGCTTCCTCCTAGCTCTCGCTCTGCTGTTGTCTTACATTTAGAATCAAAAAACAAGAAAGGTAGGTTGTTGGAACGTTTGTTATTGTTCTTGTTCTTTGATTCTGAATTTTGGAACGTTGGCAGTCTCTTTGTTTTTGGATTTTCTTACATTTAGAGCATGTTATTCCCGTTGCTCTATATTTATCTAAAATTTGTCAAAAGACGGCTTTGGTCGATAGAAAAAAAATCATCGGAGAACGGACATGGTGTATCCAAGAAGCGGGGCGGGGATGTAGCTCAGTCGGTAGCGCGCTGGATTTGTATTCAGTTGGCCGCTGTCAGCGTGAGTTCGTCCCCACGTTCGGCGAGAGATTTATTTCTCAGAGTCAACTTTGTGTGCAGACTCTCCTCGGTGTCCGAACACCCCCGTGTGTACACGCAAGCACAAGACCAAGTGCGCACGAAAAAGATCCTGTAATCCATGTCAGAGTTCGGTGGGTTATAGAAACACGAACATACCCAGCATGCTTCCTCCGAAAGCGGCGTATGGCTGCCTAAATGGCGGGGTAAAAACGGTCATACACGTAAAATTCCACTCGTGCAAAACACGAGTGTACGAGGGAGTTTCAGCCCACGAACGCAGAAGAAGAAGAAGAAGTATCCAAGAAGCCATTTATACTGGCAGGCCTTTCCACACACCGACCTGTTCAGTGGGATGGACACGCGCAACACACATTGTCTTCAACCTGAAGACATTAATGAGATGTTCCTTGTTGAATTTCTGGATAAAATGTGAGAGTGCAGTGACACAAGACATAAAATGGAAAATAAATGGATTGAATGGGACCCCCCGCGGGTTAGGGGGAGTCCCATATTGGTTGGGACGAGAAAGAATTTACCCGATGCTACCCAGCATGTCGTAAGAGGCGACTAACGGTTCTGTTTCTCCTTTTACCCTTGTTAAGTGTTTCTTGTATAGAATATAGTCAATGTTTGTAAAGATTTTAGTCAAGCAGTATGTAAGAAATGTTACGTCCTTTGTACTGGAAACTTGCATTCTCCCAGTAAGGTCATATATTGTACTACGTTGCAAGCCCCTGGAGCAATTTTTTGATTAGTGCTTTTGTGAACAAGAAACAATTAACAAGTGGCTCTATCCCATCTCCCCCCTTTTCCCTATCCCATCTCCCCCCTTCCCCCGTCGCGATATAACCTTGAATGGTTGAAAACGACGTTAAACACCAAATAAAGAAAGAAAGAAAGGATTGAATGGGGAAAATAGATTGGTGGGTGGGCATGCAGGTGCAGGAATGTGTTGGCCATTCGTTACATCTCACCTGAATCAATTATAGAATTCAAAGACCTCTCTCTGTCTCTTTCACTCTCTCTCTCTCTCTCTCTCTCTCTCTCTCTCTCTTTCTTTCTCTCTCCCTCTCTTTCTCTCTCTCTCCCTCTCTCTCTCTCCCTCTCTCTCTCTCTCTCTCTCTCTCTCTCTCCTCTCTCTCTCTCTCTTCTCTCTCTCTCCTCTCTCTCTCTCTCTCTCTCTCTCTCTCTCTCTCTCTCTCTCTCTCTCTCTCTCTCTCTCTCTCTCTCTCTCTCTCTCTCTCTCTCCACACCCTCAACATCCCGTTTCCTTTCGCTCCTCCCCAAAACTCACAAACTTCTCCCGCCATCAGTTTATTTTTGTCACGGGACTGCTTCCCCCTCGCTCGTTCCGTTGCTTACCTGCCCCCCTCTCGCATGGCGACTGATGAAAGAGATGATGACGTTGATTCACCTCATTAAAACACGTGTGCCCTTCTCACCTGTCTCACCTGAAAAAATCTTAACGGCCATTAGGAAGGTGAGTGCGGCTTCCCCTGCCAATCAAGCAGGCCTCAGATTTATAAAAAAAAAATATAAAAAAATAAAAATCTAGGATCAAACGCTGCCCAGGGCTTTAAAGGAGAAACATGTTTATGACGACGCATCCCATGTGTGCACTTCCTTCAAAAGTTGCATTAGCGTTATAAAGTGGTTTATTAAAGGCGGGTTGCAGGCGCGGTTGGATTTATTGGGTCGGGTTGCGGGTATATCGGGAGGCGGTAATTTGATGTGCAGCCGCCTTCAAAGGCACGGTATCCTGTCAAAAATGAGTATTTGTAATTTATCTGTTGGGCACGTTAGTTACGTCGCGATACTTTATATCTTCAGAAGTTGCGTTTCACGCCAAGAACATGTTAATTATGAAGCAACGTGGTTATTAGATGTGGATTTTTTGGTGGTTAAACGGGTGATAGTTTATTGCAAGAAAAGTATTGGCGCAGTTCACATTTTAGTTATGAAAAATAAAAGTGTTATTACGCAACCTTGAGAAAAAAAAACTGTTATTTTTGCAGATATGGTTATATATGTTAGGGTGCTACTTAGAGCACGTAATATGTATCTCAGACCAGAACCTTCTTTATAACCTGTCATTGACTTAAGTAATGTTTTACTATAATTCAGTTATCGAGAATATTGATGCGAATTGAAAGGAATGTTTACTTTTTCACAATGATTTTTCACATAGATAAATCTGCTGGACATAATTCTATGCCTAAGCTCTAGTCCACAAGGATTAAGATCAGTATATGCACGTGCAGTGCTTTAACACGGTGTCAATTACAAATGTTCTGGCTGAACGTAGTTCCCTATCTCTTATTTATTTTCCGTTTGTTCAGAAAGTGAAGGATAAAGGTTTGTGCATACTCTCTCAATTTGATCATGAATTGCAAAGAATTATTTTCGTTGAGTTTGGTCGTTGGTCGTCGACATCTGATTTGCTGCTTGATAAAAATGGTTGAACATGTTGCAGGTTACAGTCGATCACTTCACTTTTACGGTGTCAAGTTTATCTTTATTGTTACATTTTGTTTGTATTGAATATTTGCTTCTGGCTTTTCTTTCTTTCTTTCTGACTTTCTTTGTTTCTGCCTGTTTGTCTTTGTCAGGCTTGCTTTTTTCCGTTATCTCTTGCTTTCTTTATAGCTTTCTTGAATACTTTCTTTTTCTTTGAGTCACGGGTTTTTTTCTGGATATGTGAAGAATCTGAGACGGCAGGGGGGCTGACATTTATATTATTGTCTCTTCTTGTCTTTTCTTCTCCCTATTCTTTTTTAGTTTCTTTCTTACTTTTTTTCATGTTTTTTAGGAGAGCGTATTATTTAGGGCAAGATTTAATGTAAAGCTGGCAGAATTACAAGATACGGACGGCGCACGTGCTGTGATCCGTCAAGGGTTGTATGTTCAAAGTGAGATTGGCTTCTTTACAGATACGCTCCACTGGATTCAATCTCCCTTGTTATTTCCAGTCTGAGAACATCAGATACGGTTTAGCATGAGACCATCAGCCAGGTGACTGTGTGGGCTCAGTGAAATGCAAGCAAGTCCCTGTCCAAATTGATGAGAAGAATAAACACACGTCGCGTTAGTTTTTGGAGCTGCGTTTAGGCACTGATGAGGAGCCATACACCCACGTCGTATTAATTTGTTATAGGGCATATGCCGACGGTTTAAATGTGTGTGTGTGTTGATTATAACCAATGAGCCAGGCGAGTGTGTGGGCTCAGTGAAATGTAAGCAGGTCCCTGTCCAAATTGATGAGCAGAATTCACACGTCGCGTAAGTTTTTGGAGCTGCTTGTAGGAACTGATGAGGAGCCATGCACCTACGTTGTATTAGTTTATGGGGCATTTGCCGACGGTTTAAATTTTGTGTTGATAATAACCAACGACAGGCTCTTCAGCGTTATAACTAGGAACAGTGACGTCACACAGGAGAAATATATTTGCAGCAGACTCTGTAAACACGGTGGGGGAATACCTGTCCTGGAACCTGTCAAATTTTCCTAAAAGGTCTCATTTCGCGAGATGGTTTGCAGCCGTCCTGGCTAAAAACTAACCTAATTTGTTCCACACAGCGCGGCGCTTTGCACGTGGTTACTGTCAAGTTCACGAAAAACAACTTTTATGTCTAGCAGAGACCCAGAGTGCTGCTTCAACTATCGGGCCTAGTTATGCAATGTGGCGTACATCAGGTGAACTTTTGGTTCGCGCCGGAGAGTCATTTTGCTCTGATCTTGCGGTCTGTTGGGGTAGCTGGATTAGTTCATAGCTGGCAGGGGCGTCCAGAATTATTCACAGGATGACAAATAAATAATCTGACGAATATCATACTAAACGTGATGTAACATTCCGGTATGCGCTCTTGTGTTATGTGTTCGTGTGGCAGATGCTTTTCTGTGTGCATTGGATAATGTTCATACAGCAGTGTATTGCTACTAGTGTTGTGTCCTAAATGTGATGTATATGATTTACAGCAAAGTTCTAAATGTGATGTGCATGATTTACACCGCCTAACAGATGTAACTTACCGGTATGCGCTCTCCTGCTGGGTATATGATTTCCCGATTTGATTAGAGATGTGCAAACAACAATAACAATAACAATAACAGCACTTTATTGTCCATTAGAATATTACATAAAAATGGAAATTTTTCTTCGCGATTATAACAACAATTGTATAGGACGACACACATAAAACATAAAACATAAAAGGGATACAATCAAATATGATATTGCACTATGTGAATTTACCCTCTCATATCACAGGAGTTGGGTTTCACAGCAGAGTAATCACATTACAAATATTTCACACACATGGTGACTGCAGAAGGCAGGAATGACTTTTTAAACTGGTTTTTGCGTGCCAAAGGGACCTTATAACGTTTACCTGAAGGGAGAATTTCGAAACAGGGGTTGAGAGGATGGATCGGATCACGGACAATTTTGAGAGCTTTCCGCTTAATGGCAGCTTCGTAGAGACTGGTCAGCTGTCGTTGGGGTTGCCCAACAAGCTTGCTAGCCGTCGCAACAATGCGGTGGAGTTTAGCTTTGTTTTTAACATTTGTGGTACCATACCATGTCACAATGTTAAAAGTCAGTATGCTTTCAATCAAACTGCGATACACAAGTTCCATAACACTTTGATTGACATTAAAATATTTAAGCTTCCTGAGAAGAAAAAGTCGCTGCTGAGCTTTCTTATAAACAGCATGAACATGATCACTAAAAGTCAGCTTATTGTCAATTGAAACCCCAAGATATTTGAAGGTTTCCACAAGTTCAACTTCCTTGTCGCTTATTCTCACTTTTTGGGGACCACAATTATCACTCTTTCCTCCAAAAATCATTTCTTTTGTTTTGCCTACATTCAACTGCAAGAAACTGGACTTGAACCATTCATTCAGAAGATCAACTTGGGTAAAATACTTTGACAAAGTTTCGTCGTCCTTCAGACGCCCAACGAGGGCCATGTCGTCTGCATATTTAATGAGGGCTAGAACTGGATCATTTAAAAGCATGTTGTTTGTGTAAATGGAAAAAAGGACAGGAGAGAGAACACAACCTTGTGGGGCCCCGGTGTTTAAAACAACTTCGTCTGAAAGCACAGAGTGACCAAACAAACGGTTGCTGAGGCTGACACGTTGTGGCCGGTCGCATAGGAACTCCCTGATCTAGAAAATCAAATTATTGTTCACATCTAACTGGACTAACCTCTGGATAAGTATACGGGGCTGAATCGTATTAAAGGCTGATGAAAAATCCATAAAAAGAACTCTAACCGTGTTCCCTGCTGTATCTAAGTGGCTGACAATCATGTTGATAAGCGTGAGTGTAGCATCTTCGACGCCTCTCTTTGCTCTATATGCGAACTGAAGGGGGTCCATGCGATCTGCCACAGACTCAGTGAGCTTGTTACAAACAAGCCTCTCCATACATTTCGCTACAACAGAAGTCAGTGCCACAGGGCGAAAATCATTTAGTTCTTTTGCGTTTGGTTTCTTGGGTACAGGTGTTATAGTGGAAGCTTTCCAGGAACGAGGCATAAAATGTACATCGAGAAAGAGCTGAAACAGCTGAGTAAAAACTGAACCAAGCTGATCAGCACACACTTTCAAAACACGTCCGCCTAAACCATCTGGGCCTGGTGCCTTACTTGCATTAATACGTGAAAAACATTTTATGACATCCTTTTCCTTACACAGATCTAATTAAACCCATTCCAAGACCGATTAAATTCGGCTTGGTTCATTAGGGACGCACTTAGAAAAATCTCGTACACTGTTAAGTGATAGTTTATCAGCACTTGGCTGGTACTCTCTCTGCGGGTACCTGATAGTAGTCTAGACTGAGCTCACGTGTGTGATCGTAGTGCACAGCAGATGAGCTGAGTGCACGTTTGACTTGGGAGTCTGCACTTACCTTAGCCTGTGAGCAACATTTCTGTTCAGATAGGCTACCTACCAGCACCTGAGTATTTGAGGGGCGGGGCAGAATACTGGGGGAGGGAGGTAAAGACGTGTGTGTGTGTGTGTGTGTGTGTGTGTGTGTGTGTGTGTGTGTGTGTGTGTGTGTGTGTGTGTGTGTGTGTGTGTGTGTGTGTGTGTGTGTGTGTGTGGTAGGGGAGGGGAGGGGAGGGGGTAGAGATAAAATAGTGTGGATGTATTTCTTGTAATAATCCTGATCCGTTTTGTGCTGTCAGCTGTGATATGTATCGCATAGCGAATTTCTGTCGTTCGCTGTCTTATAGAAACAGCAGTTCTCAATGGCAAACACGTTTGCCTTGAAATAGTTTTATGATGCTTTAAATTGGATTCTCAGGTATATAGAGAATATTCTTCTGAGGCAAATACATCATTGTGACCAGACAGTTGCAGTATAGCTCACGAGAAATAATACTAAAATACCTGACATGTCATGATCAGTCCCAGCTTTTTTATGTCTGTATTGATTTTTGTCTGAGACATTTGTAGGTCAGCTGGTCTTGATGGTTCAGAGAGAAGTATAATAAATCTCAGTCAAGACAAAAAATATAGTGGAGATTATAGTAGTAACAATGCAGTGCGTAAGACCAAACGGTAGTTTCGAGAAATCATGAAAAATACTTGAAACACGTACGTATGCTCACAGTTCACAACGTCGAAAGATAATACAAATGATGAATGAATAAAGAGACAAAGAAGTAATAAAGTAATATATAAAATCAGTAAAGCAATCAATCTAGCAATAAATCAATAAATGAATGAATGATGAATAAAAGAACAAGTGATTTAATAAAAGGAAAAATCGATTTGAAGAAATAACGAGTTCACTTCTTCGCACTAGATTTCAGTTCCCTCATGTACCTGTTCTTTGCGATTTTTGAGTCACTTGAGAAAAAGTGACTCTATGTAATCGGTCAGTGTTAGTCTGTCCGGCCGGCCGTCCGGCCGGCCGGCCGTCCGTAGACACCACCTTAACGTTGGACTTTTCTCGGAAACTATCAAAGCGATCGGGCTCATATTTTGTTTAGTCGTGACCTCCAATGACCTCTACACTTTAACGATGGTTTCGTTGACCTTTGACCTTTTTCAAGGTCACAGGTCAGCGTCAAAGGAAAAATTAGACATTTTATATCTTTGACAAAGTTCATCGGATGTGATTGAAACTTTGTAGGATTATTCTTTACATCAAAGTATTTACATCTGTAGCCTTTTACGAACGTTATCAGAAAAACAAGGAAGATAACTAGCCTTTTCTGTTCGGCAACACACAACTTAACGTTGGGCTTTTCTCGGAAACTATAAAAGTGACCGGGCTCAAATTTTATGTGAACGTGACTCCCAGTGACCTCTACACTTTGACGTCTGCTTTGGTGACCTTTGACCTTTTTCAAGGTCACAGGTATGTCTTGAAGGAAAAAAATTGAAATATCATATCTCTGAAACTATTCATCGGATTTGATTCAAACTTTATAGGATTATTCTTTACATCAAATTATTTACATCTGTATTGTGTTGTGAATAGCAATTTCTTCCTGTCCATCTGATGCCTCATATAATATTCAGAACTGCGAAAGTGACTCGATCGAGCGTTTGCTCTTCTTGTTTCTTATGGGGGTCAGTTTATCCGGGTGCCCCACTTACACAACACCAGGGAGGGTCGACTCTACTTCGCTCCTTTCTCCATAAAAAGACGTTGCACCTGAAAAGTTCAATGTAGTTTTCTTTATAGCTTCAGTCATTCTTTTATCTTCTGCTCACAGCGTGGTTCGCGTTACTAGTTTGGAAAAATACCACGTTTGACTTTTTTTCACTGACTTTGAAGTCACCGGTATAAATGAGATCAACATCACCGACACACAGATTCTCATCGTTAAAGGAGTTGCCTTCAAGCAGTGCTAGACCCATTTGTGAAGTAAACATTAATAAAATGAAGAACAAAGATTTGTTTGGTTTTTAACGAGAAAAAAAGGTAATCATTAGCGCCGTCGCTATTTCATGCAATGTGGCTTTAATCAATCACAACATGAGGTGGTTGATCGAAGGATATAGATTAAAAGCCAGAAATGATTAGTTTTTTGAGTCACTTGAGAAAAAGTGACTCTATGTAATCGGTCAGTGTTAGTCTGTCCGGCCGGCCGTCCGGCCGGCCGTCCGGCCGGCCGTCCGTAGACACCACCTTAACGTTGGACTTTTCTCGGAAACTATCAAAGCGATCGGGCTCATATTTTGTTTAGTCGTGACCTCCAATGACCTCTACACTTTAACGATGGTTTCGTTGACCTTTGACCTTTTTCAAGGTCACAGGTCAGCGTCAAAGGAAAAATTAGACATTTTATATCTTTGACAAAGTTCATCGGATGTGATTGAAACTTTGTAGGATTATTCTTTACATCAAAGTATTTACATCTGTAGCCTTTTACGAACGTTATCAGAAAAACAAGGGAGATAACTAGCCTTTTCTGTTCGGCAACACACAACTTAACGTTGGGCTTTTCTCGGAAACTATAAAAGTGACCGGGCTCAAATTTTATGTGAACGTGACTCATTGTGTTGTGAATAGCAATTTCTTCCTGTCCATCTGATGCCTCATATAATATTCAGAACTGCGAAAGTGACTCGATCGAGCGTTTGCTCTTCTTGTTTCTGAACATCATAATCATCTGGCCTATTCAGCGAGATGGTATCGGAGTTTTTATGAATGGAAACACTTCTCTTGGTGGACAATGTAGCTTTAATCAGCCACAGCATGAGGTGTGTGATGGTAGGATATGTATATATAGATTAAAAGCCAGAAATGGTCAGTATTTCTATACGACATCATGATCATCTGGCCTATTCAGCGAGATAGGACCAGGGTTTGTTGTTGAATGGAAACACTTCTCTTGATAGACAATGTAGCTTTAATTAGCCACAACATGAGGTGTGTGATGGGAGGATGTAGAATAAACGCCAGTCCCCCCGCGGGTTAGGGGGAAGAATTTACCCGATGCTCCCCAGCATGTCGTAAGAGGCGACTAACGGATTCTGTTTCTCCTTTTACCCTTGTTAAGTGTTTTTGTTGTATAGAATATAGTCAATGTTTGTAAAGATTTTAGTCAAGCAGTATGTAAGAAATGTTAAGTCCTTTGTACTGGAAACTTGCATTCTCCCAGTAAGGTCATATATTGTATTACGTTGCAAGCCCCTGGAGCAATTTTTTTTATTAGTGCTTTTGTGAACAAGAAACAATTAACAAGTGGCTCTATCCCACCCCACCCCCTTTTCCCCCGTCGCGATATAACCTTGAACGGTTGAAAACGACGTTAAACACCAAATAAAGAAAGAAAGAATAAAAGCCAGAAATAGTTAGTTATTCTGCACATCATAATCATCTGGTCTATTCAGCGAGATAGCACCAGGGTTTTTATGAATGAAAACACTTCTCTTGGTGAACAGTGTAGATTAAAAGCCAGAAATGGTAAGTTTTTAACACATAAGCATCTGGCCTATTCAACGAGTTGGTATCGGAGTTTTGACGAATGCATGGACACACTTTTATCGGCGTACACTGTAGCTTTAATCAGCCACAGCATGAGGTGTGTGATGGGAGGATGTAGATTGAAAGCCAGGTACAAGAATACTGCTGGAGGGTGCCCTGCTCATCATGGGTGGCCTGTTCACTGATAAACTTGCCTGTCTTGGGACAGGTATTTCATGCCACCCCTCTCGCTTTGGATAAGTGTATCGCAGGATTTATATTTCCTTTAGCTTCCGTGCAGTGTAGTTAAGTTTCTAGATTCGTTTTAATAGCTGCTGAAAACGCGCTGAGTTTAAGTGGGAGCTTTCATTTCATGGGGTCAAATATATGCGGGAATATCTCATAAAAAGAACAGTTTCGTTATCGGCAAAGATTATTAGAGAGGTGAGTGCATGGATCTTTTCCTTTACCAGGTGAGGTTATTGAAATAAAAAATCTTACACAAATGTGCTTTATAGGCGGCGGCCATTAAGTGGAGGCTTCACAAATATCGAAGAAGGTCATTACCGTGTCCATTTCCCTTGAAACCTTCACGAGTGTTTGATTTTTATCATAACACAAACCCAAAAACAAAGAGACTGCCAACGTTCCAAAATTCAGAATCAAAAAACAAGAAAGGTAGGTTGTTGGAACGTTTGTTATTGACAAAACAATACATTCACTTTTTTTTTCTTTTTTGTTTATACAAAATGTATTGTTTTGTCCATTACAAACGTTCCAACAACCTACCTTTCTTGTTTTTTGATTCATAACACAAACCATTTAAGTATACTACCTGTATGTGATAAACTGTTTTTTCTGAAGCATATACGTCAGTCAGCTAGCAGAAGAACTCATATACTTCCTTTTTTGTGTTACTTTTAATTTTGCATTTGACCGGAACATTTCTTCCTCGAAAAACAACAAATGACAAACTGCGTTGTATTTTTGCTCTTTTTAGTTTCTGGTTTTACCAAAGTAAAACCGTGCGGTGCGCTTTGACTTACTTCGATCGAGCCACTATGCCAGGCAAGGCAAGGCACTAAGACAGCAAAAAAAAGACATCACCAGCAAGGGAAGAAATGGGGCAGGGTGAATACGGCATAGACGGGAGACGGCTGTGGTCTCGTCTTAATTCGGCAGACATCAATACTGTCATTTCGGGACGACGTTTGGATGCCGACGACCCGAAACCGTTTCAAAGCCGCGTAGAATTGACCCGTAGCGTGCTGAACGACCATCCGCCATCCCGCCAGGCTCAGCCAATCAGGCAGGGTAAGACTCCAGACAGCAGGGGAGTAGTAGTAGTATTACGGCGTACAAGTGCCAGAAGTGAGAATTACGAAGATTACGCTACTTTTGGAGGCGTATTAACTTCACATGTTCCTAATTTGCCTCTGCTTCCACCTAGGATGTTAAATCTGAATTTCATCATTACGAAGACAACGGCGAAAGTTGTAGTTTATTGCTAATGACTGCGAAGTTCACTGCATAATCACTGCTATCTTTTGCCGCGATGTAATTAATAGTGATACTTTTGGTGCTGTTATGAATCTGTTGCAAGAAAGATACAAGGAAATTGTTCATCAAATGTAATAGTTAAGTTGGGACCGGCACGGTTGGCCTAGTAGTAAGGCGTCCGCCCCGTGATCGGGAGGTCGTGGGTTCGAACCCCGGCCGGGTCATACCTAAGACTTTAAAATTGGCAATCTAGTGGCTGCTCCGCCTGGCGTCTGGCATTATGGGGTTAGTGCTAGGACTGGTTGGTCCGGTGTCAGAATAATGTGACTGGGTGAGACATGCAGCCAGTGCTGCGACTTCTGTCTTGTGTGTGGCGCACGTTATAAATTATGTCAAAGCAGCACCGCCCTGATATGGCCCTTCGTGGTCGGCTGGGCGTTAAGCAACAAACAAACAAACAGTTAAGTTGGAATTAATTGCAAACAAGAGCAGAACCACAGCTGCACTACGGCTCAGTGTCTCCAAAGATACCGACAATTCAGACATTCGAGGCTACAATGTCGCAAGATAGAAAGTGTTTATAACAAAAGAACACAGCAGTTTGAGTTATTGTCACTGTTCGCAAAAATCACAGGCAGAACTAGCAACATAGTAAAAGTACAACTTTGGCGATAGAGTGCGGGCAGAAAAATGAACCAAAAGGAATAATCACATAGAACAACGTAAATGTTGGTATGGATTCTGATATTCAGCACAAAGATCATTCACGAAGGACCAATATCACGGTCACCTATAATGTTTTATCGATATATCTTTTTGACTCAACTCTTCCAGCAAGTACCACCAGAAGTTTTAGTTGTTATAAAAGGGATGTCGTTTGGCTTCGGTTGTCGGTGAATCGCCTACATTTATTTAAAATCTACGAAAATGTTGCTGCCCTTTCGGCACGGTTAATCAAAGGATTACTTCTTTTTTTTTAATATTCTGATGGCCTTTACTTTCGAAAATTGCCAAAACTTTCATTGCTTTTTCCACAAATTTGCAGAAGAAAATAAATCTTAGCAACATCCCAATAATTATTTCAAGTGTAGAGGTAATCTGGTAGAATTGTTTGTCATTTTCAGTGATGCTAAGAAAAAAATCAATCTCTGCGGTCTTAGCATAGTGACTTTCACTTTTGGCACAAGCAGGCCGTCTCAGACTGAGGAGAAAGTAAGACGGGGGGAAATAAGGAAGAACCCGTTGCTGAAGTACAAGTGCAGAGCGATAACACGGGGTGGCTTATTGCCCGAGTAACGGCCAGCCCCAGACACTGATTAGCCCTTAGGAGGTGTGCACCCTCCCCCTGATGAGTTGTGTGAGAGCGCAGGTGTGAACAGGTAGATTACCGGTAGATGTTGGAGGGGCAGGTTCTTCGTGGCCGGGCTTCTGTTATGTGCCCGTCAACATTTTGATCTCTGGGATGGCGAATTTTGATGGCTTCCGGTTTGGATTTGATTGCTGGTAGTACCAGAGACTGTAGATTACACATGTGTTGCTGGCAGTACTGCACGTGTGATACTTGTGATATTGTATCCGTTTTATCCGTTATTACTATGCACATGATGACCACTATGACCCGTGCGGTTTCCTTTATGCCTTTGGTCGAAGCAAATACCAACACATACCCTTCTATACTTTTCACATTTGGCAAACGTTGGGGAATTTTATGTTATGGATGACTTTTGACTGTATCGTAAATCGTATGCTGTCACTACATGTCAGTAGTATGTTTTTCTTGTGGTATAAAGTGTTCTTGTTGTGCTAGTCATAGACCAGATCTTCTTTATAAACTGTTAGTTGCTACTTTGTTTGAAGTTATCAACTGAAATAAATCCCATTATTGGCACTCGTTGAATGACTTCACTGTCTCCTCTTTTGATGACAGCCGATCGTACGACTCTTTTTACAAGATTGATGGTCTCAAAGTCGTAAAATTGATACTTTATTTCCTTTGATGCCGCGGAAGACCAAACAGATCAATGAATGGTATTTTACGATCGCTTTCCGATAATTTGATCTCCATGTATGTTGGCGAAGGGTCGATGTCCTGATTATCACCACAAGTACCAGTATAGGCCCAGATGTTCAGTGAAAAAACTGGAGCTTCTTTGAAAGGTCAAGGTAAATCCCAAATGAGACCCCAGATTGGGAACGGCGGCTAGAATGAATAGAATGAGGTGTGATAGGAGAACAGCGTATGGCATGCGAATGGGGTATGGCACAGTTCTCCCGGGTAGGACAAGAATTTTGGGGAGTACAATAGAATTTGGATCCTGCGATACCATACTTAACAGGAAACATCTTTGTACCAGGTACCACACAACTCCAACGCAAAGGCTTGGCCATAGTATTCCCGAGTAGGAAGAGGGATATAATACTTATGCAGAGGACACCAACAGTGGTAAGTGGTAAGGCGTCCGCCCCGTGATCAGGAGGTCGTGGGTTCGAACCCCGGCCGGGTCATACCTAAGACTTTAAAATTGGCAATCTAGTGGCTGCTCCGCCTGGCGTCTGGCATTATGGGGTCAGTGCTAGGACTGGTTGGTCCGGTGTCAGAATAATGTGACTGGGTGAGACATGAAGCCTGTGCTGCGACTTCTGTCTTGTGTGTGGCGCACGTTATATGTCAAAGCAGCACCGCCCTGATATGGCCTTTCGTGGTCGGCTGGGCGTTAAGCACACAAACAAACAAACCAACATTACATTTTGGAGCCTGCGATACGGGTACTTTAACGTTCAGTACCTTTGTGCCAGATGCCACAGATCTCCGTCACAAAGCCATGGCGTCGGTGCAAACGGTTCGGAAGAGAACTTTATGACGAGTTCAACAGCATTTTAGGATGCGACTGCTGTACTGGCTTTTGCACCATGTACCACCGTACTAATGGCTGATAAATCCTTTTGTAACAATGCTGCACCCTCGTACCAGACACCAAAAATCTCTAACGCAAAACCTCAGCCACTAAGTAGAAACAGAAATGTATGAGGAGTACACTAGCAATTAGAGCACGCATGGTATATGACTACTGTACTTTCGTACTGGGTATCATTGTACAAGTGCTGCTAATTCGCTTCGCGGTTTGTCGGCTGGTAATGAGGCGGACGAGCGGTTTCCGGTACTCGGATAAAGCTATTGGTGATATTCTACCCTATGATATGAAGAATTACTACTTGTATTGATGAAGGGAAGGGAATCTTCTTCACATGAGCGTCTTCAGAATCCGCTGCGTGCATGGTTTTTTGACTATGGATTTTTGTCAGGGTTGTTAATGCGTTGGTTATTTTGTTTGTTTGCAATAAGCGCGTTGATGTTCGTGGCGTTTTCTCTTTTTGATTTGTTTCAGTTAATTGCAATAATTATTTATTTATGTATTTGTTTATTTACTTATTTACTTATCTTTATGTTTATTATGTTGTTGTCCCTTTGTTTGGTTTCTGTATATTTCTATTGCCATGTGTACGTGCTGTACGTCTTTTTGACAACTCATGAAAGTCTCCTTGATTTAAACAGATTTTAGCTTTCCTTTCAGAACTCCAGTGTCCAGTGTAACACTCACTCTCTCAATCCAGTTTATCCTTGCCAATTTTAAAACCAAAAACATGGAGTTTACTCTCAGACATAAAACAAAAATGTGGTTGTTCTGGCCTGTCCCCAGACTTTATTTCGCAGCTTGAGGCACTGTTATTCGTAAGAAAGTGTTCAGTATAACACTCACTCTCTCAATCCAGTTCATCCTTGCCAATTTTAAAACCAACAACGTAGAGTTTAGTGTCAGACCCACAACATAAATGTGCTTGTTTTCGCCTGTACCTAGACTTTACTTCACAGCCTGAAGCACTGTCCTTCACACGATCACTAAAAGTTTCCACGCTCACTCCCTCAATCCAATTCATCCTTGCCAATTTTAAAACCCACAACATAGAGTTACTCTCAGATCCACAACACAAATGTAATTGTCCACGCCTGTACCTATAGACTTTATTTCGCAGCCTGAGGAACTGTCGTTCAAACGATCTCTGAAAGTGTCCAATGTAACTCTCACTCTCTCAATCCAGTTCATCCTTGCCAATTGTATAACCAACAACATAGAGTTTACTCTCAGACACAAAACAAAAATGTAATAGTTCATGCCTGTACCTGACCTTTATTTCACAACCTGAGGCACCGTAGTTCACAAGAAAGTGTTCAGTATAACACTCACTCCCTCCATGCAATTCATCCTTGCCAATTTTAAAATCAACAACATAGAGTTTACTGTCAGACCCAAAACAAAAATGTGATTCGTCTGGCCTGTACCTAGACTTTATTTCGCAGCCTGAGGCACTGTCGTTCACACGATATGTGCAAATGTCCAGTGCAACACTCACTCTCTCAATTCTATTGATCATTGTCAATTTTGAAACCAACATCATGGAGTTTACTATCAGACCCACAACAAAAATGTGATTGTTCTGGCCTCTATCTAGACTTTTTTCACTGCCTGAAGCACTATACTTCACACAATATCTGAACGTGACGAGTGTAACCCAATTTTAAAACCAACAAAACAGAGTTTACTCTCAGACCCACAACAAAAATGTGGTTGTTCTGACCTGTTCTGGCCTGTACCTAGACTCTATTTCACAACCTAAAGCACTGTACTTCACACAATATCTGAAGGTGTCCAGTCTAACACTCTCACTACGCCACTCAGGCTTGCCATCGATCCAATTCCAAACTCCACTTTCGCTGTCGTCAAGCCAGACTAACCGGAGGCTTCGGGAGAAAAGTACGGATCGTTAGAAAAAAATCTTTAAATTGTAAACTATTCTTGCACCCGAAGCCGTGAAAGAATGATGGAACCAATCCGTGTCGGTTTTCTGAATTGAAGAAATTATCGGTCAGATGTCCTTCATTATAGATCAGGTGTCTCAAATTATGGACCTGATGTCGGGCTAGGGTGTCTTTATGGGTGTGATGAACGAGTGTGAAATGAAGGTTATAAATATCGCATTTGGTACCTGTAAGGCCATATGAATGATTCGATGGAAGATGAAGATGATACATATCTTATTTGGTATTTGAAAATTCAAATAGGAGTTGGGTATATACAGTAATGACAACGTTGATGTGCGCGAAATTGGGTTTTCTTGCTCATTTAAACTTGTAACGCTCTTTTGTGCCGATTGCCTTCATTTAAAAATGTTGCGATGTGGACCATATCAATTCTTCACAGGATGTCAGGTTTTTGTGTGGAACTAAGACAATAATTAACCAAAATCTACAGAAGATGTCCAATCTAGAATCTAGAAGGACAGGGTTCAAATATGTTTAACAGCAGAGCCACAGAACACATTTGTCACACGTGTGACGAATAATTGTCATAAAATAGATCGTTGGTCTTTTTCTTTCAAAGGATCAAATTTTGGCATTTAATTGATCGGGGGACGTCTTTGATTTGATTTTCTTATCTGAGTAAGCGTTCAAATGAAGCAAAGGGATACTCTCTCTCCTCCTGGCATATGGACTGATGAGAGAGGGGGTAGGGGGGGTGACAAAAAGGGAAAGATACTTGGAGAGATAAAGGAAGAGAGAGAGAGACTTTTGACTTCTGACTTCTGACTTTTGACTTTTGACTTCTTCTGACTTCTGACTTCTGACTTTCTCTCTGCTGACAGAGAGAGAGAGAGAGAGATGTGGATGAAAACAGATCTTGTTGCAGAAGGCAAAGATTTTATGTACGCTTTTCTGCAAACAATATCAGACCATAAAAAGAAAAAAGAAAATATATATCTGGTGGAGTTCCAACACAAACAGCTCGAATCGCTGGAATAATTAACGCGAACAGCAATCAATAAAACTTTGTTATGACCCGTCAGCCATTAAACCGCAAGACTTATTGCAGAGATGCGGACGCCATAAAAACGGATTTATGCTGTACGCGATATAAATCCGCGAGATGCAAACAGATTTATGATTAGAACTCTGGGGAGCCGGTCGCAGAAAAATGGAAATTCCTGTAACCAGATCTTCTCCCCGGGCCTTCCCAGAACGAGGGAACAGAGTTAGCTTTTGACACAGAAAGAAATATAGATTTTTTGTTACAGGAGAGAAACATTCTAGGCCCGTACTTTTTTCAGGTTCAAATAAAGCCAGGCTTTCTGGTGGAACTTGTTTGATTGATTTTCGTGGTGTTGTAAAGTGCTTAACGCCCTATAGGTCACGTCGCCTTTGGCTGAGTATTTGATGGCAAGGATCCTGCTGGTAGGAATCACACAACGAACTTTCTTCTTTTTACATTTAGTCAAGTTTTGACTAAATGTTTTAACATAGAGGGGGAATCGAGACGAGGGTCGTGGTGTGTGTGTGTGTGTGTGTGTGTGTGTGTGTGTGTGTGTGTGTGTGTGTGTGTGTGTGTGTGTATGTGTGTGTGTGTGTGTGTGTGTGTGTGTGTAGAGCGATACAGAGTAAACTACTGGACCGATCTTTATGAAATTTGACATGAGAGTTCCTGGGTATGATATCCCCAGACGTTTTTTTCATTTTTCGATAAATGTCTTTGACGACGTCATATCCGGCTTTTTGTAAAAGTTGAGGCGGCACTGTCACACCCTAATTTTTCGATAAAATTGATTGAAATTTTGGCCAAGCAATCTTCGACGAAGGCCGGACTTTGGTATTGCATTTCAGCTTGGTGGCTTAAAAATTAATGAAGGACTTTGGTCATTAAAAATCTGAAAATTGTAATTAAAAATTTTTTTTATAAAACGATTCAAATTTACGTTCATCTTATTCTTCAGTATTTTCTGATTCCAAAAACATATAAATATGTTATATTCGGATTAAAAACAAGCTCTGAAAATTAAAAATATAAAAATTATGATCTAAATTAAATTTCCGAAATCGATTTAAACCAATTTCATCTTATTCCTTGTCCGTTCCTGATTCAAAAAACATATAGATATGATATGTTTGGATTAAAAACACGCTCAGAAAGTTAAAACGAAGAGAGGTACAGAAAAGCGTGCTATGCAGCACAGCGAAACCACTACCGCGCTTAACAGGCTCGTCAGTTTCACTGCGTTTTGCACGAGCGGCGGACTACAGTCATTGTGAAAAAATGCAGTGCGTTCAGTGTCATTCTGTGATGTAGCTTGACTAAATGTAGTAATTACGCCTTACGCGACTTGTTTTTAATTTCTTTTTGGTTGTTGATCACCTTGTATCTGTCGTTGAAGTATTGAAGCCCAGAACTATCGTTTAGCAAATTCTCAGCTGCATTTAAATGAAATTTAAACATATTATATTTCTCACCATTCTTAACGTATACTATATTTTGAAATATTCAGTCATCATCATCATCATCATCGTCGTTGGCGTCGTCATCATCATCATTATCATCATTTTCATCATCATCATCATCATTACCATTATTCTTAATGGGCAGCTCAACAACTCCTGTTTCCGGGCATTGCGACTCAGCTGTAGACGAATTCGAATCCGCATTGAAAAGCAACCACCCAAGCTGCTCATGCCTACGCCTACTTTTATGTCTGTCTGTCTTACTTCCTGTATGTTTGCGCATTCACATTTCACCTTCTCTATTTACACCCCCGGTATAGGGGTGTGTATAGGTTTCACTGGATGTGTTTGTTTGTTTGTGTGTTTGTGTGTTTGTGTTCGCATATAGATCTCAAGAATGAACGGACCGATCGTCACCAAACTTGGTGAACAGGTTCTATACATTCCTGAGACGCTCCTTACAAAAATTGGGACCAGTCAAACACACGGTTAGGGAGTTATTGGTGGATTAAGATTAAGAGTGACATATTAATGGTCAAAGGGAAATAACCTTCTCAGTTGGTGGCAGTGAGAATGGTTATTTCCCTTTGACCAACGGGGGTGTTTTTCCTACCTCGACGTACCCTTTCGCAATGGACCCTGTGTTTACATTCTGACTTCTGACTTCTGACTTCTGACTTTTGACTTTTGACTTCTGACTTCTGACTTTTGACTTTTGACTTCTGACTTCTGACTTTTGACTTTTGACTTTTGACTTTTGACTTTTGACTTCTGACTTCTGACTTCTGACTTTCTCTCTTCTGACTTCTGACTTCTGACTTCTGACTTCTGACTTCTGACTTTCTCTCTTCTGACTTCTGACTTCTGACTTTTGACTTTTGACTTCTGACTTCTGACTTCTGACTTCGGGGGTGTTTTTCCTACCTCGGAGGAATTTCTTGTTTTAAACTGCTTGCAAGCGTATGTCCAGGCTTGAATAGTGTAACTGTATTTAGCCACAGCCGTTTTTTATTAATAAAAACTCTCTCTCTCTCTCTCTCTCTCTCTCTCTCTCTCTCTCTCTCTCTCTCTCTCTCTCTCTCTCTCTCTCTCTCTCGTTCTCTTTATACCTAGCGCAAACAGCTATTAAATCTAGATCCACTCAAGAGACATCGTGCAACATCTTCTCCCTCTGCCGTTTTTTTCTTTCTTTTCTTACCTCTTTTCTTCTGATATTTTTTTTGTTAATCTTATCTCATGTGACTATGTCTTGATGCTGCCTGGGACCGGGGCCGGCAACTTGATAGCTGGCGGTAATGTTGTGTCGTAAACCGATTTGATGTTTTGTAAAGTCATGCAAATTGCTTACGCAAAGATTGGGCGAAAAGGAAGCTGATTGGTCGGCTGTTTAGCTGGATGAGCGATCTGTTTGTTAGAATCGATATTTCTCAGCTTGCACACTCGTTCACTCCTCGGCCGCTCCATCATTTCACGAGGGCTCCTTGACACCTAGTTCAAACATGGAGTGAATAATAAACGAAAGTTCTGCTGGAGATTCTGAGATATAAACTTTAACAGTTTTGGGCTATAGAACAGGCGCTTGAATAATGGAGAAACATTTGAGTGGAGATGGATTTTCTTGTTCTTATGCTTGTTCTTGTTGTTGTTTTGGTGTTGTTGTTTTTGTATGTGTTGTTGTTGTTGTTGTTGTTGTTAAATAAGGCAGAGGAGAGGGTGACAATGGGTAAGGACCAGTTACTGAGATCTTTTTGTCCCCTTCTACATTTTCAATTAAATATCAAGAATGGCAAGTTGATGGAACGTTTAATTGATAAAACAAAATATTCACAAGAAAATCGATTTATCGGTCTTTAAATTGGACGAACAAGATGCACAAAAGACAAATAGTAATGATGAAAAGATGCACAAGCATCTTTGGTTGTGTGCTTCCAAGACGGCAGGAAGCAAATATCTTGTTCGTCCGCTTTAAAGATCGATACATCGAGTTTCTAGTGATTTTTTGGGAAAATTTTTTTTATCAATTCAATGTTTCAAAATATTAACTATTCCTGTCGGTATTTTTTTTATTCTTGATTTCAGAACGTCAGCAGTCTATTTTTGTCGGATTACTAATTCCGCTTTTTCAGTTACTTCCTGAATTTTGATAGCTTGTCTTCCAGGCCTGTATTTATCTACACCAGAGCAGTCTGTCTTCGTAACTGCTGGGTCTATTATTCTCCCGGGACCAGCTAATATAATGATTCCCCGAGCGTTGATACGTTTTCTGCAGGTTTTGATAAATAGGTTGCACGTATTTGTCTCCGGGTTTTGTTGGGTTTACATCTTGTTTGGACCTTTTTGACTTAGGAGAAAATGTTCTTGAACTCCCTGAGGACATCTCTGAATATTCTGTAATTTCATTTCTGTGTTTGATGCATGTTCTTTGTCTATGTGCTTCGCTTGATTTGGCTTTTTGTCTCAGGAGTAAATGCTCTTTGCGGAAAACAATGCAGACAGCTCAGAATATTCTGTATCGAAATTAATTTATTTTGTTTGAAAAAAAATGATTTCCTAAAGTTCCCGAGTAAGACTCCCCCCAAAAAACAATATTTTGACAAGAAATATCAGCTACTGCAAAATCTTCACTTTATATCCGACATAACGTCCTAAGAGTACAGTATCGACTTTGGCAAAGGGATGTAAACTGAGTCACTACAGCAACCTAAATCATGTCCTTCAGGATACTGGTGATTTCAGCAATGAAACACATTTTACGTTGGCCATAAACGTCCTTGATACCTCGCAATATGTATGATATTGATTTCATCTTTGCTTTTTGAGTGCGAATAAATGTTAAATGTTGGTTTTGTGTGCGGAGAATGGAGCAATTGTAATAAAAAGTTCATGCCCTTCGGAATAATGACGTTTACAACAATGGGAATAACTTTTACGGTAGTCATTAAGTCGATTATACCTATACCTCTACATGGGTAGGCTATTTTACTTCATTGGAGCTTTTGCATACGAATGGACAGGGCTTTTGTGTGTGTGCGACCAATAGAGCAATTGTAACAAATAAAGATGTATCATTAGTTGATCTATAGGTTATGTGTTTCAGAACAAAAACTCTCTCTCTCTCTCTCTCTCTCTGTCTCTCTCTCTCTTTCTGTCTGTCTGTCTGTATGTCTGTCTGTCTGTCTGTCTTGTCTGTCTATCTATCTATCTATCTCTTCTGCACGCGCGCTGACTTAGAGGGCACCTTCTCAAAGTATTACTCTTCTAGGAATAACAGGAAGCGCCGTTTTATGATAAGGGGAATGCATGGACTCCGTTCATTCATAATGCAGCATGCTAATGTCATTCGAACCAAGTGCTCTCAAGGCACCCATACTAAAATATCAGGTGCAGCGTTATAGTGTGACAAACAAACGAATAAATCTGGGATTTAATGCAGCAGAATGTAAAGATTTGGAGCCTGAGAAGGCGATGACCAAACACCCAGATTTGGGGAAATGAAATTTGCATTGTTTTCTCTTCGGTCATTGCTTTCGAAAGTTTAAGCCAATGTTGGTTACCGCTGCTTCATTCAATGAATCAATATGCCTATACATCGACTACTGCCTTGTAATAACCCTGAATAGATAACAAATTGTAGAACATTCAGTAAGTAACTAGAAATGCCCTCTATTATATGTAAGCAAAATCATGTGCTCTGGCTGTTAGATGAAACATGCTTGTGGAAGAACTTTAAACCAGGCAAGTCGTTTGCCCACATTCGTCATGAAATTCCGTTGGTTTTATTTCTCACACTGAAGTTCAAACACAACATGCTTTTATTTTGTTGTTCCGCACCTGTTGGTGGAACTGACGTCTGTATTTGATAAAACGTTTCTCGTGTTTTGTTAACATACATATAAGGGATTTCTCGACAGGGGGGGGGGGAGTTAAAGCTTCCAAATTCTGGTCTTACCGATCCGTCTAGATAATGTCCATATAATTGCGATTAAAAAAAATGTGACAAGAAGTTCTTTTGGAGTGTATGACGCCGTATATTCCCCGTATTGTTCGACACTATCAGTCAATGAGAATATAGGGTTTTTGTAGAAGGTCAAGCACTGAAAACAGACCTTAACGCTTTACACGCTGACTCTTTGGCACTTTCCACACTTTTTGAGAGATATCACGGTGTCATCGTAATCATTCCGGAACACAGAACCCTTCTGCCACCGCCGCATGGGATGCAGTGAATGACAGCTTGATTTGTGTCGAACAAGCGTGCGTCTTGTCAGAAGTGAAACGGAATGTGTCTTGCACACGCGAGGTTCCAACAAGCGCATTCCCAGTCTCGTTGGAAAAAAAGAAAGAGAGAGAGAGAATTCAAATCCTGTTGAAAAAAGATGGGTGAATTGTGATATATCCGTTTCGGTATGTTGGTGCTGGATAAATGTCGGATAGCTAACTCCGTTTGACATCAACAACGCGCGATGTTGTCAGCCCCCTTGCAACATAATCTCTCTCTCTCCCTCCTCCTCCTCTCTCTCTCTCTCTCGCTTGCTCGCTCGCTCGCTCTCTCTCTCTCCTTCTCTCGCTCTCTCGCTCTCTCTCTCTCTCTCTCTCTCTCTCTCTCTCTCTCTCTCTCTCTCTCTCTCTCTCTCTCTCTCTCTCTCTCTCTCTCTCTCTCTCTCTCTCTCTCTCTCTCTCTCTCTCTGTAATACATTGTTTTGCTGAGCTAATGTATTGTTGGGTTACTTTCCGTTTATCTTCATTGCTTTACACCCAATTTTGAACACTACCTTATGATCTACAATGCTTCTACATAATGCGCTTCATGTACATAAACTTATATGTTCTACCATTAATGTTTTTTGTTTTTTTTCTCCCCTAGTCATAGTTATAGTAAAATAGTTTAGTCCCTCTTTAGGGCGAGGGCCAGATGCAAAAAAGCATATCTATGCTTATTCTTGTCACCCTCGAAAAATAAAGATTTGTCATTCTCTCTCTCTCTCTCTCTCTCTCTCTCTCTCTCTCTCTCTGTCTCTCTCTCTCTCTCTCTCTCTCTCTCTCTCTCTCTCTCTCTCTCTCTCTCTCTCTCTCTCTCTCTCTCCCTCTCTCCCTCTCTCGCTCTCGCTCCCTCGCTCTCGCTCTCTCTCTCTCTCTCTCTCTCTCTGTGGCAGTTCTCTTTCCACAAGAAATGCTAGCTAATGTGTTGACTAATTGCTTCACTGCAAACCGTCGATCTTTTCTCCATGTTCCTATGTGCTTTTGCTTGTCTTGTTTCTAGTCTGCAATTGCCATTTTCAGATGATTAGGTTGTCAGATTTTGGAATAGTTCCTTTAGCCTTTTGTTTTCAACCTCACCTCGTATTATTTTCTCTTCATGTTTTCAGAATACATCTTCCATTCACCGCTGACTGTGCCAAGGAGTTAAGTTGAGTTACCGTTGGTGTCTTTTTGTATTCTCTCTGTATCTCAGTTTTAGGTGGGGTTTTTTTTCAGTGGGTTTTATTTTTGTTTTTTGTTTTTCCAGCATCAATTATTAATAGAATTTGGAGTCTCAGACAGCGTTATATGCTGAGGTTTTGCCTTCTCCACTAGAGCCTAACCTGGGCTGTTTGTTTACGGTCTTCCTTTCTTCTTTCTTTGAGGTCACGTGAGTTTGGCTTGAGGTCATGTCAGGTTGGGTAAGCGCACATGTTCAACGATGACTGTAGGTCATGGGCAGCGAATCGTGAGCATCGATGCGCATATTTTCCAAAGACAATGGAATCGTATTGAGTAGACCATGCATAGAATACACATCGTAGTTAATTATTCGCTGCGATCGCTCGTCTTCACTGGTCGGCGGTGTGTCTTTGTTTGCCTCACTGTCAGGGGCGCAACTCTTCCACGGCCAATACAAGCCCCGACAGAGTTATTTCCGAACATCGTCTACTTGCGCAGCGTCGGCCCATCGTTATATAGCCTTCCCAGTGATAACCTA
>NC_090245.1:17075406-17095406 GCF_037325665.1 Littorina saxatilis
TGTTTTCATTTCAATCTGATCGTAAAGAAGTGCAGTCAGATAACAAGATATTTTAGATCATCTGTGGTAAGCTCCTTGGGGTAGGAGCCACACAAGTCAGTCTCTGTGATCGATCGATCAGTCCAGTATAAATTGCAAGTTGCAGCGAACACTGGGCTGATTTGTGACTCGTACGTTATTTTCTTCATGCAAACATGGTGTCACATTACAAGATAGTTTACATTATTGATTGTACTATTCTCATGGTAGAAGTCATACGGTTCAATCTCTGTGATATCGATCAATGCTGTCAAGATGGTGGCGTGTATAATTCTTCTCCTGCGTTTATCAGTGTTGGCGTTCATGCGTATATTTGACGGCTTTCTATCCCTGCTGCTCTGGTAGCGGGTTGGCATCTGTGAAGGATTGTTCACGCGTTTGTGTGTGTGTGTGACTGTGTGTGTGCTTGCGTGCGTGCGTGTGTGCGCGCGCGTGTGTGTGTGTGTGTGTGAGATGTTTTGGAAGAAATGCTCCACGCGGGTGTGTATGTATGTGTGTGTGTGTGTGGTAACCAGTAACCACCATTCAAGCGCTCCGGTTGTAGGTTTCATTCTATTTTGATGTTTCTTAAGATTCAAAGCCAAAACTATCGTTTTTGAGTCACTTGAGAAAAAGTGACTCTATGTAATCGGTCAGTGTTAGTCTGTCCGGCCGGCCGTCCGGCCGGCCGGCCGGCCGTCCGTAGACACCACCTTAACGTTGGACTTTTCTCGGAAACTATCAAAGCGATCCGGCTCATATTTTGTTTAGTCGTGACCTCCAATGACCTCTACACTTTAACGATGGTTTCGTTGACCTTTGACCTTTTTCAAGGTCACAGGTCAGCGTCAAAGGAAAAATTAGACATTTTATATCTTTGACAAAGTTCATCGGATGTGATTGAAACTTTGTAGGATTATTCTTTACATCAAAGTATTTACATCTGTAGCCTTTTACGAACGTTATCAGAAAAACAAGGGAGATAACTAGCCTTTTCTGTTCGGCAACACACAACTTAACGTTGGGCTTTTCTCGGAAACTATAAAAGTGACCGGGCTCAAATTTTATGTGAACGTGACTCCCAGTGACCTCTACACTTTGACGTCTGCTTTGGTGACCTTTGACCTTTTTCAAGGTCACAGGTATGTCTTGAAGGAAAAAAATTGAAATATCATATCTCTGAAACTATTCATCGGATTTGATTCAAACTTTATAGGATTATTCTTTACATCAAATTATTTACATCTGTATTCTGTTGTGAATAGCAATTTCTTCCTGTCCATCTGATGCCTCATATAATATTCAGAACTGCGAAAGTGACTCGATCGAGCGTTTGCTCTTCTTGTTCTACTTCTTTGTAAGTCCAATACTGATATTATAGGTGAGTTTTTTGTGTCTACATTTTAATCATTAATTTGTAGATTTTTACATCTTAACAAGCGTGTAGACATTTGTATCGTAAGAAATGTCTAAGCGGAACCTTGCTTGTATCGCCTGCAAAAATAATAGCATTGACTGTCACTTTTACGAGTATGAATCTGAATGGATTTACTCCAGCAGAAAGGATGGCTTGTACCCAGTACCGCGCTACAGACGCTCTTTGGAATACCATAAAAGCCAGGAGAACTTCTTTGGTCCTCCCGCTCTTTGACTGAATAGGATGGGATTGGATTGGATTTTTTCTAGTCCCAGTAGACTCATTCCCCCTGCAGTAAATTCGGGCTGCTGCTTTTCACAGACATAGCTAGCAGCTAGCAGCCACAATACACTTCTACTCTTTCTCAACTTTTTTGTGTGTCCTCGGCTTCAGCTTTTCTGGTTTATTCATACAACTGACTGTGAGTGTGACTGTCTGCCTTCCTTTTTTTCGATTCAAAGGCCGTGTGCGGCTTTCAAAGCTTAATTGGCCATTACCGAAGGATGAGATGACAGTCGTGTCTTAACTCACAGAACGAATATGACTATTTGATAGAGTGTATGTGAGTTTGTATATGTGAATAAAGTGTGTCCGTGTATTTTACGCCATTGTTTGCTGTACAAGGAAAACAGTGTATTTATTTGTGTTCTGTTTTACGATATTCATTAGTATTCGACTTACAGCATACATGTGGAACTGGAGAGTCTTATTCCACATGTATCGATACTTTGTCAAGCACAGGAGCAGGAAAAAAGTCCAGCATAATTATTTGCTAACAAGCACAATAGTAGCTATAAGTATATAGTCCAGCATATCTGCCAACAAGCACAATAGTAGCTATACAGTCCAGCATATCTGCTAACAAGCACAATAGTAGCTATATTGTCCAGCATATCTGGCAACAAGCACAAGAGTAGCTATATAGTCCAGCATATCTGCTGACAAGCACAATAGTAGCTATATAGTCCAGCATATCTGCCAACAAGCACAATAGTGGCTATATAGTCCAGCATATCTGCTAACAAGCACAATAGTAGCTATACAGTCCAGCACATATGCTAACAAGCACACTAGTAGCTATATAGTCCAGCACATATGCTAACAAGCACAATAGTAGCTGTATAGTCCAGAATATCTGCTAACAAGCACAATAGTAGCTATATAGTCCAGCATATCTGCTAACAAGCACAATAGTAGCTATACAGTCCAGCATATCTGCTGACAAGCACAATAGTAGCTATATAGTCCAGCATATCTGCTAACAAGCACAATAGTAGCTATATAGTTCAGCATATCTGCTAACAAGCACAATAGTAGCTATACAGTCCAGCACATAATGCTAACAAGCACAATAGTAGCTATATAGTCAAGCATATCTGCTAACACTGCGGTCCGGCGTTGAATTGCTGCTGTATTGGCCGTGCATGGACAAACATGTGTGGGCGATTCTCCAGGGAGGGCGGAAGCAAAAAGCAGCTAAAGGCCGCGTTGTTGTGTCGTCTGTTAGCTAAATTAACTTGTGACGAGTTTACCTACCCCATCGATTGGCTGCGTGAACATGCGTTGCGTCATTGAAGACAGGGGAGAATAGGTCAGAGAGTATGGGAGGGATGTGGTGGGGGTATTCTGTCTCATTGTGTCAGTCTACTCTTTCTGTTCATTCACTTGTCTCTTTGTGCATGTGACTGTCTGTCCGTGCATGTGACTATCTGTCTGTTCCTTCGTTTGGCTGGCTGGCTGGCAGTGCACGAGACTGCTGTTTCAACAGTTATACAAATAAAACGTTTCTTCACATCGAAAATAATGTATAAAGAAAAACACCGAGACACGAAGAAGGGAGAAAGGTTTTGGGAGCGGTCAGAAATGAATCAGGCTGATAGAATGGAAATACAATTACAAACAATCAGACAGACACATAGACAGCAAGGAACAGACTGTAACCATGGAAACAAAGAATGAAGGCCATGTCAGGAGCCAGAAAGACACATGGTTATGATCTCTGTGAAAGGATTATCTACATTCTCTATTGATCGTTATGGCTTCATTTTGTGCAAAACCCAACCTGCACTGTAGCAATCAATATTTTATCCATTTCCAGGTATTAAAGGCCAATAACAACATGGAAGCACGCAATTGAAGAAAGCTAATTATTTAGCGTGAGTGCTTTTTTGCCCCGATGAACGAAGCCTGTAATGTTTTTGCTAATTTCTTTTTCTTTTGTTTTGGTTCTTTTTTACCAGACGGGTGCCCTATTTGCGGCTACCGCTTGCGTGCTGGGCTTTTTGTAGTTCTGACTTCATTCCAGAGAAAATCCCCCGAGTGGAAATGTGGGACAAGGTTGGGCAGGAACATCGATCTCGTTAGAACTCACGGAAGAGAAAGAAATGATCATGACGGTTAAATAAATGTTTTCACTTGCCGGTTTTAAAGACGAGGTTTCAAGCGGGAAGGTTCAAGCTGTTCCTGCTTTCTGCATAGGAAAATTGTAGTCACGGTTTTAATATAGTGAGCAGAAAGAACGTAGGTGTAGACTGGTCTTTTCTGCCGGATCGATTTCATCATTTTGCTGAACTGATTCATTTAAACGTACCGTTCTTCACGTGTATGTAATCATATTCATTACCACAGGTCTATTGGCGGGGAAATAGCTCAGTCGGTAGCGGCGCTGGCCGTTCAAACCCAGTTGTCGCTATCGGCGTGGGTTCGAACCCCACGTTCGGCGAGGGATTTATTTCCCAGAGTCCCGCAGTGGGGCACTGCGGTTATGAAATTAAAGGCCCCTCCTGTTTTTGGAACCGCAGGAGCTTTCTAGTTTGCTGTTAGGTAGATTTTTGGTTCCTCTTTCCTGTCATGCTCTCTTTTTCTTCATGAATTCTTTTCATTTTTCTGCCTTCTTGCTCATTCACCTGTATTTTTTCCAAAAATCTCTTCTCTTGCCGCTTGTCTCGCGATTCATGTATAGTTTAATCTGTTAGTGTTCTGATGTAAGTCCAGCAGTAGATAGGTTAAGCCTATTTTAACATACTGGAAACTGGTAATCTTCCAGTAGGTATTAATTTAGTTTTACTAAAGCCTGCTGGGACACAAGTAATGGGTTAGTGCATTTGTAAACAGGAATCGCTTGACAAGTGGCCCCCTTCATCCCCCCCTTCCTCGTCCTGATATGGCTCTGCGTAGTCGGCTGGACGTTAAGCAACAAATAAACAAAACAAACAAACAAATTTCCCAGAGTCAACTTTGTGCAGACTCTCCTCGGTGTCCGAACACCCCCGTGTGCACGCATGCGCACGATAAAGAACCCAAGTTCACAGCGAAAGTCTCAGGGCTTGGAAACATGAATACACGCATGCAGAGAAAAAAAATGGGTAGCGCCGTATATTGTATGGCAGCTCGCTTTCCCCAGGGAGAAAGCAGCCCGAATTTCCATGAGGGTAACCTCACAGGACTAAATGAATCTTATCCCTTATATCCCTTATTCAGGGGTGTGATCTGGTCACGGGGTCAGAGCATGTTTCCGCTTGACACATGCCAACAATCGACAGCCTGGTTGCTTATCCCTTATTCAGGGGTGTGATCTGGTCACGGGGTCAGAGCATGTTTCCGCTTGACACATGCCAACAATCGACAGCCTGGTTGCTTATCCCTTATTGAGGGGTGTGATCTGGTCACGGGGTCAGAGCATGTTTCCGCTTGACACATGCCAACAATCGACAGCCTGGTTGCTTATCCCTTATTGAGGGGTGTGATCTGGTCACGGGGTCAGAGCATGTTTCCGCTTGACACATGCCAACAATCGACAGCCTGGTTGCTTATCCCTTATTGAGGGGTGTGATCTGGTCACGGGGTCAGAGCATGTTTCCGCTTGACACATGCCAACAATCGACAGCCTGGTTGCTTATCCCTTATTCAGGGGTGTGATCTGGTCACGGGGTCAGAGCATGTTTCCGCTTGACACATGCCAACAATCGACAGCCTGGTTGCTTATCCCTTATTGAGGGGTGTGATCTGGTCACGGGGTCAGAGCATGTTTCCGCTTGACACATGCCAACAATCGACAGCCTGGTTGCTTATCCCTTATTGAGGGGTGTGATCTGGTCACGGGGTCAGAGCATGTTTCCATGCCAACAATCGACAGCCTGGTTGCTTATCCCTTATTGAGGGGTGTGATGTGGTCACGGGGTCAGAGCATGTTTCCGCTTGACACATGCCAACAATCGACAGCCTGGTTGCTTATCCCTTATTCAGGGGTGTGATCTGGTCACGGGGTCAGAGCATGTTTCCGCTTGACACATGCCAACAATCGACAGCCTGGTTGCTTATCCCTTATTCAGGGGTGTGATCTGGTCACGGGGTCAGAGCATGTTTCCATGCCAACAATCGACAGCCTGGTTGCTTATCCCTTATTGAGGGGTGTGATCTGGTCACGGGGTCAGAGCATGTTTCCATGCCAACAATCGACAGCCTGGTTGCTTATCCCTTATTGAGGGGTGTGATCTGGTCACGGGGTCAGAGCATGTTTCCGCTTGACACATGCCAACAATCGACAGCCTGGTTGCTTATCCCTTATTGAGGGGTGTGATCTGGTCACGGGGTCAGAGCATGTTTCCGCTTGACACATGCCAACAATCGACAGCCTGGTTGCTTATCCCTTATTGAGGGGTGTGATCTGGTCACGGGGTCAGAGCATGTTTCCGCTTGACACATGCCAACAATCGACAGCCTGGTTGCTTATCCCTTATTCAGGGGTGTGATCTGGTCACGGGGTCAGAGCATGTTTCCATGCCAACAATCGACAGCCTGGTTGCTTATCCCTTATTGAGGGGTGTGATCTGGTCACGGGGTCAGAGCATGTTTCCATGCCAACAATCGACAGCCTGGTTGCTTATCCCTTATTGAGGGGTGTGATCTGGTCACGGGGTCAGAGCATGTTTCCATGCCAACAATCGACAGCCTGGTTGCTTATCCCTTATTCAGGGGTGTGATCTGGTCACGGGGTCAGAGCATGTTTCCGCTCGACACATGCCAACAATCGACAGCCTGGTTGCTTATCCCTTATTCAGGGGTGTGATCTGGTCACGGGGTCAGAGCATGTTTCCATGCCAACAATCGACAGCCTGGTTGCTTATCCCTTATTCAGGGGTGTGATCTGGTCACGGGGTCAGAGCATGTTTCCATGCCAACAATCGACAGCCTGGTTGCTTATCCCTTATTGAGGGGTGTGATCTGGTCACGGGGTCAGAGCATGTTTCCGCTCGACACATGCCAACAATCGACAGCCTGGTTGCTTATCCCTTATTGAGGGGTGTGATCTGGTCACGGGGTCAGAGCATGTTTCCGCTCGACACATGCCAACAATCGACAGCCTGGTTGCTTATCCCTTATTGAGGGGTGTGATCTGGTCACGGGGTCAGAGCATGTTTCCATGCCAACAATCGACAGCCTGGTTGCTTATCCCTTATTGAGGGGTGTGATCTGGTCACGGGGTCAGAGCATGTTTCCATGCCAACAATCGACAGCCTGGTTGCTTATCCCTTATTCAGGGGTGTGATCTGGTCACGGGGTCAGAGCATGTTTCCATGCCAACAATCGACAGCCTGGTTGCTTCCTGTGCAGAGTTTGATTTTTTTTCTTCAATAATTCCTCAGATTGGCAATGTTGGCAGTTGAGACAGTGACAAAAGGTCAGGTGTCATGTCTACTGTCCCGAATGACACACGATTGCTGACATTTCACCATTGCCAAAAGAATAAACATATAAGAAATAGGTAGAACATGAATGTGAAAACTGACTTTGATTGTTGATCAGTATGTTCTATACCACTAACAAATAATCTACTTACACATAGCTGTTTGGCAAATGTATGTTGCATGGGACACACTGACATGAAAGTGGAAGATGTTTTCCCTCTAGAGAAACTACATATCAAGTTACAATTTTTGTGCTCTTCCATTCCAGTTGGCAATCAATTGTTAACGCATGTTATTAGAAAAAATAGAACGAAAACAGATTAGATAGAATGAAAAATGTACTGGTGATGTCATTTGGGACATACTGACATGAAAACGTCACCTTTTGTCATTGTCTCAGTTGCGAAATAAATACCGTCCGAACATTTTCACTATGCACAAAAAGCAGCCAGGCTGTTGGATTGTTGACACAAACAGTAACAATAACGACACTTTATTGTCCGTTAAAATGAATACATCAAAATGGAACATGTTCTTTTTGTGTTGGTCTGAATGGCAGGATGTTTTTATCCCATTGTAAAGGCCAAGGGGGATCTGTGATGGTTTACTAGACAGCTTTCAAAGGAAGGAAGGTATCATTAACTCGCTACTCTGATGTACATACTTATGGACTGCTTACACGACAAGATGTAGGTTATACGGGTTGTGTGGTTCAACTCTCTTGTTCGATGCATTTGTTAGTATGCAGGGTTATGTCTAGACAAATTGACTGACAGAAAGTGTGCTCAGGCGAAAGAGTCATTGATCCGGTTTACTCACCAGATGCAAATTACATGCAAATGGTATTCAAAGTCCTGCAACAGTTCTAAGGTGCAGACTGTCTGGGCCAAGCATCGGCTGTTAAACCCTTATTTACCGACATGCTATTTTCTACCGGTACGAGAAGATAAATATTTTCACTCGTTCTACTGCCATTCTTCACCTCAGCAAGAACGATACTGGAACATGTCGACGGTCCCCGACATGCAAATGGCATGCATTTCTCTCTCCCAGCCTTGCCAGAATGATGGAGCGGACTGTACGTGCTTCGTCCCAAACCAATTCCCAGCTCTCCTCTCTCCACGAATACTGATACAGCCAGCCACAGTAGAGCGTCAGAAGCGTTGCCACTCTTCATGCAAAAGACAAGGACTAGAACCGAGTCGGAAAGCGAGTCCTTTTGGTGTCATTTGTGCTAGTAGGTTTGAAAATGTCAACTTCTGCTTTCTGGATGGCGGGCAAATAGTTCATAAAAAAGGGAAACGCCACACTCAGTTTGTTGTCAACCTCGCTTGATGGTTGATAAAAGAGAGTCATTGCTGCAGTAGTTGACCTCAGAAGAAAGTACGCAGTCAGTTTAGTGTCTCTATACGATACGTTGTTGGTTCAGTCCTATACAACGGTCGCGGTCCTTTGAAAACGCCTGTATTAGCATGATAAAAACTGAAGAAGGCGCGCCTGTTTTTAAAGCTAAACATTTTGGTGCCCTGGGCACCCAGGCTCATTACAGCAGAAGGCCCAAAGCTACACTGACCACGCCGGCGCCGTCAGCGACACCGGATGTAATATAGACCAGACAAAACAGAGCGACGGCAAACCAGCCGATACACACACAGTCTTACTGGAGCTGATACATTTACTATCCGAATGCCAAGAAAGCATATCACCAACACCATCACCGCCGTCACTGCCAAAAATTGACATAGACACACACCACAACCACCACGAGCCTCAGCAAGCAGCATCTCCACCAGCGGTCATTAGAGGCGCAGTTCCCTGGGGAGGGACAGGGAGGGACTGGGGGGACAGAGGGGGTCATCGCTTGGTCCAGGCAAATTTGGACTGCTCTCGGGGGGACCCAGGCCCCGCGCCCGCCGATAATTGTTTTGGCCAGCACCCCTGGTCGCCAGCGCGCCACTTCCCCGCCTGTAATTGATCGCTGGGCAAACATATTCCTCAAAGACCCGATTTTTCACTTCACTCACTCGGCCGCGCACAAAGATAGAACTCTGTTGCTGCTGCTCCTGCTGCTGCTTCTTGATAAGATTCGGGAATGGGAATAAGTCTTTGGATCTTCCGAATCAGGCAGACAAAGATAAGACGTCGCTGCTGTTAGTGGAGCTGGCTGCTTCTTGGTACCCTTCGGGAATAAGTCTTTGGATCTTCCAAATCAGTCACACAAAGATAGGACGTCGCTGATGTTGCTAGCTGCTGCTAGATTGAATCAGTTTCAGTACTCTCATTTTCCCCACAAAAAGTAAGAACGCTGTTGCTGCTGATGCGAGTACGGTGGTGCAGGTTGCATCTTGGTGCTCTTTTCGGAATAAGTCTTGGGTCTTCCGAATCAGACATGTAGCGAAGACTGACAGACTGTTATGCCTTTCCATTTGGTTAGCCTTGCGTTAGATGGCTTACTGGTTCTGGTTACTCCTAGCAAATATCTGTCCCTTTGCTTCTAGCCTCAGTACATTTTTTCAGCGGGCAATGATTTTAGGTACACAACTAAGTAGAATTGTAATGCAGCTTTTATGGTACGCAGGTTGGGCGTACAAAAAAAGACAGACATGATTCCAGTATTACTACTGCTGGCTGCTTTTTTTTTAGAGTTGTATGTAACCTTACCTAGAGTTCAGTCACTGCTTCAGTGTCGATGCCCGTCTTAGTCGGGGAATGACTGAAAGAGTCTTTTGATCTTCCAAATCAGGCGTGTGGCGGAGGAGAGACTGTAATGCCTTGGATGAGGTTAGCCTGGCGTGAGATAGCTAGTACGAGGGAGCAGAATTGACTGACCTGATCGAGTCCTTGGATCGTTAATTTTAGGTACACTAGTTAGTTAATGCACTTAAACGGAGCTTTTTCTGTAAGTCAGGTTCAACTGTATGGCGAAAATTCTCAGTTTTCCACATTTCCTATTCGGGTTGTATTCGTACGAGTACAGGAGTGACTGCATCGCCTTTGATTAGCTTACCCTGACGTTTGCTGGCTGGCCAGCAGTGGCTGAAGTATTGGTCGTTGCCTTGAGACGGGCGACTTGACGAACGTGCACAGCGCAATTTTGTACGATTTGTCAGAGGGTCTGTGTCAGCGCCAGTTGTGAATTGGTCTTGATTTTTATGCCCTGTATGTACTCATTCTTTTGCGGATGCCTAAAGTATGGAAAAGAACCTGTAAGTATTGCTAAAGAGAGGACTTTACGAAGAGCTTGCAGACTGAGTTTCGGTAAGGTTACTCTGGTGCTGGCAAAGATGTTCTGGGAGCACATAAAATTGGCTGTTTTTCAGGATGATGTGCCTGTGAAAAGGGGACCGTTTTATGGAATATTATCCGCAGCAGTACTATCATGCCGTGTAGACAGAGTACGAACTGAGCTACTTACAGGTCGTTAGCTGTCGTCAGGTGTACAAGTGGACTTCAAGACGACGTGAAGTATGATTAAGTACTCTTGGCTACGTCGCTTTGACTGAGTAATTACTGCTTCTTCACCTGGGTCCTTGGGCTTCTGAAAGATGCTCAAAAAAGCTCACCCGTGGGCCCAGTGCAGCGAACTATTTTACTACCCTAACGCGTTGTATAATTTGGCAACTCGGCCATTATGCTTTCGTCGCCAGTGTGAGGTGGCTTTTTTACCCCGCACTTTTAGACGAGCCACCAGTCTTCCTAGCCCTATCCTTTACTTTTAAGAGATATGGAAGATAAGAATTATCTGCTTCATATGTTGCTGTTTTAATATTTTGAGTCATTTGGTATGGTCGATGAAGCCTGCAAGTTTTACCGGCACGGTTGGCCTAGTGGTAAGGCGTCCGCCCCGTAATCGGGAGGTCGTGGGTTCGAACCCCGGCCGGGTCATACCTAAGACTTTAAAATTGGCAATCTAGTGGCTGCTCCGCCTGGCGTCTGGCATTATGGGGTTAGTGCTAGGACTGGTTGGTCCGGTGTCAGAATAATGTGACTGGGTGAGACATGAAGCCTGTGCTGCGACTTCTGTCTTGTGTGTGGCGCACGTTTTATGTCAAAGCAGCACCGCCCTGATATGGCCCTTCGTGGTCGGCTGGGCGTTAAGCAAACAAACAAACAAACAAACAAAAGCCTGCAAGTTGTTGCGTAGAAGAGAGTGTGTGAAAGCAGTGGAAGCAGTAAATACTAATAGTGTAATGTAGTAGCAATAGCAGTAGTGGTGGCCAATGTCAATGTCATTTTTTTCCGGTTCCCCAATTAACGAATGCATGCATTTTTTGTTTTGGTGTATGTTTTACCTTACGGCGATTATTGAACAGTAAGCACGAAACAATCATTAACAACTTCCTCCTCATGACGAAGTAGGTCATCGTCAATAACGTGAACATTGTTAACAGAATTTAAGAGTACACAAAACTTCGGCTGACGTCAAACATTGCATGAACAGCATCAGCAGCTATATACGGATGCCTCCAAAGTAAATTATACAACTTTGTCAATATGTCTATGTTTGTCATCTAAACTAGGCGTGGCTTTTGACAGGGAACCTTAATTAATAGATGTGAAAGTCTGTTTCTTTGTATTATTTTTGTTTTGAATGCCTGCTGACGTATGAGAAAGTTCTATTTTCAAAACAATGCAAGACAACAACGGAGGGAAGTCGTTAATTACTTGTTGTTTATAATGTTGTTTACTATTTCAGTATTCAGCAATTTTTTGCAAGATGCACGTATAAACCTGTCAGTTTTTACTGTCTGTGTAAAGAACAGATTTTTTTTATTTTTTTATTTTTTTATTCTCTTTTTGTACATTTTTTTACATGTATATGCTGTACATTACAGGACATCACCTAACCGAAAAGACAGAATCATATAACAGAAAAGCACACTTGGACAATTACAACATACATGGGGTGGGAGGATGGAATGGGGAGGGGGGGATGTTCAGTGGTTTGGTGGTCGCATTATCAAAAGGTTTTAAGAACGAAAAAACCTAAGGGTTACATCAAAACGTGCATATACAGGCGCCAATCCTTGTAGAATTTATCTACTGTATTATTCACAACTGCGTTATACTTTTCACAAATAAATCTTTGCTTAAAGTTTCTACTAAATGTCTGAAAATGAGGGGTCTTTTTGTTCATTTTGGAAATATATACATGGTGTTTGGCACAGATTAATAACACATCAAAAGCTTTATCGGTGACTACATTGTTCGCCACTCCAAGAAGAACCAGTTCTTTAGACAGTTTTAAATTGTTGCAATGGGTGCAGTTCGCCTTTAGCCAATTTACAAATTCTATCCAAAAAGTCTGCACTTTATCACACTCCCAAAACATATGTAAAAGGGTTTCTTCATTTCTACCACAAAATGTACACAATGACGTATCCACAATTTTTCGCAAAAATAGAAACCTTTCTGTGGGCAAAATTCTGTACAATAATCGGTACTGGAACCATCTCAGACAAGTGTCTTTTGTTGTTTTAAAAACATGTTGAAAAATAGCCTTCTTATCTAACAAACAGTCTAAAGATTCAGACCATTTTTCGATACATTTTGGGACCGTAGCATGTTCAATCAGTTTTTTGTAAATAAGTTGTGTCTTACCTTTACAAATACATTTCCACACAATGGGCTCTGTCATAATAAAATGTTTATCAAATTCTAAGCCGATTTTTCTCTGATATTTCTTAACAGCCTGGATTACACCTTGATACAATACAAAATCGCCTCGCACATTTGGATATTTGATTTTAAACGCATTATAGGATAAGTATCCATTTTGTCCCAAAATATGACCAATCTGAGCTATTCCATTGTCGATCCAATTTTGAATGTACACTGTCTTTTTATCTCTCCGAATATTAACATTATAATGTAAACATTCTGATACAAAATCGTTAAAGGTTATAGGGTCACATTTTCCATGTAGTTTCTTATAATGTTTAAAAACATTGGTCCAAAACGGGTTTTCCATTCTCTGCATCAAAACATTTGCAAATTCCTCTCCTCTCATATTAATTGTTGTAACAGATGGACATGCTTTAAACAATAATCTTGATATTAATCCAGTAAGGCCATCAACTCTTTTTAACCAAACGATTTTTAGAGATGACAGAAAACTTTTCACGTCAACCATCTTTAGTCCTCCATCTTCATAGGGTTGGGTGACCGTACTTCTTTTAATTTTATCTCTTTTTCCATCCCAAAGAAATTTGAAAAAAATATTATTTAACTCCATCATAAACTGTTCGTCTGGATCAGGTAAATTAGTAAACAAATGTGTCAATTTGGAAATAGCCAAGGTTTTTAGGACTGTTATTTTACCAAAAGGTGTCAGGTTCCTTCTGGTCCATGAATTCAGAAGTTTTTGAAGAGAGAACAGATTTTGGTTGATGTTTGTGTATTACAGGCTACATTATTTCGATGGTGGTTGATACCTTGCGCTTACATCTGAATGCATACAAAACGTAATGTTGCCCTCCCAAACATTCTCTCTTTCTGTCGTTGTCTCTCTGCCTCTGCCCCCCCCTTCCCCCTTCTCCCACTATATATATATCTCTCTATCTCTCTCTCTCTCTCTCTCTCTCTCTCTCTCTCTCTCTCTCTCTCTCTCTCTCTCTCTCTCTCTCTCTCTCTCTCTCTCTCTCTCCTGCAAGTCAGTTGTATAACCCGACAGAAGTAAGGGACCCTTTTAATCGTTTGTATTTGTTCATATCATCAATTTCTTCTATAGAATCCAACATAAATAGATGCCTCTCCTCCCCCAGGGGATACCTTGCATTCTCAGTTATTTTGTCAGCAGGCATAATCCATACGGTGCAGTGAGCATTAAGCAAACAGTTCTAGGAAAATGGAATCGTTGTTATTTGTATATATATATATCATCCATTCCTTCTTTAGAGTCCAACATGAGTGTTTCTCCTCCGACAGTCCAACCCCTGCATTCTCACTTGTTATTTTGTCAACAGGTGCAGAGGCTAATCAAGAAAACGAAGTAATCATTAAACCAACAGAGCAAGGAAAATGCAATCGTTCAGATAAGGGAATGGAGGTACAAGAAATTGATCGTCTTCTCTTGCCTTCGTTGACTTTTCATGCATGGTGGGGAAAGGTCCTTGCGTGTGATGTGAACTTAATATGTTTATGCCGATATCCCGTGCTGGAACAGATTAGATGGCTTCCTCGACATGACGTAAACAGTGTGAAAGTATTGACATTGTACAGGCCAGGAATCCGCTGCATTGCTGCATACAGTTCTTTTCTTTGGAACGGACTTAAAGGTGGTCGTCTACATTTTTGCTTTTTTTTAATAATCTTCTATATATATATACGACTTGTGTCTGTGTGTGTGTCTGTGTGTCTGTGTGTCTGTTCGCGATGCGCGGCCAAGGTTCTCGATGGATCTGTTTCAAATTTGGTGGGCATATTCAGGTACACCCGGGACAGGACACAACCTGGTCGATATTTCAACACGTGCTCTCAGCACGCAACGCTGAACCGATTTTGTTTTTTTTGTCTGGATCCACTACCAGTAACTCTTCCTTATCTTCTCCAGTGTTTGCAGCGTTTATCTCCCTTCCTTCGTGTGGCTTAAATCCATATTCCCGTTTCTATTTTTAGAAGGTCACTGTCGACAACGCTCAATCCATATTCCCATTATACTATTTTTAGACTTTTCTTCAGTGTTTTGCGCGTTTATCTCACTTCCTTCGTGCGGTGCGCCGGCAAAGCCGGCGTACACCCGGCAAAGCCGGGTCCCCGGCGCAGCCGGGTATTCGGCTCGACTTCTTCCCGGCGAAGCGGGTATTCATCTAGTATGGTTATGTATGATGATGAATGAACCATGGGGGGAAAAGTTATAGAAAAAAAAATATGTAAAATAAGTTTTTATTTTTGGGTAGTGTCTCTGACACTTCCAATATTCTGTTTTCTGTTTGCTGAGAACATGTGCTTTGCCTAAAAATATCGACCAATCAAATTCATGTCACTTTGCTGACAGCCACGCCCACACAATCACAGCAACTGTTTGACACTGGGTATTGGAGCGCTGTCCACGATTTTTTTTAAACGAACAAAATGCACGGTATTCGAGAGGAGTTTTGCCATCGGCATTTGCCAAATAAGGATATCCTACTATGCTGGAATACTATAATAAATTTTCAAACAGCTACCCTGGCTTCGTCCTTCTTAATCGAAGGGGGGTGTATTTTTGATATTTGTAGGGAATAGACTCAGCATTTTAATGGTCAAATGTCTATGTATGTATTAAAATGTAGACAAGGACCTTTAAGTTCAATGATGAGTGTGTGAGTGAGTGAGTGCGTGCGTTTGTGTCTGTCTGTGTGTCTGTCTGTCTGTCTGTGTGTCTGTCTGTCTGTCTGTCTGTCTGTCTGTCTGTCTGTCTGTCTGTCTGTCTGCCTGTCTGTCTGTCTGTCATTCTGTCTGTCTGCCTGCTTTAGAGTGTGCACGCTTGTTTGGATAGTACCCTAAAAACGAAAATGTGTGAAAGGAGATTGCCGTAAGAATATTCACACAAAAAAAGAGTGTTTAATCCTGACGCCTTTCAAACTTAATCCCAATTCCAATTACTGAGCTACTTGATCTGTGTGTATAAAGCGAAATATGAGAAAATGCTCGCAGCAGGGTAAATTTGCATGTGAAATGTAGAAGGAACCGGTCAGAATTTTCCATTAGCTAATGGAAGAGGGTTTGTTTGTGTTACTGTTGAAGGAAATTGATACTTTCGATTGCAGTTTTAACGAAATGAACGCTAACAGTGAAGAAGAATGGCCAACACCCATTCACGTAAATTTCGATTTGCATTATGTTCTTGAAATTTCGAGGAATTACATTTCTGTCTCATTAAAACCTGCCTGAATGCTAATTGGTGCTCACCTCTTTCTGTCATTTTCCAGGTACTCATTGATTGCGGTGTAAAAGAATTCTAATTTTTAGGGTTTTTTACTTTTTACTTTAAAAATCGGTTGATCTGTCAGAGCGGTTCATTTATTTTATGAATTTTTATTCAACATATTAACACACTCGGCGAAAACAAAAATCCGTTCTGCGGGCTGTTGGGTTGCATTTCAGTTTTATATTATCAGTCTTTATTGATCGTTTTTCGAACGGTTTTTGTTATGTGGCTGCAACATTTTTTTTAATAACGATTATCATGTCCTAATCCACGAATGCAAGCCACGAATCGCAGAAGCAGAATTGCTTTCTTTACCTTAAAACATAATGTAGCGAACTTAAACGAAGAGCTCGTGCATTATTAATCCAACTTCTAAATCAGCCTAGAATGCAGGAAGGACACCTCGTCGGCTTAAAGGTACGGCTGGTATTTCATGGGCAAGGGGAACTGTTCGGCTGACAAAGTGCTAATTATTACCACTAAATAATAGACCCATGAATCAGGAAACCTGTGTGCACGTGTCAGCAGAGATGGAGTTACCTTGTTCTCGGAAAAGGAACATAGTAGTTTGTGGTCTGCGTCTGTCTTTTAGAATCTTCTGGTAACCGCAAGATTGTGTGCAGTTTTGACTATTGTTTAACATTTATATGTTTTCGCTCAGCACGATTTGAGATTATTTTGGAGATTAATTATATCTTGTTTTTATTGAGCTGATTTTCTTAATCATTTCTCTGTAGGTAATTAACATGGTATTGTAACAAATACGAACTGATCACAATATACTAAGCACCAGAAAATTCATTCAATTTGCAAATCATGCTGTAACAGAACCGAACCGATGACGCATGCATTATTATTACACCCCCGGTATAGGGGTGTGTATAGGTTTCGCTCGATGTGTTTGTGTGTTTGTGTTCGCATATAGATCTCAAGAATGAACGGACCGATCGTCACCAAACTTGGTGAACAGGTTCTATACATTCCTGAGACGGTCCTTACATAAATTGGGACCAGTCAAACACACGGTTAGGGAGTTATTGGTGGATTAAGATTCTACAAGGACTTATAGAGTGACATATTAATGGTCAAAGGGAAATAACCTTCTCAGTTGGTGGCAGTGAGAATGGTTATTTCCCTTTGACCAACGGGGGTGTTTTTCCTACCTCGAAGGAATTTCTTGTTAATCCAGCTTCTAAATCAGCCTCGCATGCAGACTGAACATCTCGGCTTTCATGTACCGCTGGTATTTCATGGACAAGCGGAACCGTTGGGGCTGACACAGTGCTAATTATCACGACTACATAATGGACCCATGAATTAAGAAAGCGGGTTGCACGTGTCACCAGTGATGGGGTTACTGTGTGTGTTGGTTTGTCCGCGGTGTGGGGTTACCGCGGCCAGCACAGCTGTGCCTGTTTGTTCCTGTCAACTGAGCCGTTATGTAGTGGGCAACAACTGCTGGGGTGGATGCTGTTAGCCTAGACTTATGATGTTATAACAAACACTCGTATTGACTTATTGTGTCCGGGTTTGTTTAATATCGACGGGGGATTTGGGGCATTTTCTTTGCATTCCCACATAGATTAGTGTTCATGACGTTCATTATTTCTAATAGGATTAAATAAGTTGAATAAAACAAAGCAAAACGTCAACAAATGAAATGGTGTGTGATATGATGAAGATAAGGTCTTATTAATGACAATCATCGCGAGGAAAATTATTATTTAAAAATGTATAATATGATCAAATGTATGCATACATAATAATGATATAGATACTCTAAAATAGAAATGATGATGATGATGATAATAAAACTTTTAAACTATAGTGTGTGTGTGTGTGTGTGTGTGTGTGTGTGTGTGTGTGTGTGTGTGTGTGTGTGTGTGTGTGTGTGTGTGTGTGTGCAAGGTTTAGTTCAGGTGTCGGTTGCCGGTCATTGACGCCTTTGAATTTAAATGATTATTTTGCCTGGGAGTCTGTCAGATGACTCCTTGGATTTCTCACAAACCGGATAAGAGCGGTATGGGGTGACCAACTCATTTTGAATGATGACTCGGCCATTGCATGTACTTTGTGCGGATACTGGACTGGTTTCTGTGTGTGTGTAGGCGGGGTGCGTGTATGTGTGTGTGTGTATGTGTGTGTGTGTGATTGCTATATATATGAGCCCAATTCAGAAAATAAACAGCGGATCCTATCCTCCAGCCGTCCATACAAGACCGTTTGCGTCCTGAGACAGGCGTATCCTCGTCCTTGGCTTCATTAGCTAGGAAAACCAGCAAAAGAAATAAACGTAATTGAAAGTTAAGATAATTAAAAGCACCGTCGTTCCCGCGTGAATAGTTCGGCTTATCTAACATCTGACTAGGCTTTTACGTGGAATAAGGCCATCCCTCCGATGGATTCAACAAAAATAAGACATTAGTAGGTCTGAAAAAAATTTAGATATTCAAAGAGAGATCGTCTCCATGAAATGGAGGTAAATCAACAGTTTTGTGAATTAAAAACTTCTGAGGGATAGACACCCGTGTCAATCTGAGAAATAAATTCAGCAACAAGTTTCCAACCTGTACAAAAAGGAGTGAGGCTGTAGAGTGTTGGGACGTGTGCAAGTGTAAGGGTGATCTATTCCCGGTAAAAGTAATGACCGATCTGTGGGGGTAAACGCGATAGTTTCAACAAACAGTACCTTTAACATCAGTAACAATATCTGAGATTTTTGGTTCCATGCAGAAGGCTTTGTTGAATCCTGGCAAATATTTGTACTGACAAAGTTGGGTCTTGGGCTAGAGACAAATTGATTTCCTTTGGCCCTTACAGTGTACTTTGTCCGAGTTCAAATTTGGACAGAAATGTAGTCTGAACCGAATTTGTTCAGAGTTTCCGGAATGATTTCTTCACTATTCACCATGTGTACCTGACACGGTCACCGCTGTGAATTGTCCTCAACCATGCCTATACACAGAAGCTAATTGATAACATAATTTGCTCCAAGTCTCAGACTTGTAAAGAAAACTGCCGTACGGATATTCTGTGTGACACTGCTTTATTATCTACGAAGTGTATGTCGTCTACCAGCGTGTCTTCCGTTCTCATTGTCAGCTTATCATTCAGCAGCTACATTTGTGACCCTCCACCACGGAATGAGTCGCATGTCACCTTTGCATGATTTTCATATTTTTACATTTTCCTAAAGAGTTTTTTATGCTCTATCCAGTGGTGAAAACCGTTTTAGAAAAGAGCAAAAACTGTTTGAGTTATAAGCCTGTGACTAAGGTGACCCTCACACTGTTACCATACACTCTCCGGACTTATATCAAGCCTAGCGCAGAACCGCGCGAGGTGACATGCGACTCATTTCGTGGTGGAGGGTCACATTTGTTGATTTTGTGTCATCATGGACAACGCGGGGAAAAAGAGAGACAGAGTCTAGTTAACGATCAATTTTCGCAGGAAACAAGTTCTGCATTTGTAGATGCGGTGTATACGAATGAAGAGAGACTGATGTTAACTGAATACGTATGTTCCAACTCAACCATCGTTCAGGAATAATTGTGGCGCCGATTTTCCTGACAAGAACTCCCAGACACAACGTTGAAAGGTGTGTGACTGTTCCTCTGAACTACAAAGGCATGATACTCAATGGATTGTACAAACACATGTGCTGTAGCTCACACCAGTTTCAGTTTCTGAGGATGATGTAAAGTGATTAAGTGCGTGTTGCGGTCAGCAATGCACAGAGTCTGGAAAGTGCTTGTATTGATTTCTGTTTAGTTGCATACTTACATAACGGCTCAGTATAATGGGTGTGGTGAACGCCAGTCATGCTGATCTGATTCATTGACTGGGCCAGTTGATGATTACACTGAGACATGTTTCTACACGTTCGCAGTGGCTTTTATTCATATTCACAACTAATCAGTTCATTTCAAAACCATTCAAACGCCTGCATTCTTTTCTCATATAG
>NC_090245.1:17100406-17167906 GCF_037325665.1 Littorina saxatilis
GGATTTCCGCAACTTGAAGATTCTATTTGAACATCAAGATCCCACCGCGTAAACCGATTAAAAGTCAACGCCATCAAAACTGATCGTTTTCTGAAGCCGCGCGATCATATAGGTGTCAGTAATTTGGTCCTGTACTGGGATTTTTCGGCTTACCAGAACTCTACGGTGGATTTCCGCAAAGATTCGACCAAAACATGAAATTCCCTAAGAGTAAACTTATATGCAATCAACGCCGTCAAAATCATTTCCAGTGAAACCACACCGTCAAGGAAAGTCGGTGCTGTGTCGGGATACTCTGGTTCAATTGGATTCTCACACTTGTCCATTCTGTTGAACATCAAAATCCCCAAAAGCGTATATAAGCTGATTTGAGTCAACGCTATCAGTGTCGTTGTCTAAAACCACACCACCCGTGTAGGTGTCAGTAATTCGGTCCCGTAACATCTGCTCTTCGTAAAAGACGGCAAAGACAAATGTTTTACGTCTTTACCTGCGCTTATTTCTTCTCACTGCCGGGCGAAGTGTCTTGTCTAGGAGCGGGGGGCCACCGGTGTACAAGCAATAACAAACAGCCCGAGAACACGCATAAACCTGGACCTGCTCTGAAAACAAACTAGCTTCCCATCTTTCTCTGTCTTCTGATTTTTTTTTCGGAGGCTTTGTCGATTATTTGGTGAAGAGGAAGATGTAAGCAACGTTTGGAAGGGGTAGGGGTGGGAGGAGAGGGGTTAGAGGTGGGGGAGGTAAGGGGGTGGATTCAAGGCCACTAAAATCTTGCAAATTTTCCAGACGCTTAGCCTGAAGTGTGTCAGGTTTCCCCATGCTTCCGCTAATTACTCGAATTGCTTCTCTTCCTGTCAGCCTGAAAGTGTCTTTTTCGTCCTCGTTTTTCTTCAAATTATGTGCGTTTAGCAGCTCTCGTAGTTTTATTGTTTTCGAACTTTTTGTGAAATCTTTTGGGGTTGGGGTTGGGGGGTTTGGGAAGGATTGATTTCTGTATGTGTGTGTGTGTGTGTGTGTGTGTGTGTGTGTGTGTGTGTGTGTGTGTGTGTGTGTGTGTATGTGTGTGTGGAGGGGGGGTTTCTTTTTAAGTCAGCCTATTTGTTTTTGTTGTGTTTTTGCCGTATTGAAGTATCTTTACAGGATACCGTCGTGGAAGTTTGCAGATAATTTCCAATTTTTCTCTTTCCGATTTTTCCCTTTCAATCTATTTTTTGTCCTTCTTTTTTATGTCTATTTATTTATTTATTTGTTTCTTTTCTTCTAATGTTTAGCCCACCAGGTTTTTTTTAAAGGAGAAAAAGTGCATGCATTCTCATCATTCATTCGGTTTTCCATGCCAGCATTCTTAGAAAACCCGACGTTTCTTGTTCCTTGTAAATGACTTGCTTTTCTTGTTCTAATGAGAACTTTCCGTGTTCGTTTTTTTCTGGCACAAATCTGCAGAGAATCTGTGCGATCAGTCGTTCGTGCACATCACACACTTACCCACACCCTTCTACCAGTCCCGCCTTCTCGCCCCCCCCCCCCCCCCCCTCTCTCTCTCTCTCTCTCTCTCCTTGTCAAAATTGGAACAGCTAACCTCCTGAAACGTCAGAGGAATATGCTATTGAAGAAGTTTAAAAGCGAACCTGCGATAACATACACGACGGAGGACGGACTTGTGTGGGATACATGTGCATTCGTTACTGGAAGGTTTATGGCTGTTCGAATTATACTGTTCAAAAAAAGAAACGCATAGTTGCTACTTGCCAAATTTGTTTTATTTTTCGAAAAAATTAACAGAAAATCCAATATTTAGATTATTTGTTTGAAATTTGGTATGGACACAGTTGAATGCACACACAGTTCATTTGCATCTTCAAATCAATCAGTCAATCAATACGATTGGGTGCCGAGGCTGTCAAGTCAGTAGGGGGTGTGACTGCCTTGAGCAGCAACAACTGCCCGGCACCTTCTGGGCATGGACTGGATCAGATGCCGGATATCTTGCTGTGGGATGGTGTCCCACTCCTCCTGAAGTGCCTGCAATAGATCGCGGTGATTTGCCGGCGCTTCTTCTCGCCTGCGCACACGTCTGTCCAATTCATCCCAGAGGTGTTCTATCGGGTTCATGTCTGGCGACATGGATGGCCAGGGAAGCACCTGGACATGGTGGTCGGTGAGGAACTGGGTGGTGAGTCGTGCTGTGTGCGGGCGAGCGTTGTCCTGCTGGAAAATGGCATCCTGGTCAGCCAGAAGAGGAAGGGCGTGTGGGCGCAGAATTTCCTCCACGTATCGCTGGGCAGTTATGCGCCCTTGGACGTGCACCAAGGTGCTCCTTCCAGCGGTATTGATCGCCCCCCACACCATGACGCCTCCACCACCATGAACGGGAGCCTCATCCACACAGTTGGGCGCGTAACGTTCGTTTACTCTCCGGTAGACCCTCCTCCGACCATCATGTCGCTGGAGCAGGAAGTAGGACTCGTCGCTGAACCACACGTGTCTCCAGTGATTCCGGACGGTCCAGCGAAGGTGCTGGTTGCCCCACTGCACTCGGTTCTGGCGATGGCGGCGGGTGAGGACAGCTCCTCTGTGAGGTCTGCGAGCTCTCAAACCAGCTTCATGCAGGCGGTTCCGCACGGTCTGGTCCGATAATCGGTGTGGCCCGGGGAGTGCCTGGACAGAAGAGGAGGCCGACAGGAAACGATTCCGGAGGTGGCGGAGCCGTATGAAGCGGTCGTGAGCAGCAGTTGTCGCCCTTGGTCTTCCCGCTCGTGCCAAGTCAGCAACGGAGCCAGTGGCTTGAAACCTGACCCACAGTCTACTGATGGTGCTCTGGGACACGTGGAAGTGCCTGGCGATTGCACTTTGACTTTGGCCTGCTTGTAAACGACCCAATGCAATTTGGCGGTCTTCTCTGCTCAATCGGGCCATCTTTCGTCGCTGAATTGTCGTCTGATTTCTTTGTGGCGAACAATCCGCTTTTATGGGTTTTGGAAGACATGGTGAGAGCTCAATATTCCCCGAGTTTCACGAGATTACACTGAAGCATGACGAGTGGTCATGCCAAATGAGCAATTTTGACATTGTAGCCACTGATAACGCATGCGTCACGTGCAGAGCTCACTTGTGGCAATGAACGAAAGGTCGACGACCAGATAAACATTTTCTGCAGTTTGGTGGATATCCTTGTAGCCATATAACTAAATTAACCAAATATTACAAGCTATGCGTTTCTTTTTTTGAACAGTATATTTCCAAATATTTCTCTTTCTCGTGTGTGTGTGGGGGGGGGTGAGTGTGTGTGTATGAGTGTGAGTGTGAGTGTGTGTGTGTGTGTGTATGAGAGTGTGTGGGGATGTGTGTGTTTGTGTGTGTGTGTGTGTGTGCATGCGTTCGTACGTGCGTACGTGCATGTGTGTGTATGTTATACAACCAACTATAAAGAACAACAGTTTTTGCGTAAGACTTCGACAGCAAACTTCACTTCCAAATGTGACGGAGAGACTTTAGTGGCTTGCAGGTGTGTTCTTTAATCCTTGACCTTCTTCTGTAAGCTTTTTCTGTCTCTGTAAGTCTCTAGCGTGAGTTGCTCAACTCGTCAAGATTAAAGTGCCAGCCTCGTGGGGGAGATTTATTCCTTGCCGCGTGCCGCTTCGAGTGATGGAGCGTTACACCGGCTTTAAGTTTTATGCTGCACTTTGTCTTTTTTCTTAAAGCTCTCTCTATCTCTTTCGCTTTCTATCTCTTATTATCTGCTTCAAGGATTTTTCTTCTTCCTTTTCTGCTCGTCCGTGTTTGATTTAGTTGGGAATGCTTTTTCATGTTTCTATCTTCTTATCTATTTTGTTCTTTAATTTTGAGAATTTTGGTTGTTTGTTTTTCTTATGCGGTAATATTAAGAGCAGGTGGGTTTGTCACTCATTATTACACGAAGGCTCTCCGTTTATAAGTGGTATTCGGCCAATCTAGTCGACGCAGTAGACGCTGCACAGAGAGAGACAGACAGACAGACAGACAACCAGAGACAGATTGAGAGAGATGTCGAAAACTAAATAACCTAACAATGGCAGCGTAATAGGATCCAGATGGACATTTCTTACAGTCAGTCTCAGTCGGAGAGAGATAGAGAGAGAGATGTGGGGCAGAGAGAGACAGACAGACAGAGAAAGACGGAGAGTCGGTCCGTTGCAAAATACATACCAGTTTATGTTTCCCTCGGCAAAGACTTAACACTTTGGGTGTTATCTTTTTCCTTCTTGTCTAATGTATAAATTTCCATGTCTCCGTGGATGGAGGCTAGGTGCTAATGGAAGTCGTTCACATTTATATCCACACGAATCAAAGTGAGAGGTTTCCAGTCATACCTGTATTATCTGAGTCAGGGGAGGGACTGGAAAATGTGTGAAGAGCAGAGAGAGGATGAAAATGGAAAGTCAGAGATAGATCTTTGATGTTGTTCTTGTTCTTCTTGTTCTTGTTCTTGTTCATGCTCTCTTTGAAATCTGAAAGGTTTTAACGGAATGTTATGTGTAGGTTGAGAGTATTCGAGAAAGCCATTGTTATTTGTATGTCCGTGTATTCGTTGAGAATGATAACCCAATGTTCATCTTTATAAACTTCCTCTTGGAAGCCTAAGTTACAGCAGTGCAGTACTTGCAGAATAAAGAACAAGAATATATTGATGTATTCAACTCAGTCGAGTTATAAAACACACGCAGAAACCCTGAATTATTTTTGTTTTGTTTGTTTTTCTATGCTTGTTTGTTTTATTTTTGTAGTATCTGTACATGTAGTTTGACTTATCGTTACCACCACGGCCTTTCTTTGTACCCATACCCTTTATTCTTTACGCCCCTTTTGCACTCTAGCTGCCCCTTCCCACCCACACATGCACACGACAATAAAGAGACCCGTGGGCATGGAATCTGAACACAAGTCTCTCAGAAATACTACTAAATCAGTCCAAGTCATACCTCTCTCTCTCTCTCTCTCTCTCTCTCTCTCTCTCTCTCTCCCTTTCTCTCCCTTTCTCTCTCTATCTCTCCCCCCTCTCTCTCTCTCTCTCTCTCTCTCTCTCTCCCTCTCTCCCTCTCTCTCTCTCTCTGCAACCCTACCCCAGGGTGTCTTGCTTCCGTTTGCATGTGTACCCCATTTACATTGCTGGGCTGATGATCCCCCGCTCTGCTGCAGTGGGGTACGCACGTCTGGAATGGGTTTGTCGGGTGAATGAAAAAGGGATTCTCTGACTTCTGACAAATATTTCCTGGAGTGGAACAGCACGAGCTACCCGTGTCTTCGTCTCCAGCGCTGTCGGCGTTGTGGGGTCGTGGCGCAGTGCTTTCAGTTTCTGTCGAGACTCGTCAGTAGTTCAGGTCTGTGTGGTGATGATTTTGGGCTCATGGATCTGTGTTTGTTCTGGTACAAGAATGCTGCTAATTTTACATTTACGAATTGCCTTTCTTTTTCATTTTTGGTCCTGGGCAGAGTTTGGGTATGGGCAGGATGAGCGGGTTGGGAGCCCTCCTCAGGTGAGGATAATTTTTTTCTGCCGGTGAAAGGGGGTGTGGTTGTGGGCGTCGGAGGAGGTATAAGGTGTACCATCAATGCGCTGAAAGTATTCTGGTTCGCTGCAATGTGTGTGTATAGTTTATCATCTCTCAATATTGACTGGAGTTTTGGAGGTACAGAAGAAAAGAAGCTAAAATCCGAGATGCCGGGAGAGGGGGATGTTTGCTTTCTTACTACATGAAAATCAGGATTGGTTCGCTGATGATACACAAATTGTAAACATTCTGTGTCGACTGATTCCATTGCCCCCCCCCCCCCTACATCCTCTCTCTCTCTCTCTCTCTCTCTCTCTCTCTCTCTCTCTCTCTCTCTCTCTCTCTCTCTCTCTCTCCAGTCTCTCTCTCTCTCTCAGCTTTTCTCCAAGCAGCTTCAATCGTTTGCATTATATATATCTCTCTCTATATCTCTCTATCTCTCTATCTCTCTTTCTCTCTCTCTCTCTCTCTCTCTCTCTCTCTCTCTCTCTCTCTCTCTCTCTCTCTCTCTCTCTCTCTCTCTCTCTCTCTCTTTCTTCAAGCAGCTTCAATCGTTTGCATTCATATATCTAGAAGATTTTTCTGCAGCTGATTTCTGCCAGAAGGGAAATCTGTTTGAGTGCTCCCCTACCGCGTGAATCTTGTCTCTGTGGTTATTTTGGCTCATTTACGCCCAATTATCTGAACACCTCTCTCTAAATATCTTGTGATTTGTGTGTGTTACAGAATGGACCTTGTGGACCTGCCGTCACAAAAGGTAGTCACGTATCGCATGACCAAAGTCTGCTGTGAGGGAGACACCAAGTGCAAAGAAGCGGAAGGTAAGCTGGGTGGGGATCCCGGAAATAATTCTGCTTTGGCCTGCCTCTTTAAACAGCCATACCGTGTCCAGAGAACCTTTATTCGTTAAAATAAATGCAGACTGGGTAGCGCATGACTTCATCGATGCACGCTTACCCAAGAGATAGCAGCCCGAATTCATTTAAAAAAGTTCTACCTGGACAATAAGTATATATATACGCAAAACTAACACAAACAAACATCATTCATGGCCAGTGGTGGTATCAGCTGAAGTATAAACTTGCTTGCCCAGTGCAAAATAAGTTTGAGGAAAGATTTGCGGTTACTTGAAAATAATGGAAACGCGTCTGGTCACACTTATCTCTTGACTACAACAATGACAATTTCACCGTAAGTGTACCGCAACAATGGTCATTTCGCAGTTAATAAATTAAATGTTCATTTGTTACGTTTGTGTTTGCGTTGTTCTTTTTGGTGTCATTCGTCGCACTTACAAAAGTAAGTGTTCATTAGCTTCGTTTGTGTTTGTGTGATTCTTGCTGTTGTTCGTTTGTCCGTTCGTTTCATTTTCATAAGTGTTTTTGAAAAGTTTGCATTTTCATCAGTGTTTTTGAAAGCATGTCTTGTATTTTACAGCTAACGGCCTTGAGGCATCAGGACTGGACGTGTCTGACGAGAAGTTTCTAGCCATCGTTCTGGGGTCCACGGCCGCCGCTCTCTTCGTTCTCATCCTCGTCATCAGCATCAGTCTGTGTCGCAAGAAAAAACAGTCAGTATTGGATAATATTTTATTATATTACACAATAATGTTCACAACTCAAATTTAATGTTTTTTGTCCCTTTCTTTTCAGCAGTCTCCACAAAACTGTCGCATGCTAATGTAGCTTATATCGCAACTGTTTTGTTATATTTTAGGTTTATTAGATGGTAATTGATTATGTCTGAATTTTTTTTTTAAATCTGTTAGAAAAAGAAGCTGTCAGTACAACAATCTTCAGTTCCTTGTTTCACTGGTCTGCTGAGTCGGCATTCTCATGTTTTTACTTTCATATGAAAGCATCCTTGTGCCCGTACACTGTAAATAAGTAGAACATGTTAATTGCTGTAGGCAAAGGGTCAAAAACTTGATGGGTTTATTTCCTTCTAATAATAATAATAATAATGCAAACTTTTATAGCGCTATTCTAGAAAAATGTCTACTCTTAGCGCTTTACAATACATACATCGACCAAGCATACTATACACGCACAGGCAAAGAAACCGACCAAACATAACCAACAAACTATACATGCACAGGCAAAGAAAACGACCAAACATACAATACACGCACAGGCAAAAATAACGACCAAACATAAACAAACATACTATGACCAAACATAACCAACATACTATACGCGCGCAGGCAAAGAGAACAATCAGCACATGTAATAATTACTGACAACTAATAATGCAGGCATACAATGACAATCCAATACACAGCCCAGGCACAAGAACCACAATAGGCTTCTATATAAAAACGTGTCAACAATACTATTTACACACACACAAACAGTGCTGACACAAAGCGCAGAAAATATATATACACGTTATTGAGTCACTTGAGAAAAAGTGACTCTATGTAATCGGTCAGTGTTAGTCTGTCCGGCCGGCCGTCCGGCCGGCCGGCCGTCCGTAGACACCACCTTAACGTTGGACTTTTCTCGGAAACTATCAAAGCGATCGGGCTCATATTTTGTTTAGTCGTGACCTCCAATGACCTCTACACTTTAACGATGGTTTCGTTGACCTTTGACCTTTTTCAAGGTCACAGGTCAGCGTCAAAGGAAAAATTAGACATTTTATATCTTTGACAAAGTTCATCGGATGTGATTGAAACTTTGTAGGATTATTCTTTACATCAAAGTATTTACATCTGTAGCCTTTTACGAACGTTATCAGAAAAACAAGGGAGATAACTAGCCTTTTCTGTTCAGCAACACACAACTTAACGTTGGGCTTTTCTCGGAAACTATAAAAGTGACCGGGCTCAAATTTTATGTGAACGTGACTCATTGTGTTGTGAATAGCAATTTCTTCCTGTCCATCTGATGCCTCATATAATATTCAGAACTGCGAAAGTGACTCGATCGAGCGTTTGCTCTTCTTGTTTTAGGCACTAGGTAGGGGGTGAGGCGGGGCGGGATGGGGTGGGTGGATATGCTGGAGAGGAAATCATTCTACTTCTCTGTGTAAATACTGTTAGAAGAGCCTCCGGGCTTGCTGGGACCTAAAACAGCCAAGAATCACCCAATCATTTTGTTCGAGCTCATCAGTCTATCTTTGACTCCTTTCGCTTTGTACCAAAAACAGTGTTAGTGGAGTTTGATATTTCACGGGTTGTATGTTCGTGATCTGTCCCGAACAGGTGTTTTAGTTCAGTGACATTTCGTTACTGCTATGTAATGGAAATTTTTCGTAAATAACTCTGTCAGGATTTACAAGCGGAAGGGGGTAATTGCGCCCCGCTAACAACAACTCTTCCACAATGCTTGCAAATCCTGACAGAGTTATTTCCGAAAATCGTCTCTTATAATCTTGCTGTGGTTCCGCATCTGCATACCTTTGTGTTTGATTGCAGGTGTACACTGCTGTGCGAGGAGAGACGACACATCTATGCAAGTGCTGAAGGTACGTATTGCTAATTATGTTATACAGACAAAACACGTGAATCTAACACCCTCTCTTTTTAATGAGGCAGTGAGACATTTCAGGCAGTCACAATTCGTCATCCTACACTTAATCTTTGTTTTTAAATTCTCTTCTTTTCAAGTTTTTATTAAATGCTATGCAGTTTTGGGGCATGATCCTTCGAACTTTTCGAACTTTTAAAGAATTCAAAAGGATTGATATACTGTAAAGGATATACAAACTTCTATGAGTTTCTCAATATCGATACATGTAAGCTACGTCAGCCACGTTCTCAAGACAAAATCATATGTAGCAAACCATTCCCCTAAGAAAGAAAACAAGGTGCTTTTTCCATTACCTTTGATTTTACTTTCCTATATACGCTCCTGTACAGATGATAAACTCAAATTATACTACTGTATCAAATCAAATCAAATCAAATCAAATCAAATTAACTTTATTATCTCAAATCTGAGAAAATATATTCCACTATCTCTCCTTTGTCACCAGACCAAGACGAGTCATCAGAGCTGCATGGTCAGAAGGGGTGCGGGGCGGAGGCAGAAGAAGACGAGGAGGAGACGGAGAACAAGGTGTGCGGGGAGTCAGAGTACGCCGAGATCAACGACTCGGGCCTGCCCCGCTACACCGACATCTTCAAGGAGGAGGACCCCTTCACCAAGGCCACGGCCCCGCCCATCGCGTCGTACGAGTCACGCGCAGGGGCGGGGGACGGAGGAGGGGGGCGGGGCGCGACTGACGACAGCAACGTCAAGGAGGTGCTGCAAGGCACGGCTGACATCCTGGAGCGGGAGTCCAGGCAGCAGCGGACCGTCGTCGAGTCCAAGCAGTCTCGCGCTGCTGACGTCACAGGGGCCGATGACGCGGACTACTACAACGTCACGCAGGGCGAGGCCAGGAAGAAGGATGGGGGTGAAGGTGGGGCGGGAGAGGAGGCGGTGCTCAGTTTGACTAAAGACGATCCTGCCGTACTAACTGGCGGGGCCTCTGGTTCATCAGCCCCATCTTCCTCCTCCTCCCAAAGCAACAACCCCCACCACCACCACCACCTCCCCAAAGCCAATACAGATGACGGTGATAACAATAGCACTAGCTGTGATGTGTCTGGTAGCGTGGACAGAACCACAGAGCCTCTGCCACCGCTGCCATCACCATCCATGCCACAATCAGCAGCCAGCAAACAGTCCGAGGACAAGAAATCGTGCTCACCAGCCTCAGCCTACGAATCACTTGCTCACCACGGGGACAAAGACGATCACGAGTACCAGCGGTTGATCAACCGCAAGGGGAAAGGGGCGGCTGTCGTCCAGGACACTGAGATGAACGGCATCAGCAAAGATGCTGAAGAGGTAGGGTTCATGGACGATGACTACCCCACCATCCTGACAAACGGACATGCAGAGTCCACCGCGGACTGTTGAGGCAAGTAAACTAGGCGTACACTTTGCTTTTTCTCTCTCGAATAAATCGGTTCTGTAATGTCATGAGAAGCCAAGAATGTGAACAAGATGCTCGGAAGTCCTAACCAGCGGACATGCACAATCTACCGCGGAGTGTTGAGGAAAGTGAGCTCGGTCTACACTGTGCTTTTCCCTCGATACATCGGTTCTTTTTTGATGTAAGCATCAAAGATTGAAAGTATGATGACTGCTCCAGTCTCCTCGCCAACAGACGTGCAAGGTCTAACCCTGGTTAAAGAAAGCTTTGCTCTGTGAAATATGTCTTCACTGTGCATTCCTTGAATAAATCGGTTCTGTCATGCAGTCAAGAGTGAAAATATGGTGACTGCTTCTGTGTCCTCACCAACAGAAATGCAATGAGTGTAACCGCAGATTTGGGGGCAAGTATTCCCCTGTGAAACAAGTCTGTTCTGTGCGTTTTTTTCTGACAGATCAAATCTGTCATGTAGCAAATAATGAAGACTAAGATGTGAGGTACGATTACTGCTTCAAATCCCTTACTGTTTGATTCGCAGGATCCAACCACGGTTTGTTAACAAAAGTATTTCACTGCAGAGTCGATCTGCGCTTTTCTCAGATTCGTTCAAATGTTTTGGCTTAACGAAAGCAGTCAAGCATGAAAGTAACGGTGGCTGTTCAGAATTTTCACCATCGGAAGTGTAGAGTCTGTATAACTGTGGATCTTTTTGAAAAATATGTTCTTGTGGAGTCGATCTGAGCTTTTGGGAGATGATGGCAGCAAGAATGACTGAAAGAATGGTGACTACTCCAGCATCGTCATCATCGGACATGAGTTAACTGTTGAGGATTGTGATTTCCTTGTGGGAATGGCGCATTTCCTATTGTTTGTCTTTGATGTTATCAATGGAAAAATCTAAAGCTGGTACACAAGTTCTGTTCTCTCGAAATTCTCCAGCGAGCAATCTTTTTTGTCGAAGAAAGACCGTCTGCGGTGTGATTTTGCAATACAAAAAAAATTCCTCCGTGATAGAATTGTGCAGATTTGACGACGATTTTTGCTAACGATCAGTGGCCCGGAGGCGTGGGAAAATACAGATGAACTTGAGACGGTCTGGTTGTGGAGAGCAGAGTGCGTCGACACAGTTCGCTGTAAATACGCTCCGAGTGACAACATACAAAGAATGTCACTGGTCAACACATGTGGACGATGATTTCTCCATTACATTGAACAACAAAAGGGCCCAAATTTCGCGAATCGTCCAGAAAAGCATGTCACTACTAGGTACCCTACGTGCTTTCACTTGTCGACGAGCAGAAATGGGTGTTCTTCAGGAGCGCTCCCAGCAGGAAAATGGAAACTGGGAGAGTTGTGTTTCCATGACGCATTTGTCGACGAGCAGAAATGGTGTGTTCTTCAGGAGCGCTCCCAGCAGGAAAATGGAAACTGGGAGAGTTGTGTTTCCATGACGCATTTGTCGACGAGCAGAAATGGTGTGTTCTTCAGGAGCGCTCCCAGCAGGAAAATGGAAACTGGGAGAGTTGTGTTTCCATGACGCACTTGGCGCCGAGCAGAAATGGTGTGTTCTTCAGGAGCGCTCCCAGCAGGAAAATGAAAACTGGGAGAGTGTGTTTCCATGACGCACTTGGCGCCGAGCAGGGTGGGCAGCGCTGATGGTTTACTCGAAGACAAGTTGTTGACGCTCTTCAGCGAGAACTTACCTTCGAATATCTTGATAATGCAGGAGAGATCTGGACATTATAACTGGCCTGGTATGCACTGTCCTCCGCCTTCCTAGGGCACGTTTGGAAAATTCTGCATCTCGTATCATAAAAGGTTTTTTTGTGGGTTTGTTTTTTTGCTTTGTTTTTGTTGTTTTAGTTTTCTTTCAGCTTTTTGAAGAAAATAATTGTGTGAACGTGTGAAACAAATCTACATTTCGTATCGTGACAGACATGTGTGTTTTGTGTTTGATTTTATTGGGGGTTTTCTTTTTGTTTGGTCTAATTGAGCTTGAAGAGAAGAAGGCTTGAACATTAAATCATCAAGAAAGCTGTACTCGTACATGTCTGAAACGCTGTCCTAAGATTTTGTCTCCGATTTGTGGAGACGCGTCTTTGCTGTGTGCCCTGTGACACCTGCATAAACGATGCAAACTGAATGTGTCTGTTGAGAGGAGCGCTTTTCGGTGTGACTTTACTTTCCTGGAAATACACTGAGACAAAATGAAGCGCTCTTCAATTGGGATTTCCTTCTGGAACAAATGAAGGAACAAATGAAAAGATTACAACATGGGAACATGTTTTCCTTTTGGTGCATTTGTTATTCAAACGCCCTTTCAGCAACTCAGTTGCTTCAGCCAATTTTCACTTATGTTCGAACATGATGTCCGCAATTCTGTGCATTCATGTTGTTGTTAACTTACCATATTTATGGAATAGGTTATGGAATGCGGGGGGGAGGGGGGGGGGGGTCCGGATATGAGAGATTGTCTTGCCAGCTGTAATCTATCACAACTATAGCGACTAAAATAATGTATTCTCCGATGCAGGTATGTGCTTTTTGGACGAAGAAGGTAGGGGGGGGGGGGGTTAGAGGGAGGGAGAGAGAGACGGGTTTCAGCTGATAAAGAGAAAAAATAGCTCATAACTTCTGTGTTCAATGGAGTGTGTCGCCCTAACGCAGCGTGTGCTCATTAACACACATGAACTTCTCAAGGTATATCGCAAGATTTTCCCGAAGAAAATGACTTTTGCAGATAAATTCTCCGCCTGCTGCGTTGTATACTTTTTACATTTAGTCAAGTTTTGACTAAATGTTTTAACATAGAGGGGGGAATCGAGACGAGGGTCGTGGTGTATGTGTGTGTGTCTGTCTGTCTGTCTGTCTGTTTGTGTGTGTGTGTAGAGCGATTCAGACTAAACTACTGGGCCGATCTTTATGAAATTTGACATGAGAGTTCCTGGGTATGATATCCCCGGACGTTTTTTTCCATTTTTTCGATAAATACCTTTGATGACGTCATATCCGGATTTTTCTAAAAGTTGAGGCGGCACTGTCACACCCTCATTTTTCAATCAAATTGATTGAAATTTTGGCAAAGCAATCTTCGACAAAGCCCGGGGTTTGGTATTGCATTTCAGCTTGGTGGCTTAAAAACTAATGAGTGAGTTTGGTCATTAAAAATCGGAAACTTGTAATTTAAATTATTTTTTTATTAAACGATCCAAAAACAATTTCATCTTATTCTTCGTCATTTTCTGATTCCAAAAACATATACATATGTTATATTTGGATTAAAAACAAGCTCTGAAAATTAAAAATATAAAAATTATGATCAAAATTAAATTTCCGAAATCGTTTTAAAAACTATTTCATCTTATTCCTTGTCGGTTCCTGATTCCAAAAACATATAGATATGATATGTTTGGATTAAAAACACGCTCAGAAAGTTAAAACGAAGAGAGGTACAGTAAAGCGTGCTATGAAGCACAGCGCAATCGCTACCGCGCCAAACAGGCTCGTCACTTTCACTGCCTTTTGCACTAGCGGCGGACTACGTTCAGTTTCATTCTGTGAGTTCCACAGCTTGACTAAATGTAGTAATTTCGCCTTACGCGACTTGTTATTGTTTATTTCCAATCGCCACACTTCACTCGCAATAAGAGTAATAATTGTGTAACTACTGTGATTACATTCTTTTTTGAATCAGTTGGTGAAAGTTAAGGTGTGATTACTTTTTTTATTATTTTTTTTATTACATCTTTTAAGTCTTGTCTGCGCATGGTGCGTCAGTTCTAAATTTGCAGGTTGAATACAAGCAGCAACAAAAAAATTAAACAAATTAAAGGGAGGGCGAGAGAGAGAGAGAGGGAGAGAGCGAGAGCGAGAGATTTGTTTCAATGGTTATAGGTGATATCTGTCATATATTGTACAGTACAGATTCAAATATTTATAAGGTAATCAGAGGTTTTTCACATTTTGAACTATGTCAATTTAATGTTTTCGGGTTTGTTTTGTTTTTTGGGAGGGGGGGGGGGGGTGTTGCTCAGCCATTATGTGTGATAGTTTTGTTTAACGTATTTTTCTTGAAGGAGTGCAAACAATGTCAACTTATTAATGTTTTCGAGTTTATTTTGGGGTGCACGGCAAGGCTGTGAGATGTGTTTTTTGTGTGTGTGTGATTTTTTAAGGAGTGCAAACGATGTAAATTTAGTAATGTTTTCGATTTTATTTTTGGGAACACGGCCCTTCTGTGAGATGTGTGTTTTTTTAATGTTTTTTTCTTGAAGGAGTGCAAACGATGTAAATTTCGTACTGTTTTCGGGTTTATTCGGCCATTCTGTGTGATGTGAGTTTTTTACTTATTTTTCATGAAGGAGTGCACAAAATCTGACCGTTGCAATGGACAATGTTCCATGGTTGCAATTTAAAAATACAAATCCTGTGCGTAAAACATCACGATCGCTTTCATTGAGCTTATGTATGGTTTGTGTGTGTGTGTGTGTGTGTGTCAGTATTTGCGTGCGTGCCCGTGCGTGCGTGTGTGTGTGTGTGTGTGTGTGTGTGTGTGTGTGTGTGAACATTAAAGCAGAGGTGATTATGTTGACTATTTACCTGTTCAGTGCTTGCTGCAACTTTATAGCCGTCAGGCTTTATTTTTACTCTTTTTTGTTGTTGTTGCGTTTACAAGGGGGACGGTCTACTTTGTTTTCCCCATTATTTAAGACAAAGAGACGAAGAATTTTGATTTTGATTGTCAAGTTTCAGATGTCAGACACGTTTTTGTGCGACGCATTATTTCACGCGACTAACGATTTAACTATTTCGTTTTTGTTTGTTTGTTTGTTTGTTTGTTTGTTTTCCTTTGTGGTTACACATTTACATTCGTTTCACCGTCTGTTTAGGGTCGTCATAACAAAACAGTTTGTAAATATAGCACTAGCTCAGATGCAGGCAAAACGTTTCTCGTGAATTTAAAAAAAAATTATTCTCAAAGGAATAGTCCTTACCTCGTAAACAATTGGACTCGCCATCTCAGATCAGGCCAGGCTGTTACTCTACTTGCACTGTAGCCATGGTCCGTAAAACTTTGTACAAAAAATAATATGACAACAGTTCTTCGTGTGCCTGTGTTGCAGATTCGATTGGTTTGATTTTGAATCTGATTATTGAGATCCAACTTATATCCTATACGGTCGCAAATTTTGTAATGACGTACTTATTGACGCTGGAGAGGGTATAGTTTCAGTCCGACAGAAACAAAATCTGATTAGCTTCCGTAATGTTTTCCTAATCTAGGACTGTAGATGTTGATGACTTCGACGTGGACTGGGTGGCCGAGTGGTAACGCACTTGCGCTCGGAAGCGAGAGGTTGCGAGTTCGACCCTGGGTCAGGGCGTTAGCAATTTTCTCCCCCCTTTCCTAACCTAGGTGGTGGGTTCAAGTGCTAGTCTTTCGGATGAGACGAAAAACCGAGGTCCCTTCGTGTACACTGCATTGGGGTGTGCACGTTAAAGATCCCACGATTGACAAAAGGGTTTTTCCTGGCAAGATTGTATAGGCATAGATACGAAATGTCCACCAAAATACCCGTGTGACTTGGAATAATAGGCCGTGAAAAGTAGGATATGCGCCGAAATGGCTGCGATCTGCTGGCCGATGTGAATGCGTGATGTATTGTGTCAAAACAATTCCATCTCACACGGCATAAATAAATCCCTGCGCCTTGAATATCTGCGCGATATAAATTGCATTAAAAAAAAAATCCCTGCGCTTAGAACTGTACCCACGGAATACGCGCGATATAAGCCTCATATTGATTGATTGACGTTGTACTAATGCATCCAGTAAATCATTATTGAAGTTTGGCAGTGTTTTATTTTATTTTTAAATAGAAGCTGTAACGTTTGCTTTGCAAAAAGAAGTTTGTTCCTTTATCAAGTCATGTAACTCGAAATGCATTACCAACTGAGCTACCAGGCCCCAGGTCCCATTTACGATGCCAAGCAGGAGCCAAGAGCGATCCGTTTCCACGACATCCACAAAATTCGCCCATCTATTTTTACTGGTAACAATAGAGAAAGGGGTTCGTTTTTTTACTTATTTTTTTTCGAGGGGGGGGGGGGGGGGGGAGGGGATTCGTTGTTTGTTTATTGTTTGTTGGGTTGTTTTTTTCTGTTTGTTCGTTTTTTGTTGTTTGTTTTGTTATCGCCTGTTTCTTTCTGTTTTGTTTTGTGTGTTTAGTTGTTTTGTAGTGTTGTTTTTTTCCATTTTTTTCTCTTTATTTGTAGACATGCACACATATTTTAATGACAGTGTACGTTCAGTGTTCTCGCCAAACGCAAACTTATCTCAAATCTTCGTATCAGATTTTGTAACCACCGAATAAAGCATCATTTTGTAGCACAGCCGCTACATTTTGAGCAGCGCTATACTTCTTTTCGATTGTTATTATTAAAATGTGAGGCAAAACGGCTCTTTGTAAAGTCTGCTTACTCTGTTATCACGGACTATGTATGTCACAGTTGAATGTCAATGAAAATCATATGGTACGCGACACGTTGGTGTTTGAATTATTACCGAGTATTTATTTTTTTAATTGTTACTTGCCCGATCCTGTTTCCTAATGATAAAGAAACCAATTTGCGCTTCTCTTGTTTTTTTATTTAATACTTTTCGTCCATTATCATCGTGCGTTTTTAGTGCCAAGCAGGTGAAGAAATTTGTTTTAAACCTATGGAACAATTTTTTGTTTTGTTTACTGTACGTTGTGCATAACTGCATTGTGTCTGTGTGTGCAGGCGAGTAAACAAATTTAGTGAAAGCATTATTTTTGTTTAATTTTTTTGTGCAAGCATTATTGATTATATTAATTGCAATACCGATCGAATTAGTGGCTGTTAGTCGACACTAATTGCGCAAGTAAAGGTACAGACAAGAATGAGTGATTTCAGAAGTTTACTAATTTGATTAGATAAACATCAAAAATCAAGTACAGACTAGGCCTACTCATACGACAATTTTGCTTTGTTTTTTGTTCCCTTCACTGTTCACATTTTGCAATTATCAACGACGAAGAATGGAGTCGGCACAACATTTACACTACTGTAAAGATTATGATGATGTACACATTCTTTTGTGGAGGAACAACGGTAAAGTAGTAACATTTGTATAACAGCACTTGCTGTGCTGGTTTTATTTTACATTCCATTTCGTCGCTTTTGATGTCGAGGATACTAAGAGGCTGAATACTGTCGCTATTTCTACCAGTTGTATGGGTTACTTTTGAGGCTGTTTTATATTTCTTTGCTTGCATTGCTTACATGTTCTAAGTTTGAAGTGCTTTTCTCAGTCGGGCAGTTACTCGTGTAAATTAATGATGGTGCAAGTTGCAAACAAACGTTTAGGTTGTCTCTGTTTACTGATGTTCAAAAGTGCAATAAATGAATCAATCCATTGCTAAACATGTTAAGGGCTGTGACCATTGAATATGCACACGTGTGTGTGTGTGTGTGTGTGTGCGTGTGCGTGTGTGTATGTGTGTGTGCGCGCGCGTACGTGCGTGCGTGTGTGCGTGTTTGTGTGTGTGTGTTTTCTCCAATTTCGCCGGCTACATGGTGCGAGCTCGAATAATCGTACAAAGCATCGTCATTTTAAAAGCCCCGCAAAGGGTAATTTGTGCTGGGTATTTTCATTATTTAATGTATCAATCAGTTTATTTAATTTTACAAAATGTTGTATGTATTTTTTGTGAGACAAAATAAAAACAGGTTCACAAAACCGTCAGAATCCCAAATCCAAATCAGCTTGACGAAGGTGTAAAACGCGTTTGATACATTTTAAAGTGTTTTTGACGAATTATTATGCTGGAATTGAAATATATACATAGCTCTTGGAACTACTGCAAGTTGTCATGAATTAATATTTGTCATGTTGGCTCCTTTCTTAAGTTGTGTATTACGGCTGACTCAATGTTAAATCGACTGTGAAACAGATTATCACTTCTCGACACCGAACTAACTACAACGCTTCCTTTAAACACTAAAAATAGTAATTCGCCTTCAGGAGGCCAAGTCATGTTTAGTAAATGAACTCTCCTTAAAGAGCCTAAATCTTCTTCTTCTTCAGCGTTCCAGAATTTTCTGGTGACGTGTGAGCTCGTTTGCCCATTTGGGTTCCCCACACTATACTCTGAGAGCATAGTCAGCTTCACTCCGCTTTCGTTGAGTAGGCATGCTGGGTATTTCCGTGTTTCCATAACCCACCGAACTCCGACATGGATTACAGGATCTTTTCCGTGCGCACTTGGTCTTGTGCTTGCGTGTACAGGTCTGCACATAAGTTGACCTGGGAGATCGGAAAAATCTCCACTCTTAACCCACCAGGCGGCAGCGACCGGGATTCGAACTCACGACCTCCCGATTAGGAGGCCGACGTCTTACCACCACGCCACTGCGCCCGTCGCCCAAATCATATTTAATGAATAAAGATAATATCGTTTAAAAAAGGAGAAATGTATATTTATACAAAAGAGTCACATTAATATTATACTTTTTCAAGCGTATTATTGGCTTAGTAAATTAACAAAACAAAATTAAATAGCCGATGGTGTCCTGTCCTAAAGAAATAATCTTTGATGTGGTTGATGTATACTGTCAGTTGTCCGAAAGCAGTTTTCCTTCTTTTTTTTCAAGTTTGTTCTGTGATTGTAACTGTTCCTGTTTCATGTGATAGATAAATGTGATAGACCATGAATGTCATGAGCCAGAAAAATGTCAGTGATATCGTATTTTCTGTCCTGTAGTTTCTGCTTTTCTAAGAGGATGCGAGAGGCCATGTTGTTGACGTATTATTTTTTCTTCAGGTGCATAAAATAAAGGTACATTATAGAACGGGTGTTATACTAAAATACACCTTTTTTTCTAACATCACTTCATGGTGGCACTAACAACCAACTAAAATAAACTACAGGCAATAAAAAGGAACGTGCAACTTAAAGGCACAGTAAGCCTCCCGTAAACCATCACAGATACTGTCAGGCTTTTACACATAGTACAAACACCCTTCCATTTGAACGCTCACCAAACGGGAACATCCTAGGTGCCCTACGTAAAGAGCGAGCAATTTTCAAAGAATTTATTTTTGCGTGGTTTACCTTACCCCTGAGCCATCGTGAACCCGTGTGATCAAGTTTCCCTTTTTCACAATGTAGTCGTCAGTTAGTAATGTGAATGCGACTCGCTGTGAGCGTATCTGCAATAGCACGTTATTAATATTATGTACCTCTGACTATGCACGAAACAAACGGCTGTGGTTCAGAAGAACTCCAGCGATGGCTTTTGACTGTTCAGAGGAACTGGTGCCCTACGTAAAGAGCGAGCAATTTTCAAAGAATTTATTTTTGCGTGGTTTATCTTACCCCTGAGCCATCGTAAACCCGTGTGATCCAGTTTCCCTTTTTCACAATGCAGTCGTCAGTTTGTAATTTGATTGTGGCTCGCTGTGAGCTTATCTGCAATAGCACGTTATTAATATTATGTACCTCTGACTTTTCACGAAGCAAACGAATGTGGTTCATAAGAACTCTAGCGATGGCTTTTGACTGCCTATAAACCGCCGTCTGCTACGAAAACCACGACCTTGCGTGACCCTGCTTCCGGGCTTTTCTCTTTTCAAATTTTCAAAACTTCGAATTGTACTGATCTTGTCTTGATGAAAAAATAATTCTTTTATGATTTAAGAATGTTTGTGTAACAAGCTGTCAATTTATTATTTAGATTTTAAAAGTTAGGTCTAGCGCCAAAACGCACCACGGTCCGATTCATTCTGATAATCATCGCTCCACGGCTATCGCCAGTTGAAGGGAAGTAACTCATTTTTTACCTGAGTTCAGGATGGGTCCGATTGTGATGGAGACAATCCGAAAAATTAATTCTTTGAAAATTGCTCGCTCTTTACGTAGGGCACCAAGGATGTTCCCGTTCGGTGAGTGTTCAAATGGAAGGGTGCTTTTACTGTGTGTAAAAGCCTGACAGTATCTGTGATGGTTTACGGGAGGCTTACTGTGCCTTTAAACTACCATTACAGCGGCAAACGAAACACTTGCCAGTTTGAGTTGTTTTGGGGTGGGGTTTTGTTTTGGAAGGGGGTGGGTTCGGGATATTAGGCATCTTGTCCGTCAGTAGCCTCTCTTTCAGTTAAGTCGGGTTCAAAGGTTCAGCGAAATTTACACAAGAACTGAGCTCACTGTTTCGGTTTCTAATTCAGGAATAATAAAGAAGATGGTCAATATAAGATGTTCACACATGTTTCTGTCGTTTTAAATCCAACGACACAAAATCTAAACATGGTTTTATTTATTTGCTTATTGGTTGATCATGTTTTCATTACTGTCATAAACATTCTGCTCAGCCTCTTACGATACACGTTCCTCGCTGCAAGAATGCCATGCGTGTAGGGGTAACAAAATCCAGTTTATTGTCGTAGGCCTGTGCAGGAATAAGTGTTCTTTACAATGGAAAAAGGGGGCAAGGTACACGTGTGAAGTACATTTTCTCCCAGAATAATCGCAACTTCACAAAGGCACGGGTGGACATGTACAGTGCAGCATAACACCGCCGCTTCCTCAAGATTAATTTTATTATTTCACACAACAGTGACCACTCGTGAAAATGCTGCAGGGCGCTCAAAATCGTCCACTCGAGCTCCGATATATGTAAATTCAAGACACAGCCGCTATACACTACCGTTCTGTGTAAAAGCATGTCCAGATCTGTAATTTCTCGATTGACATATTAAAGTATTATTGTATTTTACCATATGGCGCACATCTCTTTCCACTTCCACTAGCTTCCTGCGATGTTTTTAATTTGGGAAAATCCGCAGTAGTTACTTTGCTACGATTTTTTAAAGTTTGAAATTGACGGAGTAACTTTGCATGCCACGGGAGAAAAGACATATGCATAGGCGTTGGACGATGTGTGATTAGTAACCAATACTGATGACAGTTTGTTCTGCTTTAGAAGCACTGTGCGGACATTTAAAGGTAACCTTTCTTCCCACGAAACTCATCATGACAGCCACGACAAATCGTCCCTGGCGTTTATACAGCATGAGAGTATCCTTCCACTTAAAAGCATACCATAAATCAACGGGCTTCTATTTTCTGTGCAAAATGGTGATTTTTGTTGAACTCATTTTGTAACTGACACCAGACAACATGCGAAAACAACTGCGTATATAGAACGCACCCAGAAATGGTGATTGTGTGTACGTGTTCAAATTGAAGGATGCTCTCATTCTGAGTTAACGCCAGTCCAGATCTGACATGGTTGACAGGATCGTTCACACGGTAGAACTGTATGCCTAAGATGGTGTGATGTCCTCAGTGATTACATCATATTGTACGTCATTGTCAAATGTACGTCATCGCCCAGCCTCGCTCTGGGAAGACGCTATATTTTGTTTGTTTTTATAAATGGACTGCGTGTGAGTGCTATAGTGACAAACTTCGTGCGGTGCTTGGTCCACGGATGGTAATAAATGTCATTTAATGCAGTACTTGTCAGTCTGTGTGAGTGATCAAACAAAATGTGACAAAAGAATTTTATTTCATGTGTTGCTGTTGTCACGGAAGAGTTTTTATACTGTCATTGATTGAGATCGTCTGAGATTTCCTGTTTGTTGATTTTGAAGGCAAGTTTACACGTAATCCGACTTTGTGATTAACCTTTTTTTCACGTGAAACGAGAGGCTATTTGATATTTTGTTATGTGATGATGTTACGCGTGTAAAGAAAATTCCTGTGCGTTAACCATGTTACGCTTTCTTCTGCCTCTGACTGCTAATATTATTATGGCTGTATTCACGAAGCTACATTTAGTTATCTGGTGGTGTTTTTTTTATTGTCAGCTAGATATGGCGCTGAATATAATATTACTGGAACACATTTACAAATGTTTATGTCGTCAGTTGCGTATGCATTCTCTCTCTCTCTCTCTCTCTCTCTCTCTCTCTCTCTCTCTCTCTCTCTCTCCCCCCGCACCATTTGTCTGTGCCAGAAGATGCAGGTAAATTCAAGACAGCGGAGTTATCTCATGTATTCAAATCTCTAACGTATTCAAACTTTCATAATAATCTTACATGATATGTTTTTCCATTATTTGTTTTTGTGTAAGACAGCAACGTAATGAATATGTTTCCATGTGCCAGCTGCTTTGAATAAACAGCAAAATAAAAGGTTACTGTTTCTGACCTGCATTATTGCTAAAGGTGGACTTCAACAAAGAGAGAGAGAGAGAGAGAGAGAGAGAGAGAGAGAGAGAGAGAGAGAGAGAGAGAGAGAGAGAGAGAGAGAGAGAGTGTGTGTGTGTGTGTGTGTGTGTGTGTGTGTGTGTGTGTGTGAGTGTGTGTTTTGTTGTTGTTGTTCTTGTTGGGTGTTTTTTGTTGTAAGTGTGTGTATGTACACTCTTCAAAAAAGAGTTAAGGATCACTTTTTTACAAGCACGCCACACAAAACAGACAAGACCGAATTCTTTCATTTTTTAAAAATTATATAATTGAACAACCAAGGAGTAATGACTAACAAAGCAAAGATCGACAATTTAGCTAGAGTGTGTCAAACCGCGTGACAACCCTCGAACATGGAATTCACAACAATGTGAATCAGTGTCAAAAACGCGTGCGCCCTCCGTTGTGTGCCAGGCATTCAACACATCGTTGGCCCATGGAGTGGATCAGGTTGCATATGAATGCTCTGGGAACTCCATTCCACTCCTGCTGGAGCCATTGCAGCAGTTGACCCAGATTGGCAGGAGGAGGGTGATGTTGCTGTACCCGACGACAAAGCTCGTCCCACATGTGGTCTATGGGGTTCAGGTCCGGGCTGTTGGCTGGCCACAGCATCCTGTTGACCCTGGCCTGCTGAATGAAGGTGTTTACAGCTGTAGAGCGATGGGGAGGTGCGTTGTCATCCTGAAGAATCGCACGAGGGCCGATCGCTTGGCCGGAAGGCTGGAACGACCAGGGGTTGCAGGATCTCATTCTGGTAGCGGACACCGGTCAAGTTGCCCACTACATGGTACAGAGGTGTCCTTAGACGTGTGCTGATCCCTCCCCAGACCATCACAGAGCCTCCGCCAAAACGCTGTCGTTCCAGAACAGCGCCTTCTGCGAAGCGCTCTCCGCGACGCCTCCACACTCGGATGCGACCATCAGCAGGTTCCAAGCAAAAGCGGGACTCATCTGTAAACAACACCTGAGCCCACTGCTGACGTTGCCACCTCACATGTTGAGTGCACCAGGCTCGGCGAGCTGCTCGGTGATTAGCAGTCAGTTCCTCGGACTGGACGCCTTGCACGCAAGCCAAAGTTGTGTAAGCGGTTTCGGATCGTCTGACCATTTGTGGTAGCTTGCAGGCGTTGCCTAATGTTGTTTGCCGTAGCCATTCTTTGTTGCATGGACTGCCCGTCTGAATGAAGCGATCCTCTCTTTGTGTGGTGACTCTGGGCCGACCAGAACGTTGTCGCTCCTGCACTCTTCCAGTTGCGTGGAATCTCTGATGATGACAGAGGGAGCCACTACAAGCCTCTGGGCCACTTGCCTGGCAGCAACACCGTCTTGTAGCCATCCTATTGCCCTTCCTCTATCCAAATCGCTCAGTTTTCTTCGTGGGGGCATGTTGCTACTGTGCATAATTGTGTCAGCGTGTCAACCTTTAAACACAAGCTGGTGAGCGATGTTCATAGCCAGGACCCTGTTGTAGCACGTGCATCACAACCTTTTGCCCTGGCATGCGTTCCGCAAATTTCATGGGGCTATAAAAAAAAACACCCTTTTTCTTCCAAAATGCAGAAGCTTTTGAGAAGTCCCACAAAGGGAAATAACTCTGCCTGCCAAACAAAATTCTAGGTCAAGACTCATTGTTCATTTGTTAATTCAAACACATTAATCTTTTAATTATTATGTCGATGTTTAATTTTTTGGCAATTTGTTTATAATTAGATCCGTTTTTTCAACAGATCCTTAACTTTTTTTGAAGAGTGTATGTCTGTCTGTCTGTCCGTCTGATTGTCTGCCTGTCTGTATCTAACTGTCTTCTTTCTGCAATCAATATTTCATCGACATCCGAAATTCATATCTCAAGTTCTCAGCAATTCCCATCTGCCCATCAACCATACATTCTGCACGAACACAACATTATCAAGATAATTATCTTCAGGAAATGGCTTTTACACAGACGGTTAAATTCAGATATGACTCTAAAAATGTAAGAACAATTGTTGTATCACTGTAAAACGAAGCCAGCGGGTATGGCACAGGAAGGGAAAAAATCAATGATGATGCCAGCAGACTGACAATCAACCTTTCTTTGTGCGACTGACATAAGCTGCTCCATTTGTTAAATGAGGTTGTGAATACGTTTTTGTTTTCTGAAGAAATGCACAGTAACAAAACGCACAAACACAAACAAACAAACCCACACACACATTTGATACAAACAGCAAGTGGTTTCTCAAGTCAGGCTACATGTCTTTTGTCAGGAGCTAAAAAATGAAATGTTGAACCAAAACAAATTCTACGATCTCAGGATTCACTCCATTTTTGCATTATTTCACGCTCCCACCAATTCTACAATACAAACATCGCATTCTTCTTCGCTGCCTCTTTAAAAAATGTAAGCTGATCGGCCATCGCATTCAGACCTCTGATATTTTGCTGGGATCGTTTCCGGGGAAATTAGATTGCTTTTTCTCGATCTTATCTCTCGTCTTTTGTCTTCTCTTGTTACGCCCAACTCATCACGACGGAATACCACAAATGGAGACTGGGCCTGATTACTTTGGTGTTGTGTGGCGCACACGTCGGTGATGACATCAAAACTTATCGCATCAGTGCTGGATGGAGGGTGTGGGTGTTGTGGTAATAGAGAGAGATATGGAGAGAAAGAAAGCTTGTATATATACTTGGCCAAAATATTATTGCAACAACTTTCGCACGCTAACAAAAGCGGTAAAACGCAATCCATTTTAGTTCAACTTTATATGCTGGAAAAGGTAATTATGTCCACCGTTCATATCATTTGTCCGATCGGTGGTAATTTGTATAGGCATCCCGTTACAGCCTGTCAAACAAGGTTACAGTATACGTGCTTGTTTTTCTGTCTGCGTGATTGTATGCCCTTGGAAAGAGCGAGAGAGTACAAGAGCCTGCTTGAATGCCTGTCCGTACATATGTGTGGATGGGGAGGAGAGACGTTGTCCTTTCCCACGTTTGTCCGTATACATGCATCCACACGGGAATATTTAAGGTAAAAGAACAGAAAGAGAAAAAGAGTGTTTATATGCAATTATGCCTTTCACATAACTGTCGTGTATTGCCTGTTGGATAGTTTTTATTTCTTTCTTTATTTGGTGTTTAACGTCGTTTTCAACCGTTCAAGGTTATATCGCGACGGGATAGTTTTCATGCTTGTGTCTGTGTCCAAAACCACAATGGCATATTTGTATGTAAAATTTTAAAAAAGACAAAACAAAACTAAATAAACAAAAAACAAGACACCAGTTCAATTTTAAGAATTATATTGTGAAGCGGATATAATAACATATACATAGTTGGAATCAGTGAGCTATCAGTGCCAGTGAATAATGCCACAATACCATTTTCTAGCAAACATCACTTTTAGCGTGTATACATATATATAAATGCACACAAATATCAGGACTAGCTTACATCCCTTTAAACAAATGGCCAGTGTACAAATAATCTACTCCTGTGATAGTATGCATTTATAGCAAAATATGCTCCTTTAGAAAACGTGAATATATCATAATACAAGAAAATGGCTTTCTCAACACACTTGTGGTTATTTGAAAATACCGTAAAATCCCAAGCAAACACCCTCCCCCCTTCCGCACAGATTTCGGGTAAAAGTAGGGGGTGGGCGTTTGCTAGGTATCCACCCCTTTGCAAGACAACGTGTTATCACATTTTCACGAGAGAAATAAAGTGATACAACCAACCGTTTGTTTACACAAATAAATCTGTGCTAGAAAAAAAGAAGAAAAAAAAGAACACAAGTGACCTTGATTCTTCTCATTCTCGGACTAACGTCAGCACAAACACAGTTTCTTCTCTTGTTTGGAGATCTGGTAGGGTTGATGATCGTGGGCTCATTATAGTCCTTCGAAGTCAACATCATCGTCTCCACTCTCAGCTTCTTCTGGAAGAAAACTCGCGGGCACATACCGAAACATTGTCTGCAGCTTTGTTTTCAAGATATTGAAAGGCTTTTAGTTTGTATGAGCGTATGTCACTGTAAAGGATTTGTGCTCCCGCATGGCTGAACATAGAGAAGTGTTAAACACTCATTAAAAAACGTCACTGAACGACTTCACCTTGGGACATGACGTAATTTAATTCCCCCCCCCCCCCCCCCCCCCCCCAAAAAAAAGGAGAACCATCGAACAGTGTGCACCAATCGTAGACATAGGAGACCGACTGTCCTAAAACTTGTTTTCTTTAAACCGGGGTGGGCTTTTGCTAGGTATTGACCCCTCTGCACAACTTTTGGCCAAAAGTGGGGAGGTGGGCGTTTGCTAGATACTGGGCGTTTGCTAGGGATTTTACGGTAAGTGCAATAATTATTTTGTATCATTTCAACAAATCACAGCTAAATGCATGATAACAATGACAACTTCAAAAACACAAACACATCATGAAAGGTGAAAAATCACAGGTGTGTTCTGACAACAGGTCAAGAAGACGTAAAGTGTTGGACATGGCGGCGAAATGCATAGCAAGGGGAATAATACTGCATCCATGGCAGGGCATTTTTGTATGGGGATCATTGAGTTGCTTCCCTTCCTCCAGTCCCTATAAACCGAAGACGGCAAGCTCGATATTTCTCTTGCAAAGGTCTCAACAAAGCAAGTTGCTCATTAGCCCCTGCTCGCACGGTGGACATTAAATTAGAATGTCATCATCCTCTCTCTATTTCATACACACACACACACTCACAAATGCACCAGTAAAAAAAATACTTTCAACTTCATGCTTTAGCCCAACACATTGTTAACTCCTGTGTACATTTACATGTAAACATTGGTAACACTGAACACACAGTATCCACACGGTTTAAATCACAGTTTCCTATCAATTGTAATCAAATCTAATTACTTGATCCGTCACTTGTTTGCAAGGAGACCATACCATACCACTTGTACATCAATAAAATGCATAGCGTGAACAAGTTCTGCATAAATATGGGTAATATTGAAAACACTGAACATTCAAATCACAGGGATTTTTATATTTCCGCATGATCTTTTCACAATTTCTGTCCACTCAATGATTTCCTTACCCATCACATTTTAATGCAAGCAGATCATCTAGGTGAAAAATATACTGGGAAAAAATCCTACTCAAGTAGCATTTGTTGATCATAAAAATCTGTTTTCAAACATTATCATATGATCATGGTCGCATCAACATGTTTTTTCCGGACTTCTTTGACCCTTTCCATGAACTGTTTGACTCGCCGTTCGTCCAGTCGGTTTGTCCAGTGGCCACCCTCCTTCAGAGCAGAACCCACAATCACGGCGTGAGCTGCCCTGTACTGGTCATAGTTCTCGGCTGTCACGCCCGACCCCACCAGAACTGGCATCTGTGTGTTTTGAAGTACAGCTGCAACAATCAAAGTTGATTAATTAACCAATGAGCTGTTTTAAGATTGTGTGTGTGTGTGTGTGTGAGAGAGAGAGAGAGAGAGAGAGACAGACATAGACAGAGAGGGGGAGGGAAGGAGTGAGAAAAAGATGGAGGAAAAGAGGGAGAGTGTGTGTGTTTGTGTAGGTAAAATATTGTCGCAACATAACTGCATAGAGGAATGCATGACATATACACTACAGTAGAACCCCCTTTTAAGACTGTGTTTTCTCAGACTTTCTTTTCATAACCTCTGTAAATTTACCCCCATTTTAAGACTCCCTCCTTTTAACGACCTGATTCTCTCGAATTGTCAAAGGTCTTAAAAGGGGGTTTTACTGTATAAACATTTCTTCACGATCACATTCAGTCTACACCTAACCAGCATGCCCATTTTTCATGAGCAGGTCCCATTGTATAGTTTTTTTATGACTTAAAAAAAAAGTAAAAGTCCACCAATATTATTTGCATAATTACTGCCTCTTTCAACCACTTCACTTGTTGTAGCTGCATTGCAAGTTATAGAAGCCTAGTTCCTGATGCAAATTTTGGAGCAGTGTGTGTATGATGACCATTAATAATACAATCTAATGCAGTATCTTGATCAATACATGTAGTTTTTAACCTTGTTGCTGGGTACTTGTCACTTGACAGCCGGATAGTAAGTTTCAAAGGAAGTTCTGGGCAGGTGTGCACGAAAAAGTTACCTATCCGGTGGGAGCCAGATGCTAGGTCAGACTGCTTGAAATTGAGGTTTGTTTGAGATTTCACTCGATCCAACCCCCCTGCTGGCTCACACTCAGTTTGTAACTTTCTTGTGCACACCACCCCGGGTGTTCTTTTTTAAGTTACTTACCGGTTTTAAATTGTCCAAGTTACTTGCAACACAACACTTGATTAGGACACCAGTTTAGTGGTGTTTACTGGTGTTTCATTTCTCAATGGTTGTTTCTATTGCTGTTACTTCTTTTTCTGCATTCATGGGCTGAAACTCCCATGTAAACTCATGATTTTTGCACAAGTTGTTATGAGTATGACCATTTTTACCTCGCCATTTAGGCAGCCATATGCCACTTTCCAAAACATTTACCTTTCACCTCTTTTGTGCTAGCAATCTGGCCTGTTGCTGGGCCAGTAACAATCACTCCATCAGCCAGGAAGAACTTGGCTGCTTGAGCTGTTTCCACAATGTCCACATCCGCCGTGATCGCATGAGCACTGCAAGAACACATTGAGTAAATTCCACGTGAGATAGCATAAGCAAACCAACATCTCTGCAAAATAAGAATTCAGGTTTTGAGAGTAAAATGTGTGTACACAACAATAGCATTATCAACATTAACTCATTGTCTCCCAGGTACGGATATATCCGTACCCACTCATATGGCTCTATCTGCTCAAACTGTTAGCTTCAGTCGCTTCCTGCAACGTCCATCTAACGCCTGCATTCCATCGTGTTGATGCACAGTTTCTACACAGTTACAACAATTCTGAGTGACCTGCTGCAGCACAGCTGGTCTCGGCTAAAAAAAACTTGGTCAACAAAGGTGTGGTAGAAAGTGTTAAAGAATTCTCTCAACAACAACAAAAACTCAGGTTTTTAATTAACTGACTTGCGGTTTGCCTTTTATTAATTCACAATATTGTTCTTTCCCATTTTAGAATCATCCCAAGATCCAGAGTCTATGAAAACTTTGTTCTGCCAGTTAAAAAAATTATGGACAATAGGAATACACCAAAAGATGCCTGCATCTCATTCACATCAGAAACAAGGGTATCTAGGCCTGGCAATCAGAAGCTTGTTAAAATAGTAGAGTAAATTAGAACGATAAAGAAAAGTGATTGACAAGGCCTTCTCACTCTGAGCCCAGGTAAACAAATAACTGCTCTATAAACCACAATAACTTTAAACAGAAATAGACAACAACAAAAACACGCTGAGTAAAACAAAATAAAATACACTTTTACCTGTATTCCAAGGTCTCGAATAGCAATATCTGAATAGCTAAAGAGACGATAAAAATTATTGTCATCATTTTCACGAGTTTTCATTCACAAACACCTGGTAAATAAATCTCATGTTCCCCATGCAATAACTCGAGGTGGTGAATGGGTTTGAGCTTTCATGTGAAACGTGGATTGTCAAAGTAAAAGCCAATCAGGCTGATTGTTTGATGTGTGGAACCATCGTGGCTTTGGATTTGTGTTTCCGAGGACAACGATTGTAAGCATTCACTCTCAAAGACCCAATCAATGTTGATAATTAACGCGGCGACTCATGGTCAATTTGCAACTTATCTCTGTAATCGCAAAATCCACAACGAAAAGTCATAAACACTTAAAAGAAAAGAAATATGCTCAACACTTACTGAATTCACAGGTATGATCGCAGCTCTGTACATTTTCAGACTGGAAGAAAAGCGTCAACAAGCTACGTTTGACGTCACATACAAGTTTGATGTGTTATCTCGTGCTACTGTGACGATGCTTTGAGGCCCGGAGTTGGATTCTAAAAATTCATCTCCCTGTGGGTTATTGTGCATTTTGTTGCACAACCAAAATGATAACAAAAACGATGTTTGGTGGCTTGTCGACAGACCAGCACTTTGTTGTTGGTTCTCGGGGAGCATATCGCCTTTTGTCTCATATTTATCAACCGCGGCCTTCGGCCTTGGTCGATAAAGATGAAACAAAAGACGACATGGTCCCCTTGGACCAACAAAAAAGCTGGTCTGTCAACAAGCCACCAAACATCTTATATTGTCATCATTTTCACGAGTTTTCATTCACAAACACCTGGGAAATAAATCTCATGTTCCCCATGCAATAACTCGAGGTGGTGAATGGGTTTGAGCTTTCAGGTGAAATGTGGATTGTCAAAGTAAAAGCCAATCAGGCTGATTGTTTGATGTGTGGAACCATCGCGGCTTTGGATTTGTGTTTCCGAGGACAACGATTGTAAGCATTCACTCTCAAAGACCCAATCAATGTTGATAATTACCGCGGCGACTCATGGTCAATTTGCAACTTATCTCTGTAATCGCAAAATCCACAACGAAAAGTCATAAAACACTAAAAAGAACAGAAATATGCTCAACACTTACTGAACTCACACATAATTTATGATCACAGCTCTGTGTATTTTCAGACTGGAAGAAAAACGTCAACAAGCTACGTTTGACGACACAGACAAGTTCGACGTGTTATCTCGAGCTACTGTGACGATGCTTTGTGGCCCGGAGTTGGATTCTAAAAACTTGTCTCCCTGTGGGTTATTGTGCATTTTGTTGCACAACCAAAATGATGACAAAACCTATGTTTGGTAGCTTGTTGTCAGACCAGCACTTTGTTGTTGGTTCTCGGGGAGCATATCGCCTTTTGTCTCATATTTATCAACCGCGGCCTTCGGCCTTGGTCGATAAAGATGAAACAAAAGACGATATGGTCCCCTTGGACCAACAAAAAAGCTGGTCTGTCAACAAGCCACCAAACATCTTATAATAACCAACCTGTATTCCAACAATGTAGATAATTTTTCGCAAAATCTCAAAAAAGCAGCACAAACAAATAAAACTGCAAGCACTCACCTGTGTTTCTTCTTGATATCAGCAAGGACCATAACGTTGTCAGCTCCAATGCTGTGGCGGTATCGCATCAAGTCTCCAGCACATGCATTCATCAGACCCTCGTCTGCCACATGAGAAAATACAAAACCCTCCACACGAATGAACTCTAGGTCTGCAACAACAAAAATGCAAGTAAAGTTGAGAAAACACAATTCTACAAGCCTCTAAAACTTGTCAATATCTCACTGTACACTTCCTTATCTGTCCCCCTGACCTTGCTGACTCTCTTCTTGGTCTCCTGGAATAGACGCAATGGCCTAGCGGATAAGACTGTACACTTCCTTATCTGTCCCCCTGACCCTACTGACTCTCTTCTTGGTCTCCTGGAATAGACGCAATGGTCTAGCGGATAAGACTGTACACTTCCTTATCTGTCCCCCTGACCCTACTGACTCTCTTCTTGGTCTCCTGGAATAGACGCAATGGCCTAGCGGATAAGACTGTACACTTCCTTATCTGTCCCCCTGACCCTACTGACTCTCTTCTTGGTCTCCTGGAATGGACGCAATGGCCTAGCGGATAAGACGGAAGGACTCTCTTCTTGGTCTCCTGGAATAGACGCAATGGCCTAGCGGATAAGACGGAAGGACTCTCTTCTTGGTCTCCTGGAATAGACGCAATGGCCTAGCGGATAAGACGGAAGGACTCTCTTCTTGGTCTCCTGGAATAGACGCAATGGCCTAACGGATAAGACGGAAGGACTCTCTTCTTGGTCTCCTGGAATAGACGCAATGGCCTAGCGGATAAGACGGAAGGACTCTCTTCTTGGTCTCCTGGAATGGACGCAATGGCCTAGCGGATAAGACGGAAGGACTCTCTTCTTGGTCTCCTGGAATAGACGCAATGGCCTAGCGGATAAGACGGAAGGACTCTCTTCTTGGTCTCCTGGAATAGACGCAATGGCCTAGCGGATAAGACGGAAGGACTCTCTTCTTGGTCTCCTGGAATAGACGCAATGGCCTAGCGGATAAGACGGAAGGACTCTCTTCTTGGTCTCCTGGAATGGACGCAATGGCCTAGCGGATAAGACGGAAGGACTCTCTTCTTGGTCTCCTGGAATGGACGCAATGGCCTAGCGGATAAGACGGAAGGACTCTCTTCTTGGTCTCCTGGAATGGACGCAATGGCCTAGCGGATAAGACGGAAGGACTCTCTTCTTGGTCTCCTGGAATAGACGCAATGGCCTAGCGGATAAGACGGAAGGACTCTCTTCTTGGTCTCCTGGAATAGACGCAATGGCCTAGCGGATAAGACGGAAGGACTCTCTTCTTGGTCTCCTGGAATAGACGCAATGGCCTAGCGGATAAGACGGAAGGACTCTCTTCTTGGTCTCCTGGAATAGACGCAATGGCCTAGCGGATAAGACGGAAGGACTCTCTTCTTGGTCTCCTGGAATGGACGCAATGGCCTAGCGGATAAGACGGAAGGACTCTCTTCTTGGTCTCCTGGAATAGACGCAATGGCCTAGCGGATAAGACGGAAGGACTCTCTTCTTGGTCTCCTGGAATGGACGCAATGGCCTAGCGGATAAGACGGAAGGTTGAGTGTTCAAATCCCGGCCGCACCTGGTGGGATAAGGGTGGATATTTTTCCGATCTCCCAGATCAACTTAAGTGCAGACCTGCTAGTGCTAGTAGGCCCTTATCCCCCTTCGCGTGTACATGCAAGCACAAGACCAACAAGCCAGGTGCGCACGGAAAAGATCCTGTTAAGTGTTATCCATGTAGGAGTTTGGTGGGTTAAAGAAAAACGAAAATACCAAGCAAGCATCCCCCGAAATCGGTGTATGACTGCCAAAATGGCGGGGTAAAAATGGTCATACCCGTCAAAACCCACACGAGTGTACTTGGGAGTTTAAGCAAATGAATGAAGAATAAGAGAAGAAGGTTTCCAGGATGCTCCCCCAGACAAGATTTTTAACTTCTTCCGTTAAAGGAGATTTAGATTTTTAACAAGATTTGAAGCAACATACTAACAAGTGTGACAAAAACATAACTTTTTAGAATCTTCTTCTTTTTACTGTGATAGACCTTAATGTGGATACAGTCGAACCTGTCTAAAGAGACCACCCAAGGGACTGAGCAAAAGTGGTCTCTTTAGACAGGTGGTCTCTTTAGACAGGTGATTTATGTAGTCGTAAAAACCGTCGGGGATCCTTTGGGGTGGTCTTAACGGGCAGGTGGTCTTTATGGACAGGTAGTCTCCAGGGCAGGTTCGACTGTAGTATAACAATGGAGACCAGAATGCAAACTGAGAAAGGAAATTCTTCTTCTTCTTCTTCTACGTTCCCGGCTTTGGCCATGTTGGGTTTGATGCGTGCATGCCTGGTTTTCTCCTGTAGATGGGTGTCGGCACAGGAGGTCTGCCCGCTGTCCTCAGCCAACATGCTCCGTCTTCATGGCAGCTCAAATTTTTTATTGAGGTTCTCTCCTCTAGATCCGCCGTGTTTCGCCTAGGGGCTTGCGCTGCCTAGTTGATAGGGTCACCTCGTAGAGGATGTGGTCATAGACCACGCACGGTCGGTCTTGGGATAGGGAAACGTTATGCTAGTCCGGAGGGATTACGCCACAATGGCCACCTCGCGAAGACCCAGGGTCCTAGACTAGGGAGGTCCAAGGGGGAGCACCGGGAGGGCTACCCCTCTACCCGCACCTCCAACACAATCCCTTCCCCTGGTAGCTTCATCCCCAAGGAGGAAACAGAGCTACCTGCAACACCCCGAGAAAGGAAATGAAATGAATCGGTCCTGCATAGCCAAAAAGGTTGAAGGGACATTAAAAGCAGCAACCAACCAAACACTTTTCTTGGTCTTGGTTCATTTTCTGTCCAATGAAATTTGTCACAGATAACTACGAACTGACATTAGCATTGATAATTTGATTTCCAAATCACGTAATTATTTCTTCAGAAGTTTTGTCACTATGGGGTTGTGGTTGGGTGCTGCATGTCTGCGTGCAGCTTATCTGTGTGGCTGTCTTACATTCTAACGGGCGCAATGGCATAGTGGATAAGACGCTGGCCTCCTAAGCCGGAAGCCGTGAGTTCGAATCCCGGCTGGTCGCGCCTGGTGGGTTAAGGGTGGAGTGTGTGTGTTGTGTGTGTGTGTGTGTGTGAGAGTGTCATTGTGTGTGTGTTTGTTCCTGCCTGCATGTGTGCATCAAGCACTTTAACTACAATAATATTCACATCAACCTAAACTCAAAATGCAACCAGAGTCCTTACTTGCTGCTTTGGCCACGGCCATGGCGTGCTTGTTGGCTCCTGCCAAAATCTGGATGCCAACAGGACTCGGCGTCAGCAGTTTCTTCACCTGGATGCAGACTGCCGTCATGGCCGCCGTGATCTCTGGTCCCACACTATCGGCCTGCAGGTACGGTACATCATGCATGTTCTCAACTATCACACCATCCTGAAAAAGTAAACAGTTTGGTGAGTCAGGAAAACCTGATTTACAGCACATGTGAACTGTTAATTTCTACTTCAAGAATTGTTTAAAAATAAACCGGTGACACAGACGCACAGCGGTAATTTCTCTTTCTTCCTCTCCCAAACAGAGATGCTGACCCCAAAAAGGAACAGCCACACCCAGGAAAACACACACACATGAACATTTTGAGGCCGTGTTGATGAGACTGATGGTTGCATGGTGGTGGTGGTGGTAATGTAGTTGGTAAAGTGTGTCAGTTATAATACTTATGTTAGAAAGATAAATGCTTGTCTGCTTGCACATCTGTGTTTGCATGAACTGTGTATGTCCACATAGATGTACATGCTGCCAGTCTCAATCTGTCTTTTCACACTCATAAAAAATATTGAACATAAAAACTCACAACTCCAAGGTCTTTAAAAATGGCAGCCTCACGAGTTGCATCTTCAATGATCCTGGTCACATCGTTGTTGCTGCATGGAGTACCTGCAATTCACTGCTATGTATATATCTGGTCTCCCTCTTCTTCTGTGTTCGTGGGCTGAAACTCCCACGTTCACTCGTGTTTTTTGCACGAGTGGAATTTTACGTGTATGACCGTTTTTTACCCCGCCATTTAGGCAGTCATACGCCGTTTTCGGGGGAAGCATGCTGGGTATTTTCGTGTTTCTATAACCCACCGAACTCTGACATGGATTACAGGATCTTTTTTGTTGCGCACTTGGTCTTGTGCTTGCGCGTGTACACACGGGGGGGTGTTCGGACAGCGAGGAGAGTCTGCACACAAAGTTGACTCTGAGAAATAAATCTCTCGCCGAATGTGGGGACGAACTCACGCTGACAGCGGCCAACTGGATACAAATCCAGCGCGCTACCGACTGAGCTACATCCCCGCTGGTCTCCCGCACTTCTTCGTTTTGTTCAAAAATTAATTACAAAAACAGATAGACTGCCAACGTTCGAAAATTTAGAATCAAAAAACAAGAATGGTTGGTAATTTTTGTTTTTTTAGTAAATTTAACGTTTTGTTTTGTCAATAATGTACGTTCAAATTACCTGCCAGTGCCATTCTTGTTTTTGATTCTTTTTGTTCAACCAATAGGCGAGAAGGCAATTACAGCGGCCATGGTATGGATGGATTATTAACTATACAGAATGGACCAAGAGCAGTGAGCGACAAACATACACCCGACACTCATTTGGGCAGAAAAAATGGTGGGGTCTGGTACTGGTAGCCTTTTTTTTTTTTTAATATACAGTTGTTCTCTATCTGACAAAGTAAGGATTGCTAACAGTTACTTACACAGAATATCATGATCTGATAAAAATCTGATGAGTACGCACATGAAGAACTAACAGCTACTAAAAGATAAAAGATTTATGTGCGTTGTACAGTACCTGACAGAAACAAACTCACATCAACCACTCCAGGCCAAATATGTTCATGGCCTTCATTTACCAACACAAAAAAGCCATTGTAAAAACTATGCACCAAAAATGAAAGTAGGTTTTGCGGGTATGTGGTACAAAGATGCAAAAACACTGATGAGGGACAGAACGTGGCCAGTTTAATAGACTGGAGAATTCAGACTGATGATGATGATCTGTGTGTGTGTGTGAGTGTGAGTGTGTGTGTGTGCGCGTGTGTGTGTGTGTGTGTGTGTGTGTGTGTGTGTGTGTGTGTGTGTGTGTGTGTGTGTGTGTGTGTGTGTGTGTGTGTCCAGACTCACACATATTTATATTCACTGTACAGAATTAGAAGAGAGAAGATGAATATATTGCCTCTTTAATTCATTTAAGGAGGAGCTCTTAGTTTGTGTGTGTGTGTGTGTGTGTGTGTGTGTATGTGTGTGTGTGTGTCTTAGTTTGTGTGTGTGTGTGTGTGTGTGTGTGTGTATGTGTGTGTGCAAGGGCGGATCTGGGGGGGGTTACACGGGTTCCGTAACCCCCCCCCACCCCCCCCAAAAAAGAGGTAATTTATTGGCTCAGGATGCACCAGATAGCTCTATTTTGCTTCTTTGGATAAAAAAAATTTCCGGGGGGGCATGCCCCCGGACCCCCCTAGAGGCTTAGGCGCCTTTGGCGCCGTCAACTTGTATCTTCGCAGTCATTTTGTAACCCCCCCCTCCAAAGTGAATTGATCCGCCCTTGGTGTGTGTGTGTATGTGTGTGTGTGTGTGTGTGTGTGTGTGTGTGTGTGTCCAGACTCACACATATTTATATTCACTGTACAGAATTAGAAGAGAGAAGATGAATATATTGCCTCTTTAATTCATTTAAGGAGGAGCTCTTAGTTTTAACAACTTGTCCTCCTTCCTTTTCAAGATATTAAGTCTCTGCATCATGTATAATCACAGATGCATGTCAGCAAGCAGCTTTTGTCTCTTGAGTTTCAAGAACAGTGTCAGCATGTGTACAAGTGTCTGTCTTTGGTCTGTTCCTGTCTGCCTGTGTGGAGGGCCCCAAAGGGTTTAAAATCGTGATCGTGATTGGCGTTTTTTTACCTTTCTGTGACCGTGATTGCCGAAATTTCAATTTCTGTGATCGTGATGGGATTTTGCCCGTGATCCGTGATGACAAAAAAATCAAGTCTTGTGATCATGATCGTCATTTGTTTTCATGATCGTGATGGGCATTATTTCAAAGCATTTTATTTTCAACGTACATTTTTCACAGCTGTATCACTCTATGATCCTCTATTCGTCAAGGTGTTTGTGATCGTGAAAACAAAAATCAAGGTAACTGTGATCGTGAAAGCTAAAATTTCCCTTCCCGTGATCGTGATGATACCCCCCCTTTGGGGCCCTCTGTGTGTGACTGTCATCTAAATTAACATTAGAAGCTGAACCATCAATGGTCAATCAATTAAAGGAGAAAATGTCCTCTGTGTATCTACATGTGCAAGGGAGAAAAGAGATACTGACAGAACAGCCAGCAAGTATGCATGCAACAGCTCAGCTCCATTCCATAAAACTTGCAAGAGGTGGATCTAATAATCCATATAGTACACCCCACCAGCAGCAATCAACCAGCCCTGCCATTATTCATTTATAGACTCACCACCCTCTTGCCAACAACGCAGGTTTTACTTTCCATGGGAAACTGACATACCCTAGATTTTAAACTGAATGACAGCATAATAACTCTCTTTTTCTCTGTCTCTGTCTCTCTCGCTTCCTGATCAAGACACAAACTTTGTCGGAACAAAATATTATATATATATGATGTGTCACACATTATGATTATGGCCAAACATCGTTTCTGCAAAATTAAGAACAATACGAAGAAAATGTTAACTATAATATGAAAGATTCTGAGGAACAATTACCTGGTAGTGCCTGCACGTGAATAACTCCAATAACATTTCCCAAATCATGTCTGAATAATCTAGAAAAGCGCTCCAAAGTGGAGGCAGCGTTCCTAACAGACGCCATGTTGACAGCTGGGGGAACCCGACCTTGACCTGGAGGCGGTGTCTAATCCAACCAATGAAAATACTCCGTGCCGATGAAAATGGCAGCGGAATGGTAGTTCACTTTCATCGCTTCCAGTCTCGTTTTTTCGTGATTATTTGTATATCATAATACCGCTTACTAAAGCGACACCCCCAGATGCCTTTCTCTTGCACTTTTCGATCGAATGACACCTGGCAAGCCGTGATTTGTTGCAATTTTCATTGATAACGAATTTAAAACATGCAAAAAGTGGCAGTGTTTACGTTTTGGATTATACACGTGGATCTAATTAAAAGGTATACAACTGCATGTCGTGATCAACTACAACAACAAAAGCTTTTCTAACATCACAAAATATATATCAGAAGTATTTTCGGTTGATTTTCCCTTTCATATACAGCATTTCTCGTATAAATTTCGTCTTTCGCGCCGTGACATTCGGAAGTGTATAGAAAGCGTCAGGACTGCTTCATAAAAATCAAAAGTTTTATTTTATTTTTAAATTATACACATATAAATGTAAGATTGGATGTTATTTCGGTTTTTGATAGATTTAACAAAACAGAATTTGGAAACATTATACACAGACAAGAAGGCACGGCAATCGGACATATCGCGAAGCCAGCTGTTCGTGTCGAAGAAGTTGGCGGGAGGCGTTGTTATGCTGAGTGTGTAGTTCATTCTGTGTGAAACGCGCGAAGGGGGTCGACCGGTTGAAGAAACTTATGTTGGCACATGGAATGATTTTTCAACATTTTTCATCCCGGCAAGGTGGTGCATCAAACATAAACTAGAACATTGTCTTTGTGTCTTTGCACCCGAACTGAGAATGTGTAACAGTTGTGGTATACTGTGTTCTGATAACGGGATTTGTGCAGCAGAGGTAACAAGTGTAGTTGCACTTAAATTAATCTTTTTTTTATCTTCTGGAATGAAGTCTACTTGTTCCATTTTGGTATTGCATCCTTTTTTTACTTCGAAGGTAAAATGTAAAGCATTTGGGAAGATTTGATAAATCTTATCACGCGAAATCGCGTCGTGTGTAATCAGTCTTGCGTTGCGGAGCCATGATGGAAGTTGAACTTTCACATCGCACTTTTATTTTGCAGTAAAATCCGGGCAGTCGCTTCAAACGATGCCGAGGAAAAGGTAAGCATTATCAATTGCTATTCGTATTTGTATTTGCATCGGAAATCCATCAAAATGTGTGGGAATGTTGGCCTAACTGTGCAATTAAAACGCTTTCTCCTCCCGGACCTGTCACGCAGAGCTTCAACTTTTGTTGCAGTGCTCGACTCCGGTCTAAGTCGAAGTTGCCGCTTCAGAGCACAGAATCAGATGAATTCCTGCACAAACGACGGAGAATGGCAGATGTGAGTGGAATTCTTCTTGTTCTCGATGTGTTTGTTTGGTGTATTGCTAGCTTTCGTATGAAATCAAATTGTCTGGACTCGTGTCGATTTCTTTGTGGTGTTTTGCCTAGCTTCGTTGGATTTTGTGACCAATGCGCTAAAGTATGCATCTTCAGCATTTTTGTTGATTGTGCAGGGCGATCAAGGAGATGTTAATGTTGGCGGCAGGAGGCAACAATTCAGAATTCAGGTATGCATTTGTGAAATCTTTGTTTTTATTCCAATCGATGTGTTACATGGCTTCGCGCCATGATGCAGGATTACAGGTGCAAACCCCCGCGTAAAAGTTTCTTTCAGTTTCGTCGTGTATGCACATTTTTATGGAAGTTTGCTTATGCAGGCTGGTACATTGAGCTTATTTTTGTGATAATGCGTGTGTATTTGTTTGGATGTGCTTTGCTATATATTTTTCTAGAATTTTTTTCTTCGTTCATTCATTCTTCCACTCCGTGCCCTCCATCTTGTATTAACTGATGAATATTCATGAGGGAACACTTCGACCAATCAGCGCTTTTTTTCCGCCAAAATTGCACATGATAACAAAGAGCCGCGGTTGCCCTACTTTTTCCAACACCGGCTACCGGGGATAGTTGACGTGGGTAGTTCAAACCTTCACTGTCAGTCTTTTTGATGTAAAGTCATACATAGAGGATCACATATGTAGGATTTTGTCAAAAAGTGGAGTTGTTTAAGTTCGCCTCGCACTCATCTCTCTGATTAGGGAATTGGCTTCTCCTTTTTGCGTGGTACTGTTCTGGAATTTTGTTGCTTTTTCTTGCACTTTTCCAGTATTACATTGCAAAGTGAGTTTGTTTTTATCAGAAAGAGAGAAAGGTGATAAACTTTTTGTCCAGTTGGCACTATATGTTTTGCACATAGTTTAATGCATTTCCACGGGGAAACGATACTTACTGTTTTTCTTGCACTTTTTCAGTTTTACAAATTACATTGCAATGTGAACCCCCCGCGGGTTAGGGGGAAGAATTTACCCGATGCTCCCCAGCATGTCTAAGAAGCGACTAACGGATTCTGTTTCTCCTTTTACCCTTGTTAAATGTTTCTTGTATAGAATTAGTCAATTTTTGTACAGATTTTAGTCAAGCAGTATGTAAGAAATGTTAAGTCCTTTGGAAACTTGCATCCTCCCAGTAAGGTAATATATTGTACTATGTTGCAAGCCCCTGGAGCAAACTTTTGATTAGTGCTTTTGTGAACAAGAAACAATTGACAAGTGGCTCTATCCCATCTCCCCCCTTTCCCCGTCGTGATATAACCTTCGTGGTTGAAAACGACATTGCAATGTGAGTTTGTTTTTATCCGAAAGAGAGTAAGGTTATATTTTTTGGGGTCCGGTTGGCACTAATTTTTTGCACAGAGTTAATGCATTTTCACGGAAAAAAACTATCCTTATTTCTGATTCTGTAGGTGTACAAAATGAGGGCACTGTATATTTTGTTATTTAAGCTTCAACAGGTCAGACCATATTTTTGTTGCTCGTTTTATTAGACAATCTTTGCCATTGATTACTTCAGGTTTCATGTTTAAGAAAAAAAATTCTCTCCATTTACTCATGGTCTAAGCTGAATCTTGATTTAGGTCCAGGGATGTCGTTAGGCATCGGACATAGACTGATTAAGAGGCTCAAAGGTCCGATTCACATAGCGGTCAGATGTCTTGAAATGTTTTCATTGTTTTGAAATTAGCGCTAGCATTGTCCAATAAGAACTCAATTCCTTCGGACAGCGCGATATTCGTTAATTTTTCTTTCAAGATTCACATTTTCAAAACGCGACCAAGCACTCTCGCATACAGGTGCACTGAAGTTGTACAGTGTGGATCTTGTGTGTGGGTGACACCCGTCTGCAGCACAGCGAGCATCATTCTTGAAAATGAAAAAATCTGACGTCCTATTTAAATTCCTGAAAGCGGTCAAATGTCCTATTGATGCTGAAGAGCTAGGACATTTGTCCTATAGGTATGAATTTGTAGCAACATCCCTGAGGTCTTTCCTAGTCATAGTTCAATCTTCCCCCTTCCCAGTTCTGTTTTTTCGGCAAGTGTTGCAAAGGATCTCTGTTTTAAGACCCTAGTTTTCAGATTTTTGGTTTCTACTGTCTGTAAATGTACCTCCGATTAAGACTCTCCCTTTGAGTTGTAGACTTCATTGGCTCACGTAAATGTAGCCTATGCGATCGAAACTTTGTCTGTCTGTGCGTGTGTATGTCTGTGGTAGAAACTTTAACAATTCGTCATTTGAAGACGTCACATTACGTGCGTGCGTGCGTATGTCTGTGGTAGAAACTTTAACAATTCGTCATTTGGAGACGTCACATTATGACGTAAGAGGGTTAGACGTCACGCGAAGGAATTACTGAACGTCTCGGTCATTGTTATTTTGTGCGGGCCGAGACTAGTTGGCAGTCGTGTCCATGTAAGTTAAAGTAGGCTACATGCAGACAGCCAGATCTAGATCTAGTGTCTCGCTTTCTTGCACAGTGTCACCTATGCTTACTGTGTGTATGTGACTGAGTGATTGAGTTTGTGTTACTGTTTGTCGATTTCTTACGTGAGCCTTGAAGGCTTCGCCTCTTTTTTTTTTTATGTAAATTGGGGCCCCGCTGTTTGTAGATTTAAGCCGTGTCTGCTGGTGCTAAGGACCACCTGTGGTGTGGGCTGACTTGGCATCAGTACCATCCTGTGAGTTGCAATTAGGGCCATGATGTGCTGATGCAACTGCCCAGCACCCCTGGTGAGTGCTACCTACTGTGCCATGTGGTCAGACCCATGCACAGGTTGTAGGGTTTTTGAAGCCTGCTGAGCTGAGGGGTTGTGAACCAAGGGGAATACCCTTTACTTTTCCTTTCAGCTACTGCCGTCTTGAGTAGGTCCTCTTCCGCTATCCTCCCTTTCTGATGAAATACAGTGAAGAATTTTGATGATGTTTTGCTTCTTGCAACTCCCTTAGTTTTTCTTGATCTTTCCCTGTGGCTTTCTTCTGTGTATTGTATTATGTAAAAGTTTTTTTGTTTTGCCTTTCTCCAAAAGCCGTCTCTTTGAATACGCTTAGCTGCGCAGGATGGCAGTTTCCACTGAAGTGTGGCTTTTTAAAAATGTTTTGCTTCTTTCTATTCCCTTTGTTTTTATTACATAATGTCGCCTTACGCGACTTGTTGATCTTTCCCTGCAGCTTTCTTCTGTGTATTGTTCTATGTTAGGTTGTTTTTATGTGTGGGTTTTTTCCTTGTCTCTTTTAATAAGGTTAATTGAGCAGGGGTGACATGATTTCTAGAATTTGAGAAGGGAGATATATATCGAAACAGTTTGCATGTAATAAATGTAGTGACTTCAAATTGAGTTCAAACTCACTAAATTTAAGACCGGCACAGTTGGCCTAGTGGTAAGGCGTCCGCCCCGTGATCGGGAGGTCGTGGGTTCGAACCCCGGCCGGGTCATACCTAAGACTTTAAAATTGTCAATCTAGTGGCTGCTCCGTCTGGCATTATGGGGTTAGTGCTAGGACTGGTTGGTCCGGTGTCAGAATAATGTGACAGGGTGAGACATGAAGCCTGTGCTGCGACTTCTGTCTTGTGTGTGGCGCACGTTATATGTCAAAGCAGCACCGCCCTGATATGGCTCTTCGTGGTCGGCTGGGCGTTAAGCAAACAAACAAACACTAAATTTAAGTAAAACATTTTCTCAAGTCTTCTTTTCCAGGGGGTTTGCCCCATGGCGCTGATTGTGGTCCCCTGCATCATTAACTTTTTTTCCCTCGTGGTTTTCTATTTTTCCAACTTGCATCACTGGTTGGTTTGGGGTATTGTTTCCTTCGTCACACATTTGTATTAATTTTGATGTCTCCTTCCACAGAATAACAGACTGCCGATTTCCCAGACAGACGCCATTACTTCATCAATGATTGTTCCGTCGGATGAGGTTGATCATCTGGTATGTCCAGAACAGGCCTTGAGCGGCAGTGGCTGGGTGGTTGAGGAAGAGGAGGACATTGTCCATGTTGTCACCAACCCTCCCAGACAGCGGCAGTTGTTTCGCTTTAGTGTAAGTATTGTTGATCTATAGTTGTGTCTTTGAAGTGGAACAACATTACTGCAGAACAGCTTTAGTTTTTGACTCACATGCGAAGCAAAAGTGAGTCTATGTACTCACCCGAGTCGTCCGTCCGTCCGTCCGGACGTCCGTCCGTCCGGACGTCCGTCCGGAAAACTTTAACGTTGGATATTTCTTGGACGCTATTCAGTCTATCAGTACCAAATTTGGCAAGATGGTGTATGATGACAAGGCCCCCAAAAACATACATAGCATCTTGACCTTGCTTCAAGGTCAAGGTCGCAGGGGCCATAAATGTTGCCTAAAAAAAAGCTATTTTTCACATTTTCCCCATTTTCTCTGAAGTTTTTGAGATTCAATACCTCACCTATATATGATATATAGGGCAAAGTAAGCCCCATCTTTTGATACCAGTTTGGTTTACCTTGCTTCAAGGTCAAGGTCACAGGAGCTCTTCAAAGTTGGATTGTATACATATTTTGAAGTGACCTTGACCCTGAACTATGGAAGATAACTGTTTCAAACTTAAAAATTATGTGGGGCACATGTTATGCTTTCATCATGAGACACATTTGGTCACATATGATCAAGGTCAAGGTCACTTTGACCCTTATGAAATGTGACCAAAATAAGGTAGTGAACCACTAAAAGTGACCATATCTCATGGTAGAAAGAGCCAATAAGCACCATTGTACTTCCTATGTCTTGAATTAACAGCTTTGTGTTGCATGACCTTGGATGACCTTGACCTTGGGTCAAGGTCACATGTATTTTGGTAGGAAAAATGTGTAAAGCAGTTCTTAGTGTATGATGTCATTGCTATGTAAGCATGTGAGTCGTATGGGCTTTGCCCTTCTTGTTATTTTGTGTGATTTGTGTGCAGTAGGTTTCCCTGCAGCTGATAACATGGTTGGCCTCTCTTGTCATGTGCCACTATACTGGAAAAAAGACCCTGACAAATTTGAGGTCAACAGGAGCATTTCTGTGAAATTAAACACTCACTTTTTCTTCTTGGTTTCAAGTTTTGTTGCACACTTGATATTAATTGTTATTTAACGGTTGCAAGCTTTTCCTCTTGGTGTCGTCTTAATTCTGCGACTTTGGTACAGATGCTTTGGTGATATTTTTTATATCCCGCAGTGGGGCACTGCGGTTATGAAATTAAAGGCCCCTCCTGTTTTTGGAACCGCAGGAGCTTTCTAGTTTGCTTTTAGGTAGATTTTTGGTTCCTCTTTCCTGTCATGCTCTCTTTTTCTTCATGAATTCTTTTCTTTTTTCTGCCTTCTTGCTCATTCACCTGCATTTTTTCCAAAAATCTCTTCTCTTGCCGCTTGTCTCGCGATTCATGTATAGTTTAATCTGTTAGTGTTCTGATGTAAGTCCAGCAGTAGATAGGTTAAGCCTATTTTAACATACTGGAAACTGGTAATCTTCCAGTAGGTATTAATTTAGTTTTACTAAAGCCTGCTGGGACACAAGTAATGGGTTAGTGCATTTGTAAACAGGAATCGCTTGACAAGTGGCCCCCTTCATCCCCCCCTTCCTCGTCCTGATATGGCTCTGCGTAGTCGGCTGGACGTTAAGCAACAAATAAACAAACAAACAAACATATTTTTTATAGTATTATATGCATTTCTTTTTCCTACATAAAGGGTTGATGTACATCGTGAATTCCTTATAAAAGCTCTGTTTAGCTCATTTGTCCAAAATCATGACCACAGGGCACTATTGTGCCGTCACTAAAGTAAAGATACTTGTTTTCCTCACTTATGGCTTTTATCTCCTTTTTTCAGAATCACTTTCAAGATGAAATTGAACGGTTGATGTCATTCAACCCTCTTCCTGACATGGACTGGGCCGACTCTGAGGAAGTGTGGGACTCCATGAAAGCCAAGGAAGAGAAATATCTACATTCCATGAACATCTTTTTACAACATCCCGACGTCAAGCCCAACATGCGAGCAGTCCTGTTGACCTGGTTGACTGAGGTACGAATGATGCCCATCACTCATCAGTTTTTGTTCTATGGGTGGTCTTAACCTTCTGTGTGAATTTTTATGTAGTATTCTCTGACTGGTGTGTTGTGTCATGGATGCAGTTCTTCAAGTGCCTTATGTGGAAGAATTTCATGTTTGTGTGAACCACATTCGGTGTAGGTGCAGTGTCTGTTACTTGCCAAGGCGGCAGAGACTGCATCCTATACGCACTAAAACTGAAAACCCAAAACACGTACTAGAAATTCATGGGGCAGATCCCACGATGTACTGATCCTAAAAAGAGTGGGTTCCGGGATGCACAACACAATAAACCTGCAAAGAGTGGGTCCTGGGATGCAATACATAACCATTATCATGCATACCATCGGTACTGCTTTCAGAAAAAGTGCCAGATCTGTCCCTACACATATTCGTACAACACATATATATATGACCATAACTTTTTCGTGAAAGGCTCGGAGAACTTCCAACATAACAGTCTGCATAACATTGAAATGAGCACCCCACAGATCTTGTGTCGTGGGCAAATCCTGACTTACAATGATGTGTTTACTTATACAGTCACAGTCAAGTTCAAGCACAAATATTCAGGGGTGTTTGTTCTGCATCAGCTTTTCTTATTGTGCAAATATGAAGGATTTTCTTTTTACGTGCAGGTCTGTGAAGTGTACAAGCTGCACAAGGAGACCTATTACATGGCAATGGACTTCATCGACCGGTTCCTGCTGGCCACGAACGGCATGAAGACATCGCAGTTACAACTCCTGGGGGTGACAGCACTGTTTGTTGCAGCAAAGATTGAGGTACGTTGTGGCTGAATAAAGACTTGGCCTGGTGTGAGTTGCTGTACTTTTTTGATGACAAAAGGGGTTGGTTCAGTTGAGTTAGCAAATTGAGGTTAAAGACAGTTGTGGTACTTCAAGTGACCCATCTTTTTAACGGGTTACTAGCAGGTTGTTGAATATATGAGAGCAGTGGGTGATTCATGTCGCTTTTGTGACTTGCCCCTGGTTTGTCAATTTTGGGGGTGTTCTGCTGACTCTTCAAGAACATTTTTAGCTCTTTTGATAAGAAAGGTGTTTTAATGTATAGTGCACTGAACATTCATTGGCACCAGTCATAAACCTGCTTCAAATCAAAACCTTACCTTTGTCAAGCATATTTACCTGCTTAATCACACTGGCCTGATATGTTCCTTTGCAGGAAATCTACCCGCCCAAGTCCACAGAGTTCTCCTACGTAGCTGATGGTGCTTTTGAGGTGGAAGATATCCATGAGTTTGAACTGTTCCTCATCAAGGTATGTTTTCTGGCAATGGCTAGATTTTGAAAGTGAGAAGTACCAACGTGCAAAGCCATGATTGGGCTGTGTAGAAGTTGGGTGGTTGGTCAGATGTTTCCCTGCTTTTGAAATTCATCACTGCAGACATCTTACTTTTTGTCTTTTGATAAGGATTAAAATGCAATCGTAAAAGAAGGCAGACAATTTGTGGCTTTTATATTATGACTGAGGGATTGATGTCAGCAATGCCTGAAGCTGCTCCTATATTTCTTGAATTAAGTAAAGAAGACAGACCTTTCTTATTTTGAACATTATCATTTTTTAACCTCTCTTAGGGCTGAAGTACTACATTCCTAAGAAAATAGTCATAAAGTTCATCGTTGTTTATTTTTCTGTTTTCATCAGGAGCTGAACTGGCTGTTATCTCCAGTGACTCCCAACGCATGGGTGCAGCTGTACCTCCAGATCGCCGCTTCCAAGGCCACCCAGCAGGCAAGGAGCGAAGTACCCTCCCCTTTCAACAGCTCGCATCGAAACTCCCCGTGTGATCTCAATATTTCCACAAACTCTGGTGTTTCTGACCTTGTGGCGTGTGCCAAGGTCATAGACTTAGCTGGACCTGGCTGTGTGAACGCTAGGTCAAGTGACACTGACAGATACGATAGTCTGGATCAGTTTCCGGTAGCGGTGGATTACGATACTGACAGTGCAGACGAGGAGGACGAGAAACAGGAATGTAGGCGAAGGAGGGATGAGCTCAACATAGTATATCCAATGTACTCTCCTCATGTCTACGTGCAAGTTACAAGGGTAAGCATTTCAGTTGGTCTCTTGTGTTCGGATGTGCATGTGTTAGGCCCCCCCCAAAAATAGGTGTGGTTACGGTAACATACCCCCCAAAAAATAGGGTAGAAAGGTACAGTGAAAACTGTCAAATACGGTCACTGGACTTAGCGGACACTCGCAGAATACGGACAGTCAGTCTCGGCACGGACTGCTTTACACTGTAAAACACCTGTACGTTACGGCCACCTCGGCATTACGGACGCGGACACGTATTTTGGGTCCATAATAAGTCATATACCTGCTAAATACGGACATCCACAGCAAGCTGGGAAGTTCGATCGACGAAGAAGACGATAAATCGATCAGTTGATATTATTTTATATACCTTTTCGGTATCTGAGCAGCTCTCGCGAGACACGCTATTTGTTATGCTTTGAACATCGCGAGAACTTCGAACCTTGGCTTGTGCAGCTCGCACGAGATCGCTGTACCGCATGCTTTGCTATGCTCTGAAGTTTGCGAGAGATTACGAGAGCTTGGAATATCGATAGAGTCTATTCTTGGTGAGTGTTTTAAGTCGACGCATTTGATTGGCTGCTAGAGTTCCAAGGCAGCCAATCCAACGCGTGGAACGTGTTCGGCGGAACGGAAGTGAAAGTGTATGAGTGAATGTATCTTCTCTTCGAAAGAGTGATTCGTGTTTAACAAGATGGCAGCAAGAAATTCAAATTCAAGAAAAGGAAGAAATGCGCTGACTTTAGAACAAAGGATAAATGTTGTCAAACAACTGGAAAGTGGGAAATCATGCCGAACGATTGCACAAGAGCTTGGGTGTGGGAGAACGCAGATTTCGAAAATCAGCGTCGATCGGGAAAAAATAATGAAGTTGTGGGAATCGGGAGACGGACGTGCTGACCAGAAATGGGTTTCGAAGAAGACAACCGAATACGAAGAGCTAAATGACGCCGTGTTCGAGTGGTTTTCAACCAAACGTGCGAATCACATTGCCATCAATGGTCCACTCAGACAACGCTGGACAAATTCTTTCAAAAGCTGATGAGTGCAGAATGAAGTTTGTTTGTTTGTTTGTTTGTTTGCTTAACGCCCAGCCGACCACGAAGGGCCATATCAGGGCGGTGCTGCTTTGACATTTAACGTGCGCCACACACAAGACAGAAGTCGCAGCACAGGCTTCATGTCTCACCCAGTCACATTATTCTGACACCGGACCAACCAGTCCTAGCACTAACCCCATAATGCCAGACGCCAGGCGGAGCAGCCACTAGATTGCCAATTTTAAAGTCTTAGGTATGACCCGGCCGGGGTTCGAACCCACGACCTCCCGATCACGGGGCGGACGCCTTACCACTAGGCCAACCGTGCCGGTGCAGAATGAAGTGAATCACTGAATGTGAATGTGTTGTATGAACGAGATCCAGTAACTTTTTAACAATTTAAATTTATACAGTTGATATGATAAAAAGCTTTTAAACTTGTTTTACAACAGTCAATATTAACTGTTTCTCTATTTAATCTGAACAGCTTCTGTTTTTCTTATAAATGTACATGTACATGTACTCTCTCTCAACTTGACTTTGTCGCGTTTACTTGCACCTGTCTAATAAGGACACCTGCAGAATAAGGACACTTTCGTCTGGTCCCAAGGGTGTCCTTATTTGACAGGATTTACTGTAGGCAATCACTTTTTTTTCTTCTTTTTTTTTACTTTTTTTTCTGATGTGTACAAATTAAACCTACTTGACAGGGAAGTAAGTGTGCAACTCGGGCGCTTTCGCTTTCATTGCGTTTTCTGCACTCGTTTTCTTGGTTTTTGTGGGGTTTTTGTTTTTTTACAAATGTAATAAAAAGTTATAGGGTCGGCCCCTAAAAATAGGGTAGGTCGGGTTACCGTAACCACACCTATTTTTTTTTTAGGCCTTAGTGTCTGTTCACTATTCTGTGTTGCATTTGGGGGGAGGAGGGTCATATATATATACTTTTGACAGTTTTCTTTTCGTCTCCATGCCTACAATAGTTGATTGTTTTCAGATGTATATCACATTGGCAGTTGCTGAAGTTATGTATGTTGAGCAGAATAACATACAGCTTGTTGTGGCGATGACCACTGCCCTGTAGTGATCACTCAAGTGTTTGCTTGAGGTCACGTGTTTTTTTATTGAGGCCACACGACGTAATTCAGGCATGGGAATTGTCCGCGGATTTCCGCGAAAAGAAAATTTCGTTTCAGCGATAATGAAAAATTGTCCGCGGCAACAAAAATTAATATACTATTGTCTCTATCAATTTTTTTGCTTACACGAGAACTATCAAAATATTGGTCTGAAATGTTCAAATTAGTTTTCCCCCCAACGGGGCTCCGTCCCTGTACCCCGCCGGGGCCTCGGCAGCCCCTTGACCTCGTCCTATTTTCAGAGTTATTTCTATTTTGGAATTCCCATGCCTGGTATTGGTAATTGAAGTCACAGGAGTTTGGGAAAACATGCGTGCTCAGTGTTCACTGCTGGCAGCAAGTCATGGCTCTGATATAGTATTAGGCCTAAAAAATAAATAGGTGTGGTTACGGTAACCCGACCTACCCTATTTTTAGGGGCCGACCCTATAACTTTTTATTACATTTGTAAACAAAAAACAACAAAAATAAAAAACAAAACGAGTGCAGAAAACGCAATGAAAGCAACAGCGCTCGAGTCGCACACTTATTTCCCTGTCAAGTAGGTTTAATTTTTTACACATTAGAAAAAAAAGTTTAAAAAAAAAAAGTGATTGCCTACCTTCCTACCCTATTTTTTTTGGCTATGTTACCTTAACCACACCTATTTTTTTTTTTGGCCTTACATATTTTTTACAGGAAAAGTGCATCATATCAGGCGGACATTGCATAATATACATATATTTCAGATTACTGGCTGCGATCGCTAGGCTTGACAAGTCGGCGACGTGTTACTGTTTGCCTAACCGTCAGGAAAACAACTTTTCCGCCGCGAAAATAAACCCTGACAGTTATTTCCTAACTTAATCTATTAGCTCTGGCTTTAGTTTTAGTAGTACTGGTAGGGTTAGGTATATATGCTTGTGTTCATGCATAAGATTTTTCTGTCTTGGTTAAATGCTCCAGAGGTAATTTTTAAGATTGCCCCAGATTGCACATTTTTGAAAGTGTGTGTTGTCTCTATTTTTTTCTTTTCTTTATATGTTTTCATGATCTCATGCCCTGTGTTGCTTGCTTTATTTCAGTTGATGGATCTTGTGATGTTGGACAGCCATAGTCTGCAGTTCAAGTACAGTATCTTGGCAGCTGCTGCCGTGTACCATGCCACAGACATCGCAGACGTCTGTCAAGTCACAAGTCAGTTCACATTCTCTTTTGTTGTATATATTTCTATTCTTGATGAACATGTTCAGAATGCATTCGTTGTGTCCATTGACGTTTGCCTCAATATGTGTTTTTGATGAGATATTTGTCTGGGTGTTTCAGTGATGTACATTTTAGTCAGTCTCCGGTCTCTGACCGATCCAATTTCCCCAGGACCTATAGCTTTAACCCCAGCAGGACACAGGTCCGATTAACCTACAGAAGAAGTGGTCAAGGGTCCGATCGTTTTTGACAATGAAGCGGACATGCGGACTGTTCAATTTTCAAGAGGAAAGCTTGTTTCGGTTTTGCCAAGCGAAAGTAAACACTGCGTGAGGAAAGCTGGTTTCGGTTTTGCCAAGCGAAAGTATGCACTGCGTGTGACCAGTTTGTTGAGTGAACGAGGCACCATATGGGATCTGATTCTTTGAATTAATTTATCCTCAAGTTGGATCAAGAAGAAAAAAAGAAAACCGAACCCATATGGTGCCTCGAGTGCATTCATTGGCTCAGCAATAAATCGTTGAGAGAGGATTCAGTGCACAGAACTTGGTGTGCACGGCTCGAAGAAACCGATTGTGTGTCAAAACCCAGGACATGATCCTGAAAGCAAAACTTGAGGGACCCGCAGAACGGTCAGATGCCTACCTGAAAAACATTGTCGACAGATGGGCAGTGAAAAAACCCGACAACTGTTCAAATAACTTTGAAATGTGATTCAATCCTTTGAGTATCTAGTCATGACAGTCGCGGAAGGTGGAAGAATTTAAACTGAAAAATCTTTTTAAATGCGGTTTTACGAGTCGTGTTTTTGTCCTATTGAAATTGCAATCTCAGGACACTGTGTCCTATTGATTTTCAGTCTTCAGGACAATTGTCCTAAAGGCTGCTAGAAAAATGTACATCACTGGTGTTTAGGGTTTGTTTGTTTTTGTTCGGGGGGGGGGGTGTATGTATTTGAGGTATCAAGTCTAAGGATTAGCACACTCCAAAAAGACCTCGCACATTTAAAAAGTGAATGTTCGGTTGTTTATATATATGTGAACTGTACCAGCATTGATATTAATAAGGCCAAAAAAAAATAGGTATGTTTACGGTAACATAGGCCACAAAATAGGGTCGGTAGGTCGGCATTTTTTATTTATTTATTTATTCCCCCAAATGCAAAAAAAAAAGTCTAGGGTCGCGTGAAAAAAATAGGGTCGGTCGGGTTACCGGAAACAGACTATTTTTATTTTTTTTTGGCCTAACAATGAACTTCAACAATGCACAGGTGAAAAAAACACGGATGGTACATTGAAAGTTCTCTGTTTCCAGGTCTGACATGGGATGAGCTGAGGCCATGTGTCAACTGGATGAAGCTGCACAAAAGTATAATAGACAGTTATCAGCCTTTGGCCGCCCAGATCAGGACCTTTGAGAACGTCAGCGAGTCGGACGCCCACAAGATCCAGTATCACTCTATTACCAAGGAGATGTGGGTAGGTGCAAGCTCTTGATGTTTTGCTAGTGGTTTTGTTTGTTTCGTGTTGAGAGATTAGGATTTAATTGCTTCTCTCTACCCCACAACACGCGCCTTTCACTTTTCCTCTGTCTCTCTCATAAGGCCTAAAAAAAAAATAGGTGTGGTTACGGTAACCCGACCCACCCTATTTTGGGGGGCCGACCCTATAACTTTTTATTACATTTGTCAAAAAAATTTTTAAAAAACCAAGTAAACGAGTGCAGAAAACGCAATGAAAGCGAAAGCGCCCGAGTCGCACACTTATTTCCCTGTCAAGTAGGTTTAATTTGTACACACTAGAAAAAAAAGTAAACCAAAAAAAAAGTGATTGCCTACCTTCCTACCCTATTTTTTTTGGATATATGTTACCGTAACCACACCTATTTTTTTGTGTGGCCTAAGTAGGTTGTGAAAAAAAAGCTTTCAGATTCTTGTGTTTTTGTTCAAGGACCTGACTTTCTGGTTAGTAGTCTCTTCTAGATGTTAAATTTCTCTGAAGTGTGTTGATATCTAGAGAAATCGGTTGTACGTGTAGGGGGTGTATGTGTGTGCTCCCCCGACTCCAAGTCACTAGTTTTGCAGGCTCAGATAACTTGTGAAATTTCCACACATACCTGTAAATCATTTGTTTTTATAGGCATAGCTAAAATGGCTCCGGCATACAGTGGATACTTTCTTTTAAGACTCTCCAATTTAAGACTCGCTCCTTTTTAAGACCTTGTTTTCTCAGACTTTCTGTTAACCTCTGTTATATTACCCCCATTTTAAGACTCCCTCCTTTTTATATTTAGTCAAGTTTTGACTAAATATTTTAACATCGAGGGGGAATCGAAACGAGGGTCGTGGTGTGTGTGCGTGTGTGTGTCTGTGTGTCTGTGTGTGTGTGTAGAGCGATTCAGACTAAACTACTGGACCGATCTTTATGAAATTTGACATGAGAGTTCCTGGGTATGAAATCCCCGAACGTTTTTTTCATTTTTTTGATAAATGTCTTTGATGACGTCATATCCGGCTTTTCGTGAAAGTTGAGGCGGCACTGTCACGCCCTCATTTTTCAACCAAATTGGTTGAAATTTTGGTCAAGTAATCTTCGACGAAGCCCGGACTTCGGTATTGCATTTCAGCTTGGTGGCTTAAAAAATAATTAATGACTTTGGTCATTAAAAATCTGAAAATTGTAAAAAAAAAATAAAAATTTATAAAACGATCCAAATTTACGTTTATCTTATTCTCCATCATTTGCAGATTCCAAAAACATATAAATATGTTATATTTGGATTAAAAACAAGCTCTGAAAATTAAATATATAAAAATTATTATCAAAATTAAATTGTCCAAATCAATTTAAAAACACTTTCATCTTATTCCTTGTCGGTTCCTGATTCCAAAAACATATAGATATGATATGTTAGGATTAAAAACACGCTCAGAAAGTTAAAACAAAGAGAGGGACAGAAAAGCGTGCTATCCTTCTTAGCGCAACTGCTACCCCGCTCTTCTTGTCAATTTCACTGCCTTTGCCATGAGCGGTGGACTGACGATGCTACGAGTATACGGTCTTGCTGAAAAATGGCATTGCGTTCAGTTTCAATCTGTGAGTTCGACAGCTACTTGACTAAATATTGTATTTTCGCCTTACGCGACTTGTTAAAACCTGATTTCTAAGATTTTTGGAGGTCTTAAAAGGGGTTTTCACTGTAGCTAAGTGGAAAGTGGAACTCTCAATCAGAGTTGAATTTCACTAGTGCTTATGAAGGAATGTATTTACAGGATGAAGCCCTCAAGTGTTCAGAGAACTACTTTCGCCCCCAGTCAAGCCTCGACATGCTGGCCGAGGTGGTCCAACAAGAAACGAAGCTGTGTTCCAGCCCCGGTCCGTCTGGACCAAACTTCATCACGCCCCCTCGCAGCACTAGGAAGGTAACACCAGAGTCCGGCCTGCGGCAATGAACCTGTCATGATACTGGACAAGGGTGTCACATAACAAAAACCTGCATACTGCTTGTCAGAAATCAGTGAAAAACGGTTGTTGTTGATGACAAATGAAAACCAGCATTCTGCTTATCGGAAATCAGTGAAAAACGGTTGTCTGTTGTTGAAGACATGTAAGCTTCAAGAGAGGAGCATCAAAAGATTGAAGTGTGCTCATGTTTTTAATCAAACCTCTGAACATTACAGGATTTGTCCCAGCATACACAGCTATGCTCAGAGTTAACAGTTACAGTCTTTAGTGATTGTGCTTTAGAGTTATCTCATTCTGTTTCAAGTGCATCATTACAGATTGGGCTACTGCATCTGATAATTTCCATGACGTGGAATGCTGATACCTTTTCACAAAGGCTGCCTTTAGTTATCTTTTTCTGTCTTGCTCTCTGTCAGAGTTTTTCCAGGAAGTTTTCTTGTCTCTCAGACAAGCTATTAGCTGGTTTAGCTGAAGATGAAGGGTGTTCTGTGCTTGTTAGATATTAATGCATGCATTCATCATGACAAGAAAATGTGTGCCTTTGCCATTGAAACTTACAATTTGCTCAATATAAATACATGTCTTCCAGGTCACAACTAGATAACTAGTTCTTGTATTTTAACAGAAAAAAATGGCACTTTCTTCTTCAAAGCATGGTTATGACTTACAGGGATGGTGTTAACCGGACATTTTCTGTACTGTACTAGACATAACATCACATAACAGTTGATATTTCATCTCACGGACTTTTCCCTGCTGCGATGTAATGCGTGTGTTTTTCACTTTGTGTAACTGGTTGACATGATATTTTTTTTTTTGTGAGAGCCAGGAATCTTATTAGTAATTCATAACCAGTTTGGCGCAATCACTTGTAGAAATTAGCCATAGATTCTAACAACGTTGCCTCTTTAATTCTGTTTTCCAGTAGATTCAGGGGTGGGACTTTTCCGCGGACACAATTTACGAATTCCGCTGGAGTAATCTATTTTTCCGCGTCCCATTTCATCACAGTATCTATAACTTGTTGACTGAATGATAGGGAGAGAAGTGAAGATGGAACACAACACTGGAGGCTTGAGAGTTAAATTGTGTGAGAAGAAAGTCTTTTTTTCTTCTTTTTTTTTACCTTATCCAAACAAGTTGAATTTTAGTCTCAGATTGTACAGATTTTAATGTACCATTTAAACAATTTTCGGGGGAGCATGCCCTCGAAACCCCCTAGAAAAAGGGATTTTCTCGTTTTTCATCACAAGAGAGTCCCACCCCTGAGATTACTTGGCAGAATGAATATTTGGCACATAAGCATTATGAATGTCATTGTATATTTAATTTCTTTTATTTGCTTATTACTACCAGTCAACTCCTGGAGTGCAGAATCTGTTGTTGCTGATGTCTGTATTCATGATGATGGTACCCCCCGCGGGTTAGGGGAAAGAATTTACCCGATGCTCCCCAGCATGTCGTAAGAGGCGACTAACGGATTTTGTTTCTCTTATTACCCTTGTTAAGTGTTTCTTGTATGGAATATAGTCAATTTTTGTAAAGATTTTAGTCAAGCAGTATGTAAGAAATGTTAAGTCCTTTGTACTGGAAACTTGCATTCTCCCAGTAAGGTAGTACATTGTACTACGTTGCAAGCCCCTGTAGCAAATTTTTGATTAGTGCTTTTGTGAACAAGAAACAATTGACAAGTGGCTCTATCCCATCTCCCCCCTTTCCCCGTCGCGATATAACCTTCGTGGTTGAAAACGACATTAAACACCAAATAAAGAAAAATAAAGAAATGGTGACAAGCTATGGCTAAGTTTTCATAAACTGGATTATTAATATATATCTCAGTTCACTCAATTCCTTATTTTATCAAAGGCGCTTACTGCGGGGGCATTATTTATTTTACACCTGCGATTGAGTGTCTATCATGCTGCTAATGCAGTGTGCTCGTACAAACCTGTGTTCACCTTGGTCATTAGTACTCAGCACCAGGCACAGTAGCTCTGGTTGACTGAGGCTGACTTAATTGAATGATTGCCTGATTGTGTTCAAGTGTGATATGGATTGTTTGATTTACTTTCTTCAGACACTACACCTCTGCCTTTACTAGCATGAAAAGGTTTAACTTTTCTGTATGCGCGGTAATGAAATGTTTTCTTATGGACTGAGAATGAAATATTTCACAAGTAACGTTTGATAGCATAGTTGCTGTTGCAGAGAGTATGCATTTTCTGTGTTCAATTATAACGCAGAGTGCATGTGTAGCCCTCACAAACATTGTCTGTTGAACTGTCATTATGTCTTGTAAGTGTTTTCTTTGCTTCTTACGAACAAGTGCCTCATTAATGTCGTGTTGATTATAACATTGACTGTTACTTCTGCAATATTTATTTTTGATAGATTTGTACAATTCCAAAGACATGCTTTGGTTAAATCAGAAAGGAATGTATTGGGTAAAATGTGTTTTCTCATTTTAATTTGCTTTGTTTGTGTGTTTTGTTTACTTTTTTTTTGCGTTTGTTGTGGGGCAAATGGTTTGTGTGAAAGGAAAACTGAATCAAATCGTCTTGTAGACTTGGTTTAAGAATTATTTTTGTGTGCAAGATAAGTGTTTGTCAAGTCATCGTGATTCTTTATCCATTGTGCATTGACTCTTGCACAATTCAAGTCTCCTTTCAGTTAAATTAATTCCAAGTCCTTCATCCTTGTTGAATACTTGCACATTGCACACACTAAGTTTTCACAGCATTACCACTGGGGAAAAACCCTTTGGGGTTATTTTTGTCTGACATTGAGCATAAGCGTGTCATCTAGTACTGCCTGTAGGATTTGGAATGATAGCGTAAGAAAATAGCTGCACTAACGCCAATGTAAAAAATAAAAGTTTTTATTAAGAGCAACAGATGCTCATTTATTTTTTTGTCTTCCTCCAACGCAGAGAAAAGATCAATGATCTGTAGTGAAGACGATCAAAAGTGCCCTTGAGTCAATGATCTGTAATGAAGACGATCAAAAGTGCCCTTGAGTGAAGGAAGAATACACCCTTGATTGTGTTTTTTAAGCTTTTAGTTGTTTTTTTTATATACTTTCTGGAATATGCTTTGAAAGGAAATGGAATAGGAAAGGAAATGTTTTGTTACCTGTAGCTGTGGTAATTTCATATTTGTTATGTCATTTTGTGTGTGCTTTAATAAGAGATTGTGTTAAAGTATACGCAAGATTTACATTCTTTTCTCTTTTTTTTCCCCCCTCAATAGCAGGACTACTGAATGTGACATGGTTTTATTTTACTAGTTAAAGAATAGTTTTAGGTCCTGGAACATAGATGCTACATCTGAGCTTTTCCTTTTTTTTACCAAACAGGTCATTTGTGTTTATTTTTCTTTGATGGGTAAACAGAAACAACTGAAAACGAGAAAGTGGTGCAGAAGCCAGACTTTCTATGATTTGTTGAAGTTGTCTCTACCGTGACTTGTTTTAACTTTAAGCAATTTAATTATTTGAGGAATAGTTTATTTGCAGTGTTCGTTTAGTTTACTCATGCACCATGGGCGCATACAATCTAGAAATGACCTATAAGAATTCACTTCAGCAAGTTAAAGGGCGCATCAAGATTACTTACCAATGCAGTACCCTATGCACAATAAATTGTTTGCCTTGTCTCTGACATGAGAACAACAACCCCCCACGGGTTAGGGAGAAGAATTTACCCAATGCTCCCCAGCATGTCGTAAGAGGCGACTAACGGATTCTGTTTCTCCTTTTACCCTTGTTAAGTGTTTCTTGTATAGAATATAGTCAATTTTTGTAAAGATTTTAGTCAAGCAGTATGTAAGAAATGTTAAGTCCTTTGTACTGGAAACTTGCATTCTCCCAGTAAGGTCATATATTGTACTAGGTTGCAAGCCCCTGGAGCAAATATTTGATTAGTGCTTTTGTGAACAAGAAACAATTGACAAGTGAATCTATCCCATCTCCCCCCTCCCCCCGTCGCAATATAACCTTCGTGGTTGGAAACGACGTTAAACACCAAATAAAGTAAGACATGAGAACACCTACACACACACACACACACACACACACACACACACACAAAATTATGCAATATGATACAGTGGCAAATGCTAATCTCACATTGCATTGAAATATTAAATGACAGCACAATACTTCTGAACTTTTTTTTATTAATTAGCTATCAGACTTTCAAATTAGCAATATTTAAAAACAGACATCACAAATCAGGTTCATGTATTTGTTTTTTTGAATAGGTTGTTACACCATAATTATACTCTGACCATCGGTATGTTTATGCCTTCATCAATCATCTGTTCATTTCTTCCCAATGTCCTAGTCTTCCAGCCTCTTGTTTTACATAACCACAATTTGTGTTCAGTGTGCACCAAAGAGAAAAAAAATCTGCCTTTCTGTGACACTGGCAGTAAATTATCATATTCTTTTTGTTTTGTTCTTGTTCTACTGCTAGCAGTTTATGTTTGCATTGTGCCTTAGAACTCTGTCTTGTATATGAGGGCAAGCTTAATAGCATTCAGTTGCGCTGCGATGCTTGGCAACTTGCTTGAGTTTTGATTTCCAGAGCTGTCCATCATAAGTGTGAACCTTAAATGTACTTGTCCACAGCAACTTTATAGAGATGGGTAATTCTATTATAAAACAGCATAGTTTTTGACCAGTTAACTCTTTTACACTTTCAATAAGTGTGAAATGCTGGTTAGGACCTGATGTGCCCTCATACCCATAATGCGTCTTCAGATTTTCAGGGATGAAATATATTATATATGATACGAAGCTTGTACACTACTGTATTATGTGTGTAGGAGTCTGTGTTCAGTTCACTGTGTTGAATTTCTTGCTTTACCAGTCGGGTCTGTATTACTGTGTTTGTCTGTGGATTATTTAACATTGTGCAATGTTTTATTTTTGTGATCTATTTATTCATGTCTTGTGCCTTAAAAAAATAAAATTGTGTTGAAAGACTGTAAATTACTATTTAAAGTCATTACACAGACACTGCAGAGAGCATGTAGATACATGTTTATTTTATGCAAGGTTGCTTATTGATATGGTTATGGCTGAACAATTTAGTATGTTTTAATACTTTGGAGAAAAAAAAAGAGTGATTGGTTGTCTGAAATTTGCCTGAATAAATGTACTGCAGTCTGAATTATGTCACCCGATCTGGTATGGTTTATTTATTTAAATTGCTGTATGTCATGCTTTCAAGTCCGTGGTTTGATATTGACATGGGACCACCACCTATATTGTTGGTATATAAGTAATGTACTCAGTGACATTCTAGGGTAAGAAAGCTCTGGTTGTCCTTGCACATTATTCACAAATGCAATATTTGCCTTAATTAAATGACACAAATGAAATTTCCCATGTCGTGAAATTGATGAATAAAGTACTATGTTTTAAAAAGATGTAGTTGTGTCTCTCTGTTTTTATCATTGGTGTTTCCCTGACATGCTGTGTGTGCAGGTTCATTTGAAATAACTGCTGTGCATGATCATACCGATGAAATGGAAATAGTCACCTTGGACAGAGACTCAACAATTTACTGTCCTAAAAACAAGGAAAATTGCCTGGCAGTGTCGGCTGGTTACAAACATAACATACATCACGTTAATTCAGAATTAAAACTTGCACTAAAAAGCATCCGAACATTTCCTCAACACTCGATTACAGAAAAATTCTATTCATTATGATTTTCTGAATGTAAAATATACAGGAAATTGTCTTGTCTCATGTAAACAAATATATCATGTAAAAACAGTCCTTACATAAGAATCACAAGCTCGATACATATAAAAAGTCATGCCCCACTGCACACACATTGGCGCACGTTATATGTCAAAGCAGCACCGCCCTGATATGGCCCTTCGTGGTCGGCTGGGCGTTAAGCAAACAAACTGCACACACATGACATCCATATCTTAGTCATCACATACACAACCACCTACATGTATACTCTCATATGTTTACCATCAATTATAAATACATTACCATTGATGTCAGACAAAACGCACACAGGACCCTGTTCCTCTCGCTTCTTTTTGAGAATTCAACTTTAAATAAATTAAATTTCCTGAGAGTATACTGCATGTAAAAATACATGTATCATATGTAAAATGATATAGCATTTCTATATAAATAAATTGCACATAATTATATATGCACTCATCAACATTTACTGACTAAAACCCAACACAGACGAATACATGCATGCCCAGTCAAAATAATACACAGGGCTGGACTAGGCTAAGGGGGGGGGGGGGGGGGGGGGGGGGGGTGGTTGTCAGTGGCAAAGCCCCCTGAAGCTGATGGGTAGGTCATATTCTGAGATAGGAAAATGGTTGCTCCTTGCATGAAACGGCATAAAATAAACAATAATAAAAAATGTTTTAAATAAGTGAGGTACATGTTTAGGCTAGAGGGGGGGGTTGCGCAACCCCCATAACACACACCCCCCCCCCCCCCCCCCCCCCCCCCGGTAGTCTGGCCCTGATACACATACATACACTTTTTGTTAATATTTATTTGCCTATGTGCACACACATGATTGTGTGTAATACAGTGGAACTTCCCTTTAAAGACTTTGTGTTCATTTAAAGACCTGAATTCAAAGCTAAGAAAATCGGGTATGAACATGAATCGAAAATTTTTAATTAAATTTTCATTTGATTAATATACTTACCCGAGTCACATATTAGCATTGACGCAGTCGAGATGCTAGGTAGACTGAAAAACGCTATCCCGTCTATAGTATAAGGGAAGCAACCCAAGCAAAAAAGTAGCAAGCTTGCTACCCTGGGTTGCCTCCCGTAGCGTGCATCACGCTACAGATCTCGTACCCGGTACGAGACACCCTCATTCGACTTCTAGAATACAAAGAAACTAAAAGCGGGGAAGGTGGGAGGGAATTACCTATGTGACTCGGGTAAGTATATTAATCAAATGAAAATTTAATTAAAAATTTTCGATTAAATTACATATTCTTACTCCGAGTCACATATTAGCAGATAACTCCAACAAGGTGGTGGGTAAGATCAAAAAGTTCAAACTCACTCTAAAGTTCTGGAGAGACAAAAGCCAGCTGCCGCCAAGGAAGGAATAGGCCGAGACCCATCCTGACAGAGGGCAGCAATGTCTGCAGAACCTGATAAGACAAAATCCTAGCGCCAGAAGCTGTGCGCAGGACATCATCCAAACCCCATAGGCCAAAAAGGCCAAGGACGAGGCCAAGGCCCTGGAAATGAGCCCGGGCCGAGCCGAGGGAAAGATAGCATAAGCTATGACAAGGCGGAGGGCAAGAAAATCCCTTGCCAAGAAACTGGCCCACTGCCAAAAGTCAGGAAAGGATCCCGTGAGAAAGCAACCACTGACTCACTCTAAACCCTTGCCAGGAACTGGCCCACTGCCAAAGGACAGAAACGGACCGAGAACCACCCTGATTGACAGCCGAGATGTCTCTCAGGCGAGAAATGCGAAAGACGACCTCAGAGAGCCAGTAAGCTGTGCCCAGCACTTCTTCCAATCTTCTGAACCGTAAAACAGTCCGGAAAAGGACCCCAGTCTTGGATAAACCCGACCAAGTAGAGGGAAGGACAAGCTGCCCCCCCCCCCCCCCTTAAATGGAAGGAAATGCTAATGGCCTGGAAAAGATCCGTGCGTAAGGTTGCCGGCTAAGCCCTGAAAAGGACCGACCCTCACGGAGACCATAAGGCAACCATGCCAGAGTAAGAAAACTTTGGGATGGAGTGAGGCCCAAAAGGCCGTTGAGAGAACAGTCAGCTCCGGAAGAGTGACCAAACTCCAAACCGGAAAGAGAGAGACGCCTGAGTATCAAGTACCAGGGTCCAACTCAATGAGCAAAACTCAAGGGAGACGGTCACCGGTCGTCCCCTGCCCATCCCTGCGAAAGCAGAGAGAGGGGTAAAAAAGGGGACGAAGCGACCTAAGGTAGTGCATAAGCACCGCAAATGCGGACCCGCAGTGGCCAAATCCTAATGTGACCGGAGACCGGAAACAAAATGACAAAAGCCAGCGTGATCGTGAAGCGAACCAGCCGTCAGCCTCCCGAGACCAGAGTTCTCAGTAATAGTCATAGTTGCAAGTGAAAAGGGGGTGACCAGGCCGGAAGCCCAACCCAGCAGAAATCGTCCCAACTCACACATGCAAGCATGATGGAGAAGAGGAAGAGACGAAATCCGCAGTCACAAGAACCAATTGCCAAAGTCGCAACACGACAGGCAGGAGACTATAACACAGGCTAAGGCCGAGAGCCTTGCTGCCCGTAGGCCGGCCATTGCACCAAAGTACTCAAAGTACACAGGCACAGTAAGAAACCAAAAGTTTCGGCCGCCGAAAAAGATGCTGGCCTAGAGGCCAGCACCGAGAAAACTGGAACATTAGCTAGACCTCTGCCCAAAAAGGGGAGGAGTAGCCAAAAAACCTGAGAAAAAGTGACAAGCCAAGAATGACTTCTCAAATATGCAATGCCCAGACAATGCACCCTCAGGAAAATCTGAATGTTACCTCCGAGGCCAACTCAAGTGAACCTTAAGTTTGGACGAAACACCAGAACGCGTCTGATCGCTAGAGAAAGACAAAGTCAGACTCGGCGAAAGACAAACCTGGACCGAGTCCAGAAGCTCGTGGCAAGAGAAAACGGGGAAGCCCAAAGGCAGAAACCCCCTTTTAAACGGAAATCGACCTCTCAGCACCCATACGCTGGGAAAGAGAAAGAATGTCGAAGCCCGAAGCCACAAGCACAAGGAAAGCAACAACCACCACCTCCAACGGATGAAATGGCTGTTGCTCCCGCCGAGGCTAAAACCCCGAAGCCCTAAGGCCGGCTGTTGTTTCAAAAACCCAGCGTACCTATGACGGCTGTGAAAGAAACAATCTCACCTGAGCTGAGGACGTAGGCCGCTTAGGCTGAGTCCGCTTAGGTATAGCCTGCTTAGGAGCGGCCTGCTTTTGCTGCTTTCAAATTGAAGCTCAAAAGAAGGGAACCGCTGTTCTCTGTTGGTCTCAATCCCCTGCTTCTGGCATGAGAGGCCAGGCTGCCGGAGAGAGACCGTCCACCAAGGATGACGAACTGAGAATGTTCCTTGTCGACTCCTCAGAAAACCGGGAGTGGGCAAGAAACAAGTCCCTTCCGCACGAGACCGCATGGAAATAGTGCAGAGAGGACAGCCTCATCTGTGCCTCGTTCACCCTTGTAAGTGTGGAGAGGAGTGAGACACTTCCTCCGCGTCCTGCCCTTTACTAAGGGGAAAGGGCGCCAAGGAATCTGTCAGAGCGCGAGAAAGCGCCCGCAGGAGAGTCTCGGAAATGGAACTGAGTTCCAAAAGTTGTCAGCCCCCTTCCTCAGAGAATAGGAGATTCTGCCCATAGAGCGGCAGAACCGAATCCTTCCTCAACGGCTTCGTAAGAAGCGAAAGAAGATCCGGCGTGACCGGAAACGGTGCACGCGGACGGGGAAAGGCCAACAGGCGGCTACGAGACGACCCTGGCCAAGGCAACTTCCTCTGGTCCGCTAAGGGCACGAAGGAGGAAGCCTGCGCAGGAGCGGCAAGGCATTCCGATGCCGGCTCCGAAGCTGAACCCTGAGGAACCAGCAACGAAACCGACGCCGGAGGCCACCCCCTGTCGAAGAGGGGGGCTCGGCGAAAAGGCAAAAAGGCGAAAAGCTACAAAGGGCGATTCTTCAAACCAGAAGTAGCTGCTTCCTCTTTGCCAACCGAAGTCCTTCCTGTTGGCAATCGATTGTGCTCATTCCCTAACTGAGGGGAGGATGAGAGGAATCAAAAACCAAGGAAAGTGGGAGAGAGGAGCTAGCGGCCACCACCGGAGTGTGTGGATGCTGCTGTCCCAACAGAGGCAAGAAGCCTGTATGCCCATAGGGCAAGCCTTGTTCGAAATTCACCGGCGACCAAACGGAAGCAGCGGGAACTGAACCGGAAAATCCGGAAGGAGCCGGAAGTGCGGCAGCAACAGCAGCGCTATGCCAAAGCTGGTGCTGAGCCACCTACGAGCTGAAGCTCGGAACCCAAAGGTAGGCCGTAGGCCAGAACCGGAAGTGACAGTAACCTGTGCACTACCCGCTTGACCTACCCTCCTGCCAAGGCCGGAAGCGAAGCTGCCGGAAATGGCTGCCGTGCAAAGGGCAAAGCTCAAACCGGAAAGGGCCATGGGCTGCCCACACACCGATGAACTAACATTTCCAGCCGGAGCCGGAAGAGAAGCTGTCGCGAACGACTGCTTACGTATAGCGCAGCTCAAGCAGGATGGGATCATTATTTGTCCACCTTCCAACGAGGCACTACTTCCGTGAACCGGAAGTGCCGCTGTCGCGTACGACTGCCGACGTAAGGCAAGGCTCGAACCGGACGTGACAGTAGCCTGTGCACTAACCAGTGAACCTACACTTCCGGTCGGAACCGGAAGAACAGCTGTCGCGGGCGACCGCTGTCATAGGACAAGGCTCGAACCAGACGTGACAGTAGTCTGTGCACTAGCAAGTGAACCTCTACTTCCGGCCGGAGCTGGAAGCGGCTGCCGCGAACGACTGCTGACGTAAATTCGGAAGCTGGCCAGAGCCGCCGAAGGCAGCTGCTCCTCGCACACGGACCCGAAGTCCGAAACGCCACCTGAAGGGGACGGCTCATAGCCAAAAGAACCCGACAAATGACGCTGCGAGGGAAGGCCGTAAGCCGAACGCCCATCCTGTTGGCCATCGATGAAACTCGCACCCCTGACTAAGAGGAAGATGAGAGTCACCAACAACCGAAGGCAGCTGAAGAGAGGAGCTAGCGGCCACCACCGAAGTGGGTGGCTGCTGCTGTCCCAACAGAGGCAAAAAGCCTGTATGCCCAGGAGAACCACCGTATTCGAAATTCACCGGCGACACAACGGAAGCAGCGGGAACCGAACCGGAAAAGCCGGGAGGAGCAGGGAGTGCAGACGCAACAGCAGAACTATGCATAGCTGGTGCTGAGGAGTCTGCAAGCCACAACCCGGAAGCCCTAGGCCGGAACCGGAAGTGACAGATGACTGTGCACGACCCGTTTGACCTACATTTCCTGCCCAGGCAGGAAGAGCAGCTGCCGGAAACGGCTGCTGTAGCAGGGCAAGGCTCGAACCGGAAGGGACCATGGGCTGTCCGCAAACCAGTGAACCAACACTTCCGGCCGGAGCCGGAAGCGAAGCTGCCGCGAACGGCTGCTTACGTAAAGCGCAGCTCGAACCGGATGGGACCATGGTCTGTCCGCAACCAGTGAACCACCACTTCCGGCCGGAGCCGGAAGGAAGCTGCCGCGAACGACTGCTTACGTAAAGAGCAGCTCGAACCGGAGGGGACCATGGTCTGTCCGCAACCAGTGAACCACCACTTCCGGCCGGAGCCGGAAGGAAGCTGCCGCGAACGACTGCTTACGTAAAGCGCAGCTCGAACCGGAGGGGACCATGGTCTGTCCGCAACCAGTGAACCACTACTTCCGGGAACCGGAAGTGCAGCTGCCGCGGACGGCTGCTGCGAGCACATACCTTGTGTCGACCGTATCCCCCAAAGGGACCTGCTCAGGTGCACTCCCGCAAGCGGAAGCCACCGAGCGCCGGCCGAGAAGAGAAACGCCTCCCTGTGCACGGACTCCAGAGCCATCACAGAAGCCAGCAGGCTGGACAGGTGATCAGGAACAAAGGAAGCCAACGACCGAGGGTCGCACACCCCCGGGAGGGAGGCAGAGCTGGAAACAGGGTCCGTCCGCGACATTTCTGTACGAACGAGCGTCCGAATTTCTGGAAACAAAGAAGACAAAAGGCTAGCAACAAGAGCGCCAGCCTCCGGCGCAGGTACAGGGGTATAGACAGCCGTGGTAGCGGCCACACCCGCCGCCCGCGAGCCAGACGAAGTTCCCTCCGGAGCCTAAAAGGCACAGGAAAAACGAAGTAGTCTTCGGGTCAGAAACATGAACCGTGGGGTTCCTAGCAGAAGAGGTGGAAGCCGAGGACTTAGGTTTAACAGGGCCTCTGCCCCTAACCTCGGCCTTAGCCGCTCGCTTTTCTCACTATCAGACATGCTGTCACACGAGAAAAACAGACTACTGAAAATACACAAGTCTCTAGGACGTAAAACTTCAGCAGAATAAACTAGCACTAACGTACCAGCTACAAGCAGCTACCAATGCTACTGGTAAACGCTCAAAGTCCGTAGCACGGACCCAAACTAACCAGCAAAAACACCACGTGTAAGCGAAAAATGGCGACCAAAATGGCGGCCACAGCAACAAACTACTGAGCAAAATTCGTAAGTCCGCGGACGGAAAAATTCTCAGCAGAATGAACAATGCAAACAACAACAAAAAGGAACAATCTCACCGCTAGAAACAGCTATGAGCAGACGGGGAGCCGAGGCCGGTAGGTGTCAAGCAGACAGCAAAACCGGCCTAG